>NC_135500.1:199106686-199406686 GCF_052857255.1 Amblyomma americanum
CGTAAACAAGGCGCCAGCGGTGGTTGCCCGAAACCGGAGCGATACGCCGGCAAGAATCCCCCCCCCCCCCCCTTTTTTTCTTCTTCTCCCTTTTGACGTCACGTAGGCATACGTGTCCGTGGGCCGGATTTGCGGGCAGCCCAATATAGCAGTGCATCCGACGTGTCTCTGACGCTTCGGTCGAACTTGTCTTGAGCCAGCAACGTAAAGGATGGGGTCTAGAGGACAATACACTGCTTGGGCCTCGCGGCGTAAAACTGGAAGATGATAAGACTACGAGCGCTCAGTACTCACCTAGGTTTCAATTTAGTTTCAAAATGCCCTGAGCAGCATTCTTTTCGGGAAGCAGGAAAACAACAAAGTTTTATGCTAAGACAAACTAAGGCTGGTGCGTGACTTTTCCCGTCCCCTCAAACGTCTCGCAATAAAATTTGTGCTCAGAACAGCCGAGCCGATATGTCTTATCGTTGCACTACAACAGAACTCGGCTCTGCTTCAGAGAACACTAGGGAGAAATGACCAAGTGGGAAATCCCACGCATCCTTCAAGGATGAAGTGCTTCACGCATGCGTGGGACAACGCTTTGAGACTATCTGAATGCGTCGGGCACTGTTGTCCTCGGAGAAATCGATTACGCTGTGACAAACACTGCGTCTGCTGCGGCATATAATTTGTGTAGTAACCAGTGCAGCCATCTCTTTTCTGTTCGGCCTTCACTTAAATGGAATATTTTGTGCGTCGGTGCCTTTATCTTGAAAGGTCTCTACAATACGCAGCAATCGTAATGAACTCAGCAAGCCAGTGCCCAGAGAGGCTACTTATGTGCGGGCCATGTTTTTCTTTTAGAGTCAGTTTCTGTTTTGGTCAGCACGCGGCTCCTGCGTGATGTCACATTTTATTCCCTACAGCATCGGTGATCACGTGGACTCGGAAATATGTGACGCGAACGTCGTTTGTTGGCGCCTCATGCTGCGTCGCCGATTGCTGTATGTTGTATTACTCGATGTCGATTTCCGCGCGTACAGTGGGGTCGAGGCTTCTTGCTGGGCAACACTGAAGACCACAGTAAATCACGTCCCACTCAATGCCTTGAACTGAAACTTGCGGCATGGATGGCATCCGTATACGATGAGGAAACAAAATTTTCAGAGTGCACTTTGGCGATCTTGAGTGCGCGAGGCGAAAGCCTTTCCGCGCGACTTTGGCTGCTACTGTTGCTGCCTTTGTGAACTACTAATTATTGACCAATTAAATAACAACTACTAATTAATGGTCAATTACCTATTAACTACTACGTTTGACTGCTAGCTACTATTTAGTAGTTAGTCAACTGCTAACTCATAATTAACGATTAATTAACCGATAGCTACTAACCAGTGGTTAATTACGAGCTATTCATTGATGTTTGCTTAATCTTTTCAAGTGACTATTTAGTAATGACTAGTATTAGGTACGACTAGTTAGCTAGTTAATTAGTTGCTGGATGTAACGGACGCCGAGCAGATCCATGGCCACGAGTATGTGCCATTAAACGCTCTCGCCTTAATATATTTTGCTATAGTACTTAAAACTTAGCATCCTTTCTCAGTCTAAAATTACAATCTTGAGAAATGGTTAATGCAGTATCCATTCATTATTTACAGGCAGTTATCTCGACTTAATTTAATTTGCTTTGAAATCGGCGATGAAGTTAGAGACGAAGACGACGCCCAAATGTGACAGCCAACTGTAACTGTCATTTGAGGAAGCGCCTTTTGCAAATTCCATTTCATGAACTGGGCTTGCCTGTGTCCACCGCGGTTGTTCTTTCCATTGGCGCTTCTTTCCATTCCATTGGCGAGTGTGCGCTCTGCTGTGCAAAATTTTCTTCAAGAAACGCAGCGACTCCCATTCTAATTTCTTTTTCCCGCCCTCAGTCAGTACGACATTGAAACACTGCAGGCATTGTATACTATTATGCACATTAAGCCATTGTACCGTCCTCGATCTCCAAGTTAACAGGACCCCTGTCCTTCCGTCTTCCAATCTATCAGACTACATACTATTACCACTCCTTTTCCTGTCAAAACTTTCCTGTATCCAGCAATTAACCGCCTGTGTCTTGGCCACTCCCCCGTAGTGGGTATGTGCCAGCAACGTCTGAGGCCTTCCTTCCTTCCTAACTCCATCTTCAGCAAAGATATATACGGCTCGAATCGGGTTCTTTAACGGGAACTGACATCGCGCAGCACAAAAGCGCTTCTGCATTCTGCCTCCATCGAAATGCGGTCGGCAAAGTCGCGATTCGATCCCGCGATTATGGGCAACATTGGCGATTTTCACGAAATCGACGCGACGCTGCGGAAGCGCTCCGAACTAGTTCAAGAAGGACCGGCGCGCGCGGAACCATGTCGTTTGTTCCGTTGCGTGTATAGTTCGCCGGCCATTACCACAGTTCTTCACTGATGCATCCAAGGAGCGCTGTAACATGGGTGTTCCCACGCTAACGAGATAGATAAGCCTCCAGATGTCATTGCGTGAGTTTTCTGAGCAGTTATTACCAGGCACCGAGTATGTATCTCTAAAAGATGACCTGCCTAGACTATAAGAGGCGCTGTTTGCGAACAAACATCGCAGAGCCCATTTGAAGCGCGCAGGGTTTTGTGCCTGACTGTGATTGCAGGCCTTATTGCGGCATGCGTGTAAGGTGATAAGGATGCAATCCCATCAACGGAGAGAGGAGGTGATATCATTTAATTCGCATTTAATTTCATTCCTTCCAACTATTTTTGCACTTCGTTACTGTTCCGCATATACGCTCGCTGTTGACACGATATCATTAAAGGCACCGTTACCCAGAAAATCTGGCGTCGGCGTTGTAAGCGAAAACAGAGGAGCATGGCTCTGGTAGGTGGTGCCCAGAGGACAACCTAGGAGGCAGGTGGGCCACCTATGGGCCACGTGACCTTGCAGCGTGATCATAACCTGTCCACCGCATAGTAAGCAAACTGCCCACCGTGGCAGGTGGCCGTTAAATTAGCGATTGGCCGCTCGGGAAGACCAACCTGGGTAGCCCAAGCCCCATCGGTGACAGCACCTGCCATTGCAGGGCAGTGGCGGATCGCTTAACTGCTGCACCACTGTGCCAGGAAAGGTGTGAGTGGCAATGATATATGAATGTTAAGTAGAGAATGAGTTTCTGCATATATAGGGGTTAACCCGTTAAGCTATATAACGCGTCATACCATTAAGGAGGAATTTAAGTGTCCCCTCGAGACTTTCACTGCAATCAAACTGACCGACAGATGGCAAGAATCAGCTCTGACGTAAATAATTGTATGGTAGTGGCCTTACATTCATTACAGGGTTTCCGACCACTATGCACGAACAAACTGAGAACACAAGACGGTGGAGAAGGCGACCTCATGGTTCTCAATTTCCACAAATACACACGGTTAGAAATCTGTTGTTTTTTTCTTATTTAAAGAAGGACAGAGCTAGTAAAACTGGATTACGTGGATGAAGTTCGAAACGACGCACCTGTGTCAGATAAAACTCAATTAAGCGACTGTAACTGACAGGCTTACCTGGCTGGTTTTCTGCCAAGCAGAGTGACAGACGCTGGGTCTTGCTTATCTCTAGTGCTAAACTAAAAAAAATTGCTCTTAAAGTTGTTGTTGTTGTTGTTGTTAGCCTACCAAAAGATGGCACATACTCACACTGGGGGATCGGCCAAGAATTGGGTGGCTATTCACCTGAAAGTTTTGTCATTCATCTATTGTACAAGAGTCTTCATCGATGTCGCTGGGGTGGAGGGGTCTAACTTTCTTCAAACTGCGCGTCGACTGTCAACAGCTCCGCTCTCACAGCGGCTGTACACCGCACAACGATTTCTCCCCTCTCTCTAGCTGATAGCTTTACACCCTCGAGAAACGAAGGACTGCTGACTCACACCAGTTTGCCTCCATCGACAAACAAGCGCGAATTTGTCGTGGAATCGTCAAACAAGTGCTATTCTACCTATAATGACCGCAGAAGCAGTCCTCCCCAGAAACGACACCATATTGGATCAGTCGAGACACCCTTCTAGGTTGTGCAAATCGCTATGCAGTACATATATTGATTGATTTGATTTATTGATCTTTGTTGCTTTACAATTGTACGCAAACACTGCTCGGACCCATAGCCAACGGCTAGTAACGGGTCCAATAGAGAAAATGTATACAAGCATGCAGGCAACAATATACCAAAATAAAGTAAGCAAGTTAGTAAAAAAAAAGGCTATACATCACTCTCAACACTTGTAAGAGTATCAACAAAAGAAACACATATATTACAGATTATATAAACTAAAAACTTACAGATCAAACAAAACGCATAGAACTTACACAAAAATTAAGGCATCACAAAAAGCTAGAGGAAAATAGTTGTTAACTATTTACAAAACATCACAAGGGTACAACACACGAGAGGAGGATAAAATGATTTCAGTGCACACTTTTTAATCACAAAACACTTTTAGAATAGACGCAAATTTATAAATCTCTAAATAAATCAAGGTATCAGGTTTCTGCTACATGCAAATAATATCAGACGACTAGAAAAAAAAAAGAATGAAAGTATGGATTCAAAGTGTGTCATTCTTTATAAGGTAATAATTTTTTATTCCAATGGAAAAGTTGTAGGCAGTCTTTAGGTCATGTGGTAGATTATTCCAAATTTTTGCGCCCGTGAACTCTAGGAGACGCTCTCCATATACATTTCTTTTCACTGACAAATTAAAATTGCCGTACGTGCGGCTCCGTGTTGAAAGTGGCGGGATGTTAAAGATTGATATATCAAACGGAAGGTTGTTTGTTACTATTTTATAAACACATTCAGCAGTTCTTTTCTCACGAAGTAAATTGAGTGGTAAGACGCGTAGTTTAGTAAATAGTGCCTTACTGTGTGCAGTGTAACTAGAAAATGAAATTATTCTAAGTGCTCTCTTTTGTAACTTTTTAATAGGCTCTAGGTATGTGCTATACGTCCAGCCCAACGACTCGATGCAATATGAAAGGTGAGTATGTATTAATGTGAAGTATAGGCTAGTTGGTGCATTTTTTTAACCAAGGGAACGGAGCAGCGCAAAAACATGCAATCACACAAGAAGGACAAGACAGCGCTCGTGTCGTGTCTTGTTCTTCTTGTGCGATTGCATGTTTTTGCGCTGCTCGGTTCCCTTGGTAAAAAAAAAAAACATATATAGTTGTACAGTAACCATGCAGTAAATGCACGTCGTCTAACGCGAGCGTTTATTTCCTCCTAACACACTGCCTGTTGTTCTATTTTCAAAGTATACAGCCCCTTCCTATAGCAACATTCGCAAACGGAGCATTTTACAAGCTTACAACATTTCGCAATTTGAGAAGCGAGGACGTATGTGCCGATGACGCACTTGGGACCTCTATCAAAACAACTAACAGCCTCCTTTTTAGTTTTCGTTACTATGAATGGGTTCTCATCCTGGGTATAAACAGATGTGTTAACGCGGTTGGCATTGTGGAGTCATGAGTCACCTGCACTCCTGGGACAAGATGGACGCGTGTTAGTTTACGCGTTTCTTTTTTTTTTGCGTCGCAGAGTATCTAAATTACTTCTAAGTGCTCCAAGCTCGCGCCCAAACAGAGTTAATCCCCCGCGAGCACCCTCTAATTTACATTTTCGGCCGCTTTATCTGCGCGCGTAATCTTCCGCCTACAGCGCGAAAAACAAGGAAAACAGTCTTAGCGAGTCGGCTACTTCGACGACGGAATGCTAGAGAGCTCTTGTTAAGCACAGTTGTTGTAAACTACTCCGGAGTAAATGGGAGAGGCGCTAACGGTGTTCGCACAGGGGGATGCACTACACGACGCGACAGTTATATATACCGTCACACAAAACAGTGATGACTAATGTGGAGAAAGTGTGCACTGGACTGAGTTACGCCTTTTTGCTTTTGCGTTTAAGTGCCCTCGTTTGCACTAAACAGCAATCACTGGCACTGTGAAGTAAAGAGATAAAAGCCCCGAGATTTCGTTCACAGTTCCCTACCGTTAGGCCTACAAGCCGTGTGGAGCTGTGAAGCGGGTGCAGTCACGAATGTGCAACTTAACTGTGATCGCCTACAGGCTACGGTGGATGTGAGGAGAGAAGAGAAGATGTGAATTGTCGAGTCTTGTCCTTTGCGTGCCTGTTGTTTTTAAGAGGGAAGACGTAATTCCTGACGGCGCAAACTTGAGCGAAGGGTGGGAGAAAAGCCGCAATCCGCGAGCTAACATTTCGACAAGGGGACTTTTCCCACAGGCGGTCTCAGTCTCATCTCGCCCCACGCGGTCCGCGTTCACTAACTTTTATCTCCCGCGCGCCAGTAGCCGGATAGGGGAATAATAATATAATAATTGGTATTTTGGAGAAAGGAAATGACGCTGTATCTGTCTCGTATCTCAGCGGACACCTGAACCGCGCCGTAAGGGAAGGGATAAAGGAGGGAGTGAAAGAAGAAAGGAAGAGAGAGGTGCCGTAGTGGAGGGCTCCAGAATAATTTCGACCACCTGGGGATCTTTAACGTGAACTGACATCGCACAGCACACGGGCGCCTTAGCGTTTTTCCTCCATAAAAGCGCAGCCGCTATTCCTGTCCCCTCACCTCTTTCATTTCATTTCTCCATTCTGCCTGCTGTCCTTTATTTCCGCTGCCCCAGCTCAGGTGCTTCAGTATCGATGGCAGATGCCGGGGCTAGCAAAAATCTTTTCCTTCCTTTTTACTATTATTTTTAATAAAACCACTACCACCACCACCGCGGTCGGGTTCGAAGCCGGATAGGGGAAGAGAGAAAATGAGGACGGGTCCATGGAGAAACTAAAGCGTAAAAAACTAAGCAGAACGTGGAGAAAAGTAAGTTCAACCCCTCCCCTCTCCCACTCAATGGTAAAAAAAAAATCAATAATTTTTTTCAGTTCTTTAAAAAAAAACAACAAACCGATGAATAAGTCAGAAACTGAAACCAAAATTTATTCCTCTTTTTTTTCAGTCGTTTTTTTCTTATCGTTATCAAAGTTTCTAGGCGCTTATCACGAATATACAACTATTGATGTAGCGAGGGACGACTGGACACCAAGAAATTGTTTACGGTTACGGGTCATCAGAGGGCGAGAAATAAAAGGAGGCACAGGTGAAGTTCCTCTGGAACAAAGGAGGAAGTTTTTATGCCAAGGAGCCGCCTGTTTGAGACCACATCTCAGACGAAGACGACTCTCTTGTCGAAAAGATGGTCAGCGGAGTGAACCTCTCCTCCCGCCCCGTGTTCAACTTTGTCCTGCTATTTGGGGTCGTGCGATCTTACTCAGTTTGGAAGCGGGGGCGCCCTTGGTACATGGTGCAGATAGCGTTCCTGTATATGCTCCCGGGAGCATACACACGTGCACTACACGTGCAGCAGGGGCAGGTCAAAGTAAGGGACTGCGGCCTGGATGTCCAGGAGGCTCTGACCGCAGGAGTCAGTGTCGCGCGCAATCAGATTTTGCACAGCGCCTTCTTCTCACGCCCCTGCGAAGGTCTTATCTATGTCACACATAGATAGAGAGACCACACACATATAGTCAGTGTATGGTGCAGTCGTGAATGCGAGTAGTCCAATACTAATATTGCGTATCATCCAGAGAGCTGCTTTGTTAGAAAGATCAGTACGGATATTTTACTACTTCCGGCCTATTTGTGGTAAACAGCAAGCTCCTTTCAGCTTTTCCTTCCGATGAAATGAGGTTCGATATAATGGCGGCCCAGTTAGCACTTCTGCATGGCTTTAAATAATAAAGTGCGGTAAAAACCACCACGGTTACTCTGTGCATGGAAGTAAACAGCACATGTTTGCCCATCGAGCTTCTTCGCCTATTTCATATTGGATGGTTATGAAGAACTTAACTTTATATGTTGACTTTGAGCACATATATACTCAGCGTGCGCAGACCTTTGAGAGTTGGCATCAAAATTTCGCGCAGAAACATTCTTGCGCTACTGATCCGGAGCTCCCGGGTTCGAACCCGACCGCGGCGGCTGCGTTTTTATGGAGGCAAAACGCTAAGGCGCACGTTAAAGATCCCCAGGTGGTCGAAATTATTCCGGAGCCCTCCACAACGGCACCTCTTTCTTCCTTTCTCCTTTCACTCCCTCCTTTATCCCTTCCCTTACGACGCGGTTCAGGTGTCCAACGATATATGAGACAGATACTGCGCCATTTCCTTTCCTCCAAAACCAATTATTGTTATTACTATTAAACATTCTTGCGCTGCGCGCCCTCTTTATTGACGCACTGAATACAACTTCCAAGACAAACTCCAGATGGCCTTGCAGGCCGTACACGGACGGGAGTCACTTTATTTACCGTCGTTTTGCAGTTCTAATGTAATTGCCTCCCATTTACTCTTAGATAAGCATCATCCGGCTATGCTTTGTGCTTTATTTCTGTTTATTCGTTGTCATTTGTTTTTTGTTTCACAGCGTCTGGGCCTGCGCACTACCGTATTGTTGGTGTAGTTTTCCCGTCTGTTTATCGTTCAAAACAATCTGTCTCACTTATATCCCAAAGACCGTGGCGATTTTACACCTAAATAACCGCGTTCTGGCATTATATATATATATATATATATATATATATATATATATATATATATATATATATATATATATATATATATATATATATATATATATATATATATATATATATATATATATATATATATATATATTAGCAACAGTGCTTGCGTCATACCGCACAGTGCACACGTCAGGGGTGTAAGCACGCACCTGTGACGACGGAGCAACAAACAGCGGCTGGCACCTCGTAGGTAAGCTAAAGGGAAAAAAAGCTGCGTAGAAAAATAAAAAGGCTGAAAAAATTAGGATTGGTTTTTGAGGGAAGGAAATGGCGCTGTAACTGTCACACATATCTCGGTGGACACCTGAACCGAGTCATAAAAAAGCGATGAAGGGGGGAGTTAAAGAAGAAAGGAAGAAAGCGGTGAAATAGTGGAGGGCTCCGGAATTCTTTCAACGACCCCTAAGGAGGAGGAGGAAAAAAATTTATGTGCATCTGAGATAATCCAGGATATAGAAAGCGAAAGATGTCGGCGTTCACTGTGTTCATTGGCGTTGGCAATGTTCTAGACGGCGATGGCCTTGAGCAAAGGAAGGGCGCATAACTGGATATGCGGACGCCTTATTCGTGCTTTGATACATGTGACGGTGGAGAGAGAGATATGTCGCCTGAATGCATTAGCGCTGACAGCGTTGTGGCTGACATGCGGCAGTGCAGCAATAGCTAGGCCGCAGCGTTCATTTGGTGATCAATCTCTCGCGATCAACCATTAACTGCATGCCACCCAGTCGGCATCGCGGGAAAGCGGAGCACACCCCTCTGCGCTGTGCAGCAGCTGGCCAGAGCTGTCATACACGAGGAGCTCCAGGACCATCTCCTCGTGTACACCGACGGCTCAGTGGCCCGCGACAGCTGCTCCCTTGCTGCGGCGGCCACCATCCCCGCCCTGCGACTGCACAGCCAGCAACACGCAACCTTCCTGGGCTCCTCCACCACGGCGGAGTTGATGGGGATCCGGCTTGGGCTGGACCTGCTGCTCACCCTCGTCCCTCCGCCGCCCAGGAGTGCTCTGCTGTGCGACTCCCGCGCCGCCCTCAGCCGCCTGCAATCTAACGGCCGCGGTACCCCACTAGTGCGGGAAATTCGCTCGCGCATCGAGCGCCTCGCGCAGAGAGGTTGTGCCGTGCGTGCACAGTGGGTGCCCGGTCACTGCGGCATCGCCGGCAACGAAGAAGCTGACGACCTCGCGACCGCTGCACACCAACTACCTGCCAGCGATCTGCCCCTTGCGCTGGAGGACGTGCGTGCGGCCATTCACGACCATCTCCGAAAGCAGCACCCCGACCCACGCATCGCGGGAGGTGAGCGCATCGACAGTGTCACCGGCTGTCGCGCACTTACACGGTCGCAACGTGCAATGATCCTCCGCGCGCTTATTGGCTGCGTGTGGCCCGGGGAACGACGGGTGCGCCACGGAATCGCGACGAGTGATGTGTGTGACGGATGCGGTGCAGTGGAAACACTAGAACACCTGCTACTTCACTGTGCCGCGTTCGCCGATGCTCGTCGCGATATGCTCGCGGTCTATAGGGCGCAGGGAATACTATACCAGACTCCATCAAGACGCTATTGTGGCCGCAGGGCAGTGCGCGCACTCGTGAGCGAACTTTGGTGAGCCTCTGTGCATTCCTCGAACACACGGGCTTGACGTCCCGTCTGTTCTCCGTCAGGTAGTTACACGCAGTGACCGAACGCTCCGCGAGTTCTACCTTGAACGATTAATAACTGGACGCCCCACTCCAGTTGTAACCTACACAGTGCTGCGCGCGTGTGTGCTTTAATTCCTCTAAAATGAACTAATCACGCGCACAACCTGGACACATTTCTTACTGTGTAAATAGTTTGTACATATTACTTCTCCCCCTGTCCCCTATTCCTGTCCCCTCACCTCTTTCATTTCATTTCTCCATTCTGCCTGCTGTCTTTTATTTCCGCTGCCCCAGCTCAGGTGCTTCAGTATCGATGGCAGATGCCGGGGCTAGCAAAAATCTTTTCCTTCCTTTTCACTATTATTTTTAATAAAACCACTACCACCACCACCACCCTCCCAGGGTGGCAGGGAGGGCGCGCTGCCTATCCAGTGTGCGGAACGCAATCAAAGCACGCTTTTGGAATTGGACATCAACGCCAAGTACGTGAAAGCGAGATTGAGGTCTCCACTGACCCACGGAGCTGGTTGTGCGCGTTTCCTTTCGTGAAAATGAACGGCCTATTTAACCCGCCGCGGTGCATGGCTCAGTGGTGAGGGCGCTCGGCTACTGATCCGGAGTTCCCGGATTCTAATCGACCGCGGCCGCTGCGTTTCGATGGAGGCAAAACGCTAAGGCGCCCGTGTGCTGTCCGATTTCAGTGCACGTTAAAGATCCCCAGGTGGTCGAAATTATTCCGGAGCCCTCTATTACGGCACCTCTTTCTCCCTTTCTTCTTTCACTTCCTTATTTATCCCTCCCCTTACGGCGCGGTTCAGGTGTCCAACGATATATGAGACAGATACTGCGCCATTTCCTTTCCCCAGAAGCCAATTATTGCAAAGTTGTCAACGCCAATGAACTCTATGAACGCCGTCGGCTCACTTGTTTTGTTTGGTTTTTGAGGAAAGGAAATGGCACAGTAACCATCTCACATATCTCGGTGGACACCCGAACCGCGCCGTAAAGGAAGGGATAAAGGAGGGAGGGAAAGAAAAAAAGAGAGAACTGAAAATTGAAAGTTGGATTTTGATGAAAGGCGCGGCGCTCCGCAGTGGCGAAACACCTGTGGCTCGGTGCTACTAGTGGCGCATGCGCAGTGGTGAATAGGGAGCGAGAGAGAGAAATATCCGCGGCGAGGCCCGCGTTATGACGTCATGTGCCTCCTTGGAGCACCGCCACGGCGAAATCGCAAGTTCGCGGCCAGTAAAGCTTTCGCTTTGAAAATTGGCAGTGGCTTAACTGCGCTATGCCAGGATATACGTAGCGGGAGGTACGTTTCCCTGGCTGAGCTTGTTCCGGTAATGCCAAACGCAAAGTGTCATACATTGGATTACTCACTGGTGTCAAGTCCTTTTGGTGCCACAGTCTGTCGCACACACTACGAATGTGTCCAAACAGATTGTTCACAAAGTCTGCTTCTAATGTCCGGGTCGCAGATGCACTTTCGGAAACTCGAATGATGTGATCAGTCACACGACGGGCCTTCGCATCTTCGGTTGGTTCCCGTTGACTGACGCCTTCCATAGGCTCCATCTCGGCGGCTATGCGGCGTCTATTACGCTCGACAGCCTGGCGTCTCCGTTTGTCAAGGTGTTCCTCTCTCTGTTCGGTCGTCTCCGCTGCTCTCTTCGCCTTCTGACGCTCATTCTGTTTGTTGAGTAGCCAAGTGCCAGACGACAACCTCAGGATCGCAAGAGTTATTGTTCTCTTGCCCATACCGCCGGCTGGGCTCTCCTTCTGTGCATCCATATCAAGCGTTGCGATACAGCCGCCGATTACATCACCTTTTATACGCAATGCTGGGCATGCGACGACGCGCGGTTGGGGTGATAGAGCGGCGTGCGGCGAGGCGGTGGTGACGAACGCGGCGCAGCTGTGGGGTCTCTCTGATTACGATAGTATCGGCGCATTCGCACACTTCTCATTCGCATGACGTCACATTCACCTTCGACGGTGGAGCGGGTGCGCGGCCGCGGCGCACCTACTGCTCCTCTGCGGTTGCCATGGTAACGGCGCATGCGCACAACTGTCCTCTCCCATGTACCGGAAAGCGCGCGGCGCACCCACTGCTCCTCTCCGGTTGCCATGGTAACGGCGCATGCGCATAACTGTCCTCTCCCATGTACCGGAAAGCACGCGGCGCACCCACTGCTCCTCTCCGGTTGCCATGGTAACGGCGCATGCGCACAACTGTCCTCTCCCATGTACCGGAAAGCGCGCGGCGCACCCACTGCTCCTCTCCGGTTGCCATGGTAACGGCGCATGCGCACAAAACTGTCCTCTCCCATGTACCGGAAAGCGCGCGGCGCACCCACTGCTCCTCTCCGGTTGCCATGGTAACGGCGCATGCGCACAACTGTCCTCTCCCAAGTACCGGAAAGCGCGCAGCGCACCCACTGTTCCTCTCCGGTTGTCATGGTAACGGCGCATGCGCACAACTGTCCTCTCCCATGTACCGGAAAGCGCGCGGCGCATCCACTGCTCCTTTCCGGTTGCCATGGTAACGGCGCATGCGCACAACTGGCCTCTCGCATGTATACCGCGAAATGCTCCGCTGGTAGCCGAGTGTAGCTCCCGCTACAAAAACTTTATTAAAGTGAAGGGAAGTTGGGCGAGCTTATGGGTGGGGCCCTCATTCCAGGGCTCCACTGGCTTGAGCTGCCCTGCGCGCATGTTTTATGAGGGCCCGTTGGTCCTCCTGGTTATCACTGGTCAGCAGCGCCTCCCACCGCTCAAAAGACGTGTTTTGCGTCTGCAGATTGATTGGTTTGACCCCACATCCCCATGAAATGTGGAAGAATGTAGGGCGTAGCCTGGCACCAGGGACAGGTGCCGGAGTATAATGTTGGGTGTATGAGATGTAGTCTGGAGGTTTGGAAATGTGTTCGTCTGTATCTGCCGCCAAGAGACGGCATCCTATGAGGTGGAGGGAAGTGTCCTTTGAAGACGCTGAAACTCGAGGCGTTCGTTATACCTAGAAGGTAGAAGGGTAAAAGCGGGCACTGTTGTAGAAAACTAACTGATTTAGCTTTCGTTTCTAATGACAGTAGACTGTTATCGTTTATGTAACTTCGTTTATTGCAAGAAACAAGAAACAATCAAACTGTTCGTTAGGAGGGGAGCAAGAGCTCGAAAAGTTACATGCTTATCGTTGGGGCTCCCCGCTCGTTCTGCCCTTTTCCCTTGCCCCTCCAGACGGAGGCGCTCTCTGCTGGTCTCAACCTTTGGCCCTCTCCCTCCGGTTCCCAGAGTCCCGTCGCCCGAGGGGAGCCGCCGCCGGCCGTAAACAAGCGAGAGGTGTCTGGGTTTCGTCTCATGAAGCGTATTTGAGAAAATCACATACAAAGGACACACAGGTTAAACACGAAAAGAAAACGAAGTTTCAACAGGCACAGTTTGTGGCCCAGCTCGGTTGATTATGCCTCGAGCTAGAGCATGTGCCCTCTCATTTCCCTACAGTCCCTCGTGGCCTGGGGTCTAGGTGATTTGGTGGTGCTTGGTGAGTGGTGTAGTGCCCACGAGGCGACTGACGTGCTTGGGAACTCGGCCTCTCAGGTAGTTTCGACACGCGTGTGGCAAGTCTGTTATCACTTGAGCGCTTTGGCCTTGGGACTCGTAATGCTTATTGCAATGGCCACCTGCTGGGGATCTTTAACGCGCACTGACATCGCACAGAACACGGGCGCCTTTTGCGTTGAAAATCATAATTGTTTTTTTGGGGGGGGGGGGGAGGAAAGGAAATGGCGCGGTATCTGTATCATATATCGTTGGACACCTGAACCGCGCCGTAGGCGAAGGGATAAAGGAGGGAGTGAAAGAAGAAAGGAAGAAAGAGGTGCCGTAGTGGAGGGCTCCGGAATAATTTCGACCACCTGGGGATCCTAACGTGCACTGACATCGCACAGCACACGGACGCCTTTTGCTTTGAAAATAATTGTTTTTTTTGGGGGGGGGGGGGAAAGGAAATGGCGCGGTATTTGTATCATATATCGTTGGACACCTGAACCGCGCCGTAAAGGAAGGGATAAAGGAGCGAGTGAAATAAGAAAGGAAGAAAGAGGTGCCGTAGTTGAGGGCTCCGGAGTAATTTCGACCGCCTGGGCATCTTTAACGTGCACTCACATCGCACAGCACACGGGCGTCTTTTGCGTTTCGCCTCCATCGAAACGCGGCCGCCGCACCAGTCGGGTTAGAATCCGCGAGTACTCCGGCTCAGTAGACGAGCGCCTGAGCCACTGACCCAGCGCGGCGAGTAAAACAAAAGAAGGCTGAGCGCAAGCGCACCAAACTGACAGTGCGGCGCCGTCGGTGTAGGCGTCCCCGACGTCTCGCCTCGCGGCGCAGTGGAGGAGACGAGTGCCGGGTCGGGCAGCACATCGCGCGGAGTCGGGCGCGCGACGACGCTAGCTAGCGCGGAAACGCGACCCTCCTCTGGGGCCCTGTCGTCGGTGCCGACGCCACACGGGTTTCGTTTACGTGCCAAAGGACTCCACCGGCGGCAGCAAAGAGCGTCGGGCCAACCGCCCGTTGTTCGACTGCTGTTGTCGGGCCACGTGGCGGAAAAGCAAAAAAGAAAAACAGAGCCAAAGAGGAGCGGCTGCAAGAAGAGACGGCGTATACAGACAAGCAGGCGATGAACCGAGCGTTCCTGGCGAGCCCTACACGGGCGCCCCAGACGGCGCGGTAAGACGAAGCCTGTTCGGAGCGGCTCTCAGCAGCGCGGATTGCGCTCTAGTCCCGTCATCTCGGCCGGGTCTGTATCTTCCAACCGTTATGGGGCGTAAACAAGCGGCTCGAGGCGTAGACCCCCGTGTACGGTTCGCACGCGGTTTCCGGTTCCCTTTGTTTGTCCGGGCGCTAGTGGCGTTGACTCCGCTGGTCGCTATCGCGCTCGCATCAAGTCGGCGGCGTGAAGTACGATGAGACGCCCAGAGGGCACCAAAAAGCGCGCGAAAGGCGTTGCGGGGGTCTTATATGACTCACTGAGCAGTATACCGAAGTGGTTCCGAGGCGTCTGGCAAGTTTGATCACCACAGGACGAGCAGTTCTGTTTAGGCCCAGAGACAAAACTGGAGGTCAGATGTGGCGCACCCATAAGTATTCGCCATCATTAAAAATTCGCCTATGACGTCATTGCAAGGAGGAAAGCGCAGGAATGGGCGAATTACGTACCCCACAATCAATTTCACCGACCTATCAGATTGCTTTGACACAAAGCTTATCCCATGATCGCGGAGAGCATTAGCTGAGGAGAGATTTTATCCATAATAATAATAATTGGTTTTTGGGGAAAGGAAATGGCGCAGTATCTGTCTCATATATCTTTGGACACCTGAACCGCGCCGTAAGGGAAGGGATAAAGGAGGGAGTGAAATAAGAAAGGAAGAATAGGTGCCGTAGTGGAGGGCTCCGGAATAATTTCGACCACCTGGGATCTTTAACGTGCACTGACATCGCACAGCACACGGGCGCCTTAGCGTTTTTCCTCCATAAAAACGCAGCCGCCGCGGTCTGGATCGAGCCCGGGAACTCCGGATCAGTAGTCGAGCGCCCTAACCACTGAGCCACCGCGGCGGGGCAAGATTTTATCTATTCGAGGTTTGTTTCAGCGCAACTCTCAGCGACAATAGGTGCAAGGGTCGTCGTCTCAATAAAAGGATATCCTATGTTTCGTTCAGAGACACAAGCAAGTCGCTGTACGCGTCTAATGTTCCACTAATTGTAAGGTAAGGAAATGAAATATAAAGAAAAGGCTACGAGAGTATTGTTACCCCGCAATAATATAGCAGTGCCGGCATCGATTTCCACCTTTAGATCGCGCTTTCGACAATCTCTGAATCGAGGAAGGCATCGTCCTTTCCGAAAGGGCTCGTAAAATGCGCAGCTGGTGAACACCGACATTTCGCACACAGCATAGCTTCGCAATCTCACCTCAAACGTTCTTGCCGATAAGGTAACAAAAGTCACCTGCTGTTCTTGAACCCTGATAGAGCCGAGGTATCGCGGGTAACACTCTTTGTTGCCATTATATGCCACGAGAAGGATTTCAGGAAAAAACAGCGGTAGTGATCGATGCCAGAACATGAGACGAGAAGTACGTTTTAAGCCGTTCAGCCGATTATTAAGTTCAGTTCAGCTTTATTTTTACAGCAGTCAGTGGGCGATTTACTGGATAAAAAAACCCCATATTTGGCTTGACATGGCTCCAGGAGACTGGAATAGACCACTGTATTTTATAACCACATCAAACGAACAAAATAATAGCCAAACAAAAAAAAATCGCAGCAAGATTTACAATGCTGGGCAATGTGTTATTACAGAGCCGCTGTTGTGAGTGATTGCTGAGCTTTAAGGTGGAAGCTTTGTTGTTGTTTATGTATTCCGTTCTATGGAGATTGGTCGAGAGGCTCGTGACGTGTTTACAGATGACGCGGAGTGGTATACCAAAATAGAGAGAAATTGCACCCCAAAAACAGCCAACCATGCAACCAGTCCAATACAATTGATAGCCAGAAAGTTGCCAACGTTGTGGTTACGAAATTGCCGACACATCAGCCATTGGAAAGCGATACGAACATTCTTTTGTTTGCAATTTAAACTCCAAACACAATAAACCAAAGAAATCAGGTGACGGAGCAGAAAGTGAAACGTATCGCATCTGTTGATATCATTCAATAACATTACTGCTCGTACTTGACTGCACTGTTGATATTTTCCAAGAAACATGTGCTTGGGTCAAAATTTCTGCAACACCCATGCTCCTCTGAACCATATCCCACGTGGAGTATCATTTCTAAAGTACCCGCGCTTAGTTTGTTTCGGTCACCTTTCTTTTTTTGTTGTTGCTACGGCGACCTGCCTGAAACCCTGTCTGTTACGGCATTTGACACATGCCAAGCACAGAAGTGTGACGACCACTACCGACAAGTGAGGAAATAGCCTTGGTGCAGCGTTGGCAGGTTAAAGTTACAAAGTTTATTCGGAAATAATTAGAAATGTTATGTATAATTAGAAATGTTATGTCTATAAAGAAGGTCTATGAAGAAGGTTATGTTATAAAAGAGGTCCCAAAGTCTAGCACTGTAGTGGGACCTCTACCCAAAAACGCAAAAAAGAACAAATATTAACATGAAGCAGCATTGCATATCAATACATACTTGTTAGAGATATTTAATGAATACAACATTACAAAGTGTAAACAAAAAATGCACAAAAAAGTGAAGTTTCCATCAGAGAACAAGTCAGATAGATATAATGTGGATTAAAACATCTTGCTAATCAAGAGTAAAGAATGAAAGACCGGAGTTTACGTTTAAATGACGATACAGGTGACACTGTTTTAATACTATCAAGCAATGAATTCCATAGTTTTATTAAAGAAAACCCGACAGTCTGCATTCCATAGTGTTCGAACTTTTGGTAGTGCAAAATTATTATGGGACGCAAATCTAGTAGGGTTACGATTTATCAGTCCTGGATGTGTATGTACTACTGTAGAAGGTTGCGGTTATTTAACACTTCGTCAGACAGCCAGAACAATTGGCGTTCCCCACTCCGCGCTCTCCCCTTCTTGCGTACAGAGCAGGGGTGGGAGCGCGAGGAGCAAGTCGAGGCAGGCACCGTTGAAGCAAAGACACCACTGTCCCCTTTCCACAACTTGCATCTAAGCCCGACCTCGACAGCTACTGGCAACTGCCTCCAGTTCAGGTTCACGCAAATTAAGCCCCCCCCACCCCCCGCTTCCCGGAAAAGAATACAGTGGCGGACCAATTTCCTGTCTCCTCCTCTCCTCACACTAGCACTTTCTGTGGTTAGAGGAGGAAGTGGAAACGCAGACTGCGAACAAGGATTTCGAATGGAAAATATCTTTCAGCAATTTCCTGCAATTTTTAAACTTGTCATGTACGCAAGCAAAGAGAGCAAGCAAAAAAACAACGAAAAAAAGATGCATCAACAGCTAACCAAACGTAGCGCGCTTCTTGAAACACGTTTCTTTGACCATTCAGATTTTCAGGGAGCGTGTAGCCGAAAAATAGGCCACAACGCCGAATCGTCTGAAAAGCACACAGGAAGAATATTTCAGTAGCCCGGTTAGACTACAAGTTGCCCACTACGGCAACACTAGAAGTTTGCACGATGCGCGCACTAGGTGCTCACGTGAGTACGGGTGAGCTCACGCCGCTCCCGAAAAAGACAAAAGGAAGGGCGACGCGCGTGCAGACTTTACGGGCGTGGGGTGGTCCCGCAATCGGTCACGGCCACACCGCTACTCCGCCGAGCCCCCAAATTAGCCCGAAAAACGTCTCCTCCATGACTGGAAGTGCTTTCAGAAGAGGGGCCCCTGCTCTTGCTACTCGTCGCGGAGCCACGTGCTTACAAGAACATGTCCGCTTCGTTGACATAAGGTTGAAAAGTAAATTGGTTTTGAGGAGAAACGAAAGGCTAAGTAAATAGGTACCTTTACAATAGGGCGACCCCATCGGTTAGGGGCTCACGAGATTAGCTGGGCGCCAGTGCGCAGGCGCCGGACATTAACGCCCTCTCCAGTTATGGTCCTGCGCACTGGCGTCCCGCTAATGCTGTATCGTTCATGATGAACAAATAGCGCGAAAGGAACACGAGGGACTGCAAGGGAACGACGCAGACAAGCGCGAACTCGCAGCTGGTGTTTATTGCTGAGACACAAAACTTATGCAAGTCTGAAAAAAAAAACATAAAACAAGCAGCGCACCCTCCTCGGAAGCCCAAATAATAATAATAGTTGGTTTTGGAGGGAAAGGAAATGGCGCAGTATCTGTCTCATATATCGTTGGACACCTGAACCGCGCCGTAAGGGAAGGGAGGGAGTAAAAGAAGAAAGGAAGAATGAGGTGCCGTAGTGGAGGGCTCCGGCATAATTTAGACCACCTGGGGATCTTTAACGTGCACTGACATCGCACAGCACACGGGCGCTTTAGCGTTTTTCCTCCATAAAAACGCAGCCGCCGCGGTCGGGTTCGAACCCGGGAACTCCGGCTCAGTAGTCGAGCGCCCTAACCACTCAGCCACCGCGGCGGGAAGCCCAAGTCAAAGAAGAAAAAGGAATTGCAAGCAGCACGTGCCACTCATCGTTAGGGAAGAATTAATTTAGCAAAAAGACCCGTTTTTGAAAAGGATATCATGCAATGCGGAGGCTAAAAAATTGATTTCGCAGTCTGTCACGGTAACAGAGGGCTCGCTGACACACACATTTTGACATTTCCTAATGTGGTATGCCCCCATAATCTCACGCACGAGCTGATCGCGATGTCTGAAAAGTACGGTGGTTCCAGAAGAAACCGGTGTACACTTTTTCTTCCTTTGCTCCTCTTCGCTGCATTCGCGGCAATGCTCAGGAAGAATCCCGTAATGATATTTTAAGGAATTACGGTGTTCACCTAGCCTAGTGTTGAGGCATCGCCCCGTTTGCCACATATATACACAGCTCCGCAAGACAACGGCAATTTGTACACTACACCCTTGCTGCAGGGTACATATAGGGGGGGGGGGGGGGGGGGGGGGGGGGGGGCTTAACGGTGCACCCACGCCTTGTCGCCATCGTCTTCTTGCCTGTTCCCGATCTGTGAGCACAAACTGCTCAACGTTGTCTTACGAAGCTGTCTATATAGGGCAAACGGGGCGATGCCTCACCACTAGGCTAGGTGAACACCGTAATTCCCTAAAAGATCCTTACGGGAATCTTCCTGAGCATTGCCGCGAATGCAGCGAAAAAGAGGAGCTAAAGAAGAAAAAGTGTACACCGCTTTTTCTAGAACCCCCGTACTTTTCAGAAATCGCGATCAGCTCGTACGTGAGATTATGGGGGCATGCCACATTAGGAAATGTCAAAATGTGTGTGTCATCGAGCCCTCTGTTACCGTGGCAGACTGTGAAATCGATTTTTTAGTCTCCGCATTGCAATGATATCCTTTTCGATAACGCGTCTTTTTGCAAAATTGATTCTTCCCTAGCGATGAGTGGCACGTGCTGCTTACAATGGACAATTTGCAGAAACCTGTAAGTCAGCTTCTCCGCAAGACTTGTTTTCTAACCAAAAGGTCTCGTTCCCAGACGACACACTCGCGTTCTTTGTGGAAACGAAAAGTCAAGTTACTCTTTCTGAGTAGACTGGAATGTCGCCAGTTCACTTCAAGATGACCCTGATAGAGCAGTCGAAAGAATACAGTGGTACAGTAAAGAAAGGGGGATTGCAGTCAACCTTCTGCAGCACTGCAGTCGAGGCTAGGCAGGAATGGGCCATTGTTCCCGTGGCAGCAGCAGTGAGCTACCTCACACTAAACATTCAAAAAATTTTGTGCTGAACCACACTGTCACTCCAACTCCCTCCCCCCCCCCCCCCCCCCTTCCCCCTCCGCTGCACCCCTAGCCAGAACAAAGAATAACCGACTCCCTCCTCACAGCACTGTGACAAAGGAAGGTCTCCCTCTTTTTCTGCCTAGACTCTGTTGCAGGCAGAGTGCAACCATCCGGAGTTTTCATCCGCTCGAACAATGCGAGTGTGTCGTCTGAGTACGGGACCACGTGGTTGAAAAAACTACCTTGCAGAGAAGACAACTTACAGGTTCCTACAAATGGTCAATTCCCTTTGAGGAGGTGGGGGGGGGGGGGGGCGCTTATTTACGTTTTTTTTTTAAACTGACGAGTATAAATTGCGTATTTCAGCAATAAACCACCAGTTGCGAGTTAGCGCTTGTCTGCGTCGTTCCCTACCCGTCCCTCGTGTTCTTTTTGCGCTATTTTCTCACCATGAACGTTATCCAACTCTCCCAACTTTTGGCTTTCCAAATCCCCTTTCGCCCAAGATAGGGTCCCCCTGTCCTCAAAGCCTCTACAGTTTTCAGTCCCGCTGAGTTGGAAGCCGTTGGTGACTCACAACTATAGGTATGGCCATCTTGTCAGGAAACTGCAGTCAAATACCGAGAAAGCAGGTGCAGGGAAGAAACGGAGAGGGGGTGGCGGAAAGTGTAATCATTTGTCTGTTTAGTGCATTTTGTGCATGGGGCGAATCTTGCCTCCGCGCCGCACCCTTTTCTGCATTTACGTTCCACTGACAGCATGGCAGCTCTTTATCGCCAGTGGTTTACTGGGAACGTCCCGCATGCAGCATCATCCTTTGTTCGCAGCAGCAGGACTGCCAGTGCTACCTTGCGACTAATCCTTTTCGTCCGAGAGTTATGTGCTAGTCACTTCTGAAGCCCACAACTGCAACCGGATGCAGAGTTGTAAAGGAGCCCTTGCAGGGCGCGGCCTACACTAAAAAAAAAATCACTGGAATCTCCTGAATAGAGCGCTGCTTATTTCTGCCGTTTCCCCGAAAAAATTTCGGCACAGCCCTTTTCACGACCCTCGGGAAAACGTTCTTTTTTTTTTCTCTGGGCTGTGGGGAGAACGTGAGGGAGCTGAATTCTCACCTCTCCAGTGCCCAATGTGGCGACACCCGTGCACCTGTTTGTGAACAAAGGAAAATATGCTGCCAGCCGCGCCAATGGACCTTCTTTCCGGCAACGTCCTGTGCAGGCACAAACATGTGCAGGACGTTACTGGAATGTGTGCGCCATTTTTTCGACTATGGCAGGCGGAAATTGGGGGAGGAGTTCGCTGCGCGAGTTCATGTGTGTGGTTATTTAAAAAAAAGGGGGGGGGGGGAAAGATTTCTGCCGGCAGCGGCATCTGCTGATCAGAGAGCTTTAGCTCTACGTACGGTAAACACGATAACTACGGCAATGGCTACCGTATGGCAAATGTGGTTTGGCAAGCCTGGCAATGGTAGCAACGGCAACGCGTTACAGTACGCCTAACCGGCTACGCTAAAACTCTCTAATGAAGGGATTATCGGTTAAGAAAAGGATTGAGGAAACGTGTAGAGGTCTGTGGAAAACAGGGGCGCAGCCGAAAGCGGTACTGGGAACATACAGAACGTTTAAGCAGGAAATTGCCAGACAAACTATCTATACGATAATTCTAGGGGCAGTTCTTTGTTGTTCGAAGCCAGGACGGGAGTTTGCGGACTAAAGAAGTCAAGCAGCAATAGATAGACAGAAGTCAAACAGCAATAGATAGACACGTTATAACGTTGTGTGTGGAGAGGAGGAGGAAACGGCTGAAGACTTGATACTGCTGTCTGTCGAAAGTTGTCGGCGCGCTGCTGCAGGGGGCGCACTTGCCTAGCGAGCGGTAAAGCCGCGGGCCGTCGGGCGCGCTTGACTTCACTCACACACAAACATAGCCTTCCCTTTTCATTGTCAAAATTCATTTCCTTTCTTTTTTTTTTGGTGTTGTGCCAATTTCTTTTATTTCATTTATATTTTCTCCGTCACCCGCGATACATCAGTGGCGCGAGCGAGGTCTTGTATCGACCTCACACTAAAGTATGTGTGCATCTGTGGAAACAGCACTTGCTATCGTGGCCGGCATTACTGCCGCAGGGCATTTCAGAGCGGACTCACTAACCGCTGTCTTAAGACAGCGGGCATCGCGAAGTCCGCCCCAGACCACCTGACCCGTTTTTTCTTGTGTGTGTGCGTACTTATTACTGCAGAAGCGAGGCGTTTGTTTATACGAACGCAAAAACACTAGGGCAACTGTTCGCGCTCGACGTTTGCTTCTGCAGCAATTGGGAAGTCAGCTGGTCCAGGAGTAACTTGTTGCCCTCAACGGGTTTAACGGCGGTACAGGAAATCACACGCGCGGTGCCTTTATACGGATTCGCGAATCCGCTTTTAAACGCTGCCGGCGAACTGACGGGGAAATCGCTCGGCTGCGTCTGCACGGGACTGGTTTGCAGCGTCGCGCAACGCAGCCGCTCCGGCGACACGGTATCGTACACGCGTTGCAGGCAGCGCTCGAGGTTCAAGGTTACGCACTGCTTCTTTGTGCCTTTGATCCCCCGCAGAAAGACGAACAGGAAAAACAGAACACGCGCGCGCACAAAGACACTGAGCCGTGTTTGTTTTGCTCCTGACGTTTGAGTCAGTTCTCTCAGCAGCAGCCCCGGGCGTCGAGGTGGAAAAGAAAGCGGACATCCTGACATTGTTCGCTTTCCGTCTCACGTCTGACTGACTATCTGTGCGGTGTGTGTGTGTGTGCAAACAGAGTCAAGCGGCGACAGGTCAACGCTCGGCAAAGAAGCACGGTTCCTGCTGCCAAGTATTCCTCTCGCTGGCGGCCGCGTCTCGCCAGACGCCAATGTCAGAGCAGCGTCGTTTTGCACGTGCTGCCAAGTCCCGCTACTCTCGGCGGCGTGTGCCAGCTCTTCTCAGTCTGGGCCTAGCTGCGCTCGCGGTCAGTTCGATTAGTGCGAGACGAAGACGAAGAAGGGCTGCCCGCCGACTGCCGGGCCGCCTTGTCAAGGTAAGAGGGGACAACGCTCCGATGGGGCAGCGTGCCACATGGCTCGCTCTGTAGTTACGCACGGGAAGGACGTGTTGCGCACCAATCGGACGCGACTCCTGGCATGTCTCTTCTTTCATTTTGCGCTTCGCGGAGACGAACAAGGTGAATAACATTTGCGGAGACGGGCGCGCCGAGCGGATGTTGTTTCCCTGGTAGCAGTCACGTGCTTCTTGCCTCCGCACTGGACAGCGCGGCGACCGCCCCGCTTCCGTCCGACTTGCGTCATTGCGGGGTGCGCAGTTCTATCTACGCTGGCGCCTCAGATCGGAAGATCTTAAGAATTAATAAGCGCGAGTGTGTATTGATGGGGTGGCGGGAGAAGAGCGCAGTGCGCCCCCGCGGCTGCTTAAAAGAGATGGACGCCTCACGGCGCCTCCGCAGTAGAGGGACGCCTCGGTCCGTGAGAAGATCGTCTCGATTCCGTTGGCACAGGGGCCAGTCAGGGGGACCTTCGAAAAAGCCCCCCCCCCCCCCCCCCTACACACACACACAGACACACATCGTCCGGGCGGCAAGGGGGCAACGGCGAAACGCTCTCCAAAGCTGTGTCACTGACCGACTGCCAGAGAACTCCAGTGCTGGAAGTTGAGAGTGCGCATGCGCGACGAGTGACGTCCCCCTAACGCCTCCCACCACCACCTCCCCTTCCCCCCTTTCTTGTCCTCACCTCCGGAGGACGCGGAGCTATTAGGAAGCAAAGGCCTGCCTCGCTTCCTCGCCCTGCCCCTCTCTCTGCCGGCTTTTATCCCCAAGCGACCGAAGGAAGCCGGGGAAAACAAGTTGCCCCTCGGTGCGGGGCAAGTGCATGCGCTGGCCCTCTCCCATTGGGCCCCCTGTCCTCCTCGCCCGACGTGACGTAGGCAGCCAACCGCTGTCGCTTTCGCTCACCTTGGTAGCCGACTCCAGTACCCCACTTTCGCAGTGAGCCGACGGACGTGCTGGGTTCCGGCCGCGCTTTCGCCCCTTCCGCGTGTCTTGACACTTCGCGAAGCGCGCGCTGTGTCGGCGTTGCTGCGGTCGCGTCCAATTGTGCTTTCTTTTCTCGTGCCTTGCTCTGCCGGACCTGGATTACTGACCGGCGGTGTCCAGCATGCCGAAGGCATTCCTCGTGCGAAAGACTCGGACCCACTGGCGCCCGACGGCGGCTACAAGTCCGGCCGCGGTGACGCCCCCGCCGAGCCCCGAGCAAGCAGTGCCACAGGCCCTGGTCGTGCCGAGGTGTCCGCCGCTACAGGGGAACCTCGTCATCGGTGAGTGCTGCAGCACCCGTTTCGTTCTTTCATTTGATATTCTGGCGGCAGTCAATCGCATCCTGCGCGCGCCTTTTGCATGCCGCATTGATGGAAGGGGATTTAAAGTCGTATTGGGTGCTGAACTTAAGCATGCACATCGCTTTCATGCAGCGGCGTAACGCGCTGATAGCGCAGTTGCTCGACAATCGTGCAAGCGAACGATTTACGTGTGGCTGACAGTTCGCCAGGCGCGACTTGTGTCGGATGGCTTGTCGTCCGCGTTGCTAGATTGCCCGCAGGAGGATGCATGCCCCAATCCTGAGCAAACATGCAAATCAGCGTCTGCTGAAATGTGAAGCAGGGCGCAGCGGCATTTTGTAAACCTGGGCCGCTGCGCACGAGTTGGGTAATGTACCGTTATTACCGTCTCCGAGCTGCACACGAGCTCCGGACTGACCACGTGGGTCTTTTCAACGCGCATCCGGCGCGCGGCTTTCCGCCGCGTCCGAAACACTTTCTGTCCCCAACCGGCGGGACGCGTGCGAAGGTGCAAAGCGCGCGCCGGCGGAGCCCGGAAAAAGAGAAGCCCTTGTGGTGCGTCACGGGACGCCCGGCGGATACCAGAAGCGGGTCGGCGGCGGAGATGGGACCTTGAGGACCGCGCGGCGTTTTCCTTGAACTGGGAAGCGAGCTGTCCTTGCCCTTGGTGCCGCGGCACCGGAAAAACAGCCGGCGGTAAACACGTGTCGCAACCGCGATGATGCCCCGGCTTCTCTCCTTTTTCGCCGCTGCTGCTCGAGTGTTCGGCAGATTCCGCAGCGCGGTTTTTGAAGAGGGCGGTTAATCTGTCCCTCGTCTCGAGATCGGCGGCTCGTCGGCCGGCCGTGTCCCGCGTATCTGTGCCGCCAACGGTCGGTCAGCGCGCTCGGCTGTGTATCGCATCGCGAACGCCGTCCCCTTCCTTTTTTTTTCTCCTAACGGTTCTTGGCCGCATCTGGTGTTCCTTCGCGATGCGCGCACCAGATGTCCGCGCGCCCGGCGTCTTGCGAAACAGTCCGCTTTTAACGGGCTCTCCGCGCGGGTCAGTTTTTCCTTCGCGGCTCGCTTGCCACCGGTTGTCTCTCGCGGTCTGTGCATGTTTAACCACGCTTGGAGGAGGAAGGGGCACTGCATCGACGATGCCCACACCAAAAACAAAGAAAAAGATTGTCTCCGCTGCGCGCATGTTGGGGAGCGATTAGCCGTTGGAGGCTCTACAACCACGGCCGGTCCCGACAGCATCCCCCTCCCCCGCCTTTATTTTCTATCTTGTTGCATTTTGGGTCTCCGTTGCGCTAACCGTGGTAGGGACGAGCGAACGCGCTCCCGAGACTGAAAAGCGCTCGCTTGTTTATGGAGACGCATCTTTTTTTTCAGCTTCGCCTTAGTCCACATTAGTTCAGCGGGCTGGACGGTCGCGAAAGCAGTGTCGCAATGGAGCCTATCGCAGGCGTGTGGAACGCGAGGCATTGGTGGAACCGTTCGCGAGGGTATGGAAGGAGTTTGGTTGAAGGAGAGGGTTAGGAAGGATGAAAACTAGAGAAAAGTTGCGACACGTAAGCAGAAAAAAAAAAAAAGCGCCGCTAGAGGCGGGCGATTCGGTCGCCCCGGGCGGCAAGAGCAGAAAGTGGTGAAGATGCCCGGACAGCGTCGTCGCCACGCCGAGTTGATTCGCGAGCCGCGCGCGCCTGTACACGGGCAACGGGTCATGTATGGATATCGGCGGCAGACGGGGAAGGGGAGTTCGCCGCGCGGAACCGTCCACTATGCCAGGCAAACCGGTTGGCGCTGGCGCAACGGCTCGGTCCTTTCTCCGCCGCTGCCAGAGGAAGGTGAAAGTGAAGCCGTTCATTGCCAAGGCCGGACTCGCTCTCGCCGACCGCTTGGGAGAGGCATTCCGGGGGTGGGGGGGAACCTGTCTGCATTCAGGCGGCGTGACAGGTTGCGTTGTCGCCGCCGCTGCGGCCGCAGTTTCCGTTACTTTTTTGTGTCGTTGCGCCGCCGAGGAAGAGGCGCGCTGACGTGAGACGCGCTAACGACTTTTTCTCTGCTTGCGTGCGCTGGGCGCCCCCCCCTCCTCTCTCGCGCGCGCTCGCTTCGTTGTTCTTGCTGCGTAGCACGTAACCACTACTGCTGCCGTTGCGGGCAGAAGAGCGAAACCTTCCTGCGACGTATTCAAATTTGGCAGCTAACTACGTGTGACCCCGGGAAGCAGCGCTGTGCCGCGCAGATCAAAGCATTAGACGGCGGGAGCCTACAGGGCAGACGACAAAGCCGTAATATTAGCGTGACCTCGCAGAAATATAAGTGGAAACTCGTCCAGATGTCTGAAGCGATAACTGACGTCTAAAGAAACAAAGTAGAACATCGCGTATCTGACATAAACCGCCAGCAAAGTCGGATGTACCTGAACAGTGAAGCGGCAGACGCCCTTTACAGGGGGGACCGTGCGATGTTAATCAAGCATGAGGCCTTTATTCTTCACGTGCAAAGTAAGGGACATTGTGATGCCTGGACGCCCGAAGAGATGGCCAAAATCGTAATATTTTAACTTGGTCCAGAAACAATAATAATTGGCTTTTGGAAAGTAAACGGCGCAGTATCTGTCTCTTATATCGTTGGACACCTGAACCGCGCTGTAAGAGGGATAAAGGAGGGAGTGAAATAAGAAAGCGGTGCCGTAGTGGAGGGCTCCGGAATAATTTCGACCACCTGGGTATCTTTAACGTGCAGAAATCGCACAGCACACGGGCGCCTTGGCGTTTTGCCTCCATAGAAACGCAGCCGCCGCTGTCGGTTTCGAACCCGGGAACTCCGGATCAGTAGCCGAGCGCCCTAACCACTGAGCCACCGCGGCGGGTGCTCCAGAAATATTGCCGACGGTTTCGCCACTCAGCGGGTATGAGGTGGCATCCAAATTGTGTGCTGCCTTTCTGGTTGGTTGGGCGCCCAGTTCGAGCCTATAGTTTCTTTACACGTGCGAATGAGTCGAAAAATTATCCGAGTGCTATGAGCTTTTTCCCGTCCCACAAAAGCTGAAAACAAGCAGTGAAAAGAGAACGAAAATGGTTAAATCTAGGGGGCGACACGTTCTGTTTGGCTTCAAACTTTCGTAGGCGACGTGAGCGCTATTGTTCATACTAAAGGAAGGCAGCGACAAAAAAAAAAAAGCCAGTGGATGCAAGCTTGCCTACAAATGTGAGAGAAAAGGTGGACAGATGGGGAGGAGAGGGGGTGACGGGGAAGGCGGGCTGGTGAGGCTTCCAATATTTTGTTGAGTTAGTCACCCTACCCTGCCTTAGGCGTATCTAAAGGGACGACGCCGTTAAAATGCGCGGCTGTGGTCTGCCCCGGAAAAAAAAAAGTGCAAGCTTCCGCTGCTTGTGTGCAAGGTGCAATTCTGATTAGCGCTAACTCAGAACTAGGTGAATGAAATTGGCGAGTAAAACGGGTTTTGGTCTCATCTTTTTATTTTCAATTTTCTAAGCGAATAACTTTTCATTGCATGCACCGATTCCAATTTTCTTTTTGCGCTGGTCAGACGCCTCCTCAAAGAAGGCCCTCCAGTGAATACGGGCTTTTAGACAGAGTGGCGCTGTCGGTTAGAAGAATAGCGGTCGGCCACTGCGCAGGCGCAGGACAAATGGCGCGTTCACACTTGGACATTCGGCGGCGAGAGGGAGCGGAATCCGCGGCCGCCGAAATGCTGTCTCGTTCACACTTCCCGGCCACCGCGTCGTCGCTCATCGTCTGTGTGTCGTCTGCTCACGGCGTACACAAATGTGGCAAGAGGTTAATCGATGCTGTCTGCATACCAAAACCGTATGCACGCTTGCGTACGCTAAATGCAGCTATTTTGTCGGACGTTACGCCATTTCTAACATTCTTACTTTTTAAACGCCTCGTGGCGCCATCTGGTGGTTAGGAGAGGAATCATTGTTGTCAACGAACCAATGCCCCTCTTAAGCCTAAAAGGGGAAGAATCGTCACCCGAAATAAAAATTAAAGCAAATTTATCGCTCAAACGTTTCCTTATGGGTGAGATAAGACAAAGCGAAAGACCGCTGGCTCTTTAATGGCCAGTGAACGCGCTGAAAAGGCAGTAACAGCGACGAATTCAGTCCGAAGCGAGGCGTCCTGCATCGAAGGGCGCCGCCATGTTAGTCGCCGCGGGTTACTCGCCTTCCTATTGGCTGACGAGATTCGGCGGATTTTTTTTCCGGCGGCAGAATTCGGTCCTGGACCGATCGGCCTTTCCGCTGGGTATTTCGGCGGAATCTTCGCCGCGGCAGCGGATTCCGCTCGCTCTCGCCGCCGACAGTCCAAGTGTGAACGCGCCAAAGCTCCGGGAGCGTTTTTGTCCTGCGCACTTGCCCCCTTCTGTGCCACCTAACCGATCGCATCACCCTATTCTAAGTCTATAATGATGTCCACCGATTTTCACGCCGCAGCAGTTAGTCCGATTAAGATGTGGTTAACCCGCCTATCATCTGCCACACCCTGAGAAGATATGTTAGCAGGTCCAAGAAAATTAACCACAACGTCATAAGTATCTGGAGGGACTCCTTCGGTTTTTGCCGCTTCGTTCTGGAGTTGTATCCGACAATAAACTACGTCACGAGAAACGGAACAAGTACAGAAATTGCGCATGATTCCGCGAGAATTGTCAGTGGTGTCAAACCACAATGCTTTTGTCGCGGTGAATACATGTTGGGCTTCTGTAACGGGTTGGAAGCACGGCGCAAAAGCGGCACGCTTTTCTAATCCGCTTAACGCCACCTGCCCCGGCGTGTAGAGGGAAACTTTGCTTCGGACTCCACCAAGGCGTCACCCTGTATACGCACGTGCACTGGAATACCACATTAGGCCTAACTTCGTTATGAAGTGTTCTCTTGACGTCTAATTTTTAGGTAGTGTGAAGGGTCGTATTTTCTGTTAGTTAAGTGCGTGGACAATATAAAAATAAAATGGCACAGAATGTGAGATCGCGGTATAGTGTATCAGCGGCGTGTTCGTTTCTGTTTCGGCTTCCTATTACAATCGAGCTTTCCCTTTACATGACGTCAGAACGCTCGAAAGTCGAGCACCGCGCTTCAGGACTTTTTTTCCACTCCTCGAGCGCGACGTGCTGTAATCTTTGGTTAAGCTGATAGGGCGGGCGTCTGCGCAAGGCCTTCGAGGAAAGGTCAGTGTTCTCCGCACGATAGCCATTCGACGGCCGTGGGTTCCCTACTAGCCCGTTATCGTAAAACATAATGCAAGGTCGCTGCAAGCAGATTCCACGCGCGCCCTCGACTAATCGCTATCTGTGAACATGTTTGCCTGCCGTGTGTTACTGATGAAGTTAACGCGAGAGAAACGAGATGTTTCGTTGCTGTTTTTTTTTCTTTAGGGGGGGGGGGGGGCTACAGAGTGCACGAGATTTTTTTTTTATCGGCTGGATGGCTTTCCCACGGTAGCTTCGATGGCATGCGGCCTAAGTCTCGAAGAAAACATGAGACGCGTACGCTGGCGTTGAGGTCCTCCTAGTTCCTACAAATTTTATATGCGCCACTGGGTTCAGTCGTCTCTCGCGTTGAAAATTCGCACTTTTATTTCACTACAGGCCGGTTTCCACTGCCGAAAAACGCTCCCATTGTCACTTTGTGTCATGTCCCCCGTTGTGAGTTGAGCCTGTACGAATAAATAAATAATAAATAATTGGTTTTGGGCTGGGGAAAGGAAATGGCGCAGTATCTGTCTCATATATTGTTGGACACCTGAACCGCGCCGTAAGGGAAGGGATAAGAGAGGGAGTGAAAGAAAGGAAGAAAGAGGTGCCGTAGTGGAGGGCTCCGGAATAATTTTGACCACCTGGGGATCTTTAACGTGCACTGACATCGCACAGCACACGGGCGCCTTAGCGTTTTTCCTCCATAAAAACGCAGCCGCCGCGGTCGGGTTCGAACCCGGGAACTCCGGATCAGTAGTAGAGCGCCCTAACCACTGAGCCACCGCGGCGGGTACCTGTACGAAGCGAATCAGGCTTTCGTTTCACGTGAACCTTCGGGAAGAGGTCGCGTCGGCGTTTCAGCCTTCGCTGCTCTGTGAACGAAATCTGCATTTCTGCAATAGCTCACGTGAACGTGAAGGGTGTGACGAAATCTTGTGGTGCTCCCTAAAAGGTCGCAGATTCTCACGAGAATGTAGTCTTTTTTTTTTCTGCGGGGGGGGGGGGGGGGGGGGGGGGGGGGGGGTCAGCGCCTTCGCAAGTACAAAGGCCTGTAGAAAAGTAGTTAAAAACACTCTTGCGATGTGCCAGCTCCGCTGGGCCACCGTGTGACAGATCCAAGAGAGAAAATGCCCCGCGTTGTGTCCACACGAAGTAGGGTCCGAGTCGGAAAGTCTGCATTGTGGCCCTGACACGCTTCTGCCACCCAAACTTTCCCGGCGGCGCCGGAGGATAGGGGATCTCCTTTCTCCAAAGCGAGCCGGCGCACCGTGAAAGTGGTCAGGCGGCGCCACGCGATACCATCGTGGTCCTCCTGTGGCCCAAAGCAGAGCACGCGCGCCGTATCGGGCCACCTGGGCGCCGCGCTCGGTAACTTACTGACCCACACGGGGACAACAACAAAACAGCGGCACGCGCCGCGCTCGCAGATGTCCGGCAAAAGTCCTTGAAATGCACCAGGAAGCAATTTGCAGAGCGGCCAACCCAGCAGCAGCTGCCGGGCTCTAAAAACGCCCTCGGGCTAAACACTGCCCCGCCGCCGCCTCTGCAGTGTCGTTCGTCTACAGCTGCCTGGACCCGCGCGCGTAGTGGCCGTTTTTCGCGGAAGGAGAGTGTTTCTTCCTCCTCCAGGTGGAAGGGGTGCCCGTGGGCAGGAATGCAAGGAAGGAGCGGCCTTCCTCCTTGGCTTCCTTCCTTGACCGCCAAGCGGGTTACGGGGCACCCCGAAGTCTTTTCTTCTCCCCGAGGCGGTCGTTTTCTCTCTCGAGGGATGCTCGTTTCACTGTCCGCAGCGGCCTCTGCAATGAATGGGATGCTCGTCGTTTCTAGGTCCTTTTTTCTTCTGTCTTGTTTCTTCCTCCCTAGTTTTAAGTAACTTTATGTTTACTACCAGGTGCGAGCCTGCGTTTATTGCGCCCTCGTTAACGAGGTACGCCTTTTTTTCTTCCTCCCCGGGCAGCTGAGGGGCATCCGTAGCCGTTGTCCCGTTGTTTGAGGGATTGGTCACGGGCCGCGCTCGTCCGAGAGCGCCGCGGTTTGAAGCGTGGGTGATTTACGATTAGCTGCGCGCGTTAAGATCGTCTAACGATAATTACATGTATATGTATTTTTTTCGTTGCCTCGTTCTGACCAGCTGTAGGTCGTACGTTTGCGCATAAAAAGGCCACTACCCGCGCCCGCTGGTGTACAGCGCTAGCTGTTAAGGCGAAGGTTCCTGGCCTAAAGGTAGTGGTTATCGTGACCATCGAGCGGCCGCGATCACGTCACTTCCCGGGAACATAGCCCGTGCCTCGTGCTAACTTCGTCATCACGTAGGGCGCGGAGTTGAAAAAAAAAGACGACCCCGAACACCTTGACTCGCGATCACGTGGCCAACCCGTCCCACACTTGCCCGACAGCAGCACTTAAGACGGATTCACACTGGCGAGTCGCGGTGGTCGTGCGACAGGTTTTAATCGATTTGGTAAGCTCCCTCCCCGCTTTCCTAGTGCTTCGGAAACCGTAACTATATAATTGCCCGAAATCGGTGGCGCGACGTAAGGCGCCCGTGTGCTGCGCGATGTCAGTGCACGTTAAAGATCCCCAGGTGGTCGAAATTATTCCGGAGCCCTCCACTACGGCACCTCTCTCTTCCTTTCTTCTTTCACTCCCTCCTTTACCCTTCCCTTACGGCGCGGTTCAGGTGTCCAATGATATATGAGACAGATACTGCGCCATTTCCTTTCCCACAAAACCAATTATTATTATTATTATTATTATTATTATTATTATTATTTGCTACTCGCCAGTGTGAATCCGCCTTTAGACCGAATGCAACAATTGCTGAAGCACCAAGTGGGACTACCACGGGTGTAATTGGCATTATTATTACTGAGCTATTTGCTGCTTCAACCAATTCAGCAGCGCTCCGAACTGCGCCACCCTTGAAGATGTTTCAAAGCTGCTCACGTTTCGCGCGCAGCCCTTTGTGAACAGCCAACGGTGTAGCACTCAGACCCCGTGTGAGCCATTCTTGAGGTGCCGCAAGGTTTACCGTTGCGCTCTGCTTTGCGCCTTGTGTGCCTGTGGGATTCTGCTGGATGCCATGCAGCCGTCGCCTTGTCTTCTCGCGAACCCTCCGGCAACGTGGACACACCTAGGATTCTTAAGAGGGGGTAGAAAGCACCGAAAGCGGTCTCCCTCAGTCTGATGTGTCGCTTCCGCGGCGGTCGCCGACTGGGCCGGTGGGGGCTGCCCACCCGCCGCCTCACTTTCTTCCCGTGTAGCGGCGAGACCGTTGAGTGAGCTGCTCTTCTTGGCTGTTGTCCACGTGCCTCGTCACCCGCTCCTCTCCTCGACGTATCCGGATTTTTTGCGTTCTTCCCGCCGAGCACGCACCGCACCGGCGCGTTCCGCGAACGGTTCCGCTGCTGACGCGACGGGGTGGTTGGCGCGGAGCTTTTGTCTCCCTGCGTTCAATGGCCGCCGCCGGCTGGGACCCCGTCCTGCGGTCTACGCGCAGGATCCCATTAAGAAAAAGCCTTTAACTGTCCCTCCCTCCCCCCCCACTACCCTCCCTGTTCCTTCGCACTTTCGACGCGGACCTGTTCCTGTGGGTCGCCGTCTTTTATTTTGCTTCTATGCGACACTTCGTAGCAGCTTCTTTTGGTGGCTCCTGGCGACGGTTGTAAAGGATGCAGCACTCTGTCGCAACTGGAGCTATTGCAAGTACAAGTGCCGCCTTTTTTTTGTTTTTGCATCATAGCTACGAGCTTACACTAATGGAATCTATAACAAGGGCTACAGAAGGTAGTGTTTATCCTCCAGCGTCAGCTGGGTAATGAATGTTTGCATCTCAGTACTTGGTTCATTTCGGACTCGTACGCACGAACGAGGCCAAAGTTAAAGGCACCGAGGCCACGGTAGACGGCCAGCAATATTGAGTAATATTCATTCGCGTACCGCGATTTCTTAGGAATTTATTCGGCGGGTGATGAACGGGCGTCGTGCGTGCGCGTTCTTATTTGTCGCCCGGCTTCCTTTCGCAGATCTGGGCTCCCCGGCCTCGAGTTGCGAGCAACGGAGCAGTCCACCCACGAGCCACCGCAGCAGCCCACCCGTGACTCCGCCCACCCCGCCGTCCTCGAGCGAGGGCGACAAGGGCTGCGCGCAGGGCTGCGATGAACAGTACCTGTCGTCCGAGGACTCCTCCGAGGTGCCCCCCATGCCGCTGCTTTCGGCCGCCTACCGGTACACGATGCACGTGCAGACGCCCCACCAGCTCCACCACCATCGCCAGCTGCCGCCGCTGCTGCCACTGCTGCCGCCGCAAGACACGAGGTCGCTGCCCGCAGATGTCGCCGAGCCGAGCCCGCGCCGGGTTCCGGTCATCCAGTCACCCATATCCCGCTACCTGCCTCCGCCGCCGGACCTGGTTACGCAGATCGCGCGCCTGTCCATGGACGTGCCGCTGGACGCGCGCACGACAGTGCTCTCGTCGCCCGAGCCGCGCCGCCAGCTGCCGCCCACGTCTCCAGTGGAGCTGACGCGGCGCACAGCCGCCGTCGAGCCGCCCTCCTGCGAGATGGCCCCGGCCGACGAGGCCACGCCGGCGGCCGCAGCTCCGCTGAACATCCGGATGAGCGTCCTGCAGCAGCGGCTGGGCCTGCGCGGCGACCAGCCCATCGAGTTCGTCAACGGCGGCCACGGCATCAAGAACCCGCTGATGAACAAGGCCGGCCGCCGGACCAGCAGCAGCAGCCAGCCGGCCGACGCGCTGCACGACTCGAGCAGCAACCAGAGTGCGGGGTCAGTGGAGCCTCTCAGTCCGAGGGCGCCGCCGCCGCTGCCTGTGCCGCCGCCGCCGCAGCGGCCGCTGCAGCAGCCCGCAGCCAGGCCTCAGCAGAACAAGTCAGTTTGGGTCGTGCACTGAAGCGCTGTGCCACTGCCTCGCGGCGGACGAATCTTTCGGGCCCAAGCGATTGGGTGCGATGTCTGCCGTGGCTCGCGTACCTTCACGACTATGTACCGTTCGAAAGAGCGAGCACTCCCTATGTTCAGCTCCACACAGAGCGGTCGCGAGCCGCCGGCAGATAGCGCAGGCATGTGCATCGGCCGCCACTGGCGTTCTGTGGCGGCATTGGGCACCGCGCCACACGGCAAACCATGCATGCCTGATATGTTAAAACTATTCCCTAGGATACGTGTGACCTGTATTGAAAACAAAAGCACTAACAAATCATTGGCAGATTCCGTGCGACAGTGGCAACAGCGCATTTCGTTAGTTTTAGCGTGTGTGCATCCCGTAGGTGAAGCAATAAGCGGCGTGGCGCGAAGACAGTTCTTTCAGAGAAAGCAGGGTTAAGCTGACAGCTAACCTCGATTCCTGCCTTTCTTCCCACAGGCTTTCCTGCCAGGAGTGCGGGAAGACGTTCGCGCTGCAGCGGCTTCTCAATCGCCATCTCAAGTGCCACAGCGACTTCAAGCGCTACCTGTGCACATTCTGCGGCAAAGGCTTCAACGACACCTTTGACCTCAAGCGGCACACACGAACGCACACCGGTAAGGACGCAGCAGCGATTTTGCATGGCTTCGCCAATTCGCCTGTAGTGTAATGTGTGGCTAAACTGCTTACAATGAAGTCTTAAGGTTATATAGCACCAGAGTCAGGCGTCGTACCGTATTCGAGATTTAATTGCGTGACCTCGTGACGTCATCACAACCCGCACATCGCGGGAGGTGCCAGCCTGGATTTGTCCCACCAAAACCCCGCCGCTGTCCGCTGTCACGAAATTAGCTGATTGGTTGAGGGCGCTCACTTGACCATGTCAACTCATCACGACCTGATCACCATGACAGGTGGCTGTTATTGGTTGGCCTAGAGAGGCCACGCGACCTTGCGACGTTAGCATAACCCGCCCACCTGGTTGTGAGCAACCCAGTTTCAATACAGCAACCTAGATGGAGTCGAAATCGCTAGTGATAAAGTGCGATATATGCAAATGTCGGCACCGTCACAGCATAGTGGATACCTGTTACTGCAGTCCTGATATGGCGGTTGATGGACCGACAGTTGCAAAGACGCTGACGGTAGTTTTTCTTTATGTGCTACGTCCTAGGCCAGCTTGGTTTGAACAGACTCCGCTTTCTAGTCTTACCCCGAGGAAGAAGTCACAGCACAGAAGTAGCAGCGCACTGATCACCGTTCGAATATCGCGCTAAGGCGAGACTTTGGAGTTGGTTTTTCGCACCGCTAACGGGCCGTTGTCGCATTATTATTACGCAGGTGTCCGGCCGTACAAGTGCAACATGTGCGACAAGTCGTTCACGCAGCGGTGCTCGCTCGAGTCGCACACCCTCAAGGTGCACGGCATCCAGCACAAGTACGCGTACAAGGAGCGCCGGGCCAAGGTGTACGTGTGCGAAGAGTGCGGCCACACGACCAACGACCCCGAGCGCCACTACGTGCACCTGCAGAAGCACCACCCTTACAGTCCAGCCTTGCTCAAGTTCTACGACAAGAGGCACTTCAAGTTCAACGAAGGGAACCTCCCCATGGGGCTCCTGCACGTGCACTCCTGAACTGTCTCCTGTTTTTTTTTTGTTTTTTTGCGGCCGAGAACGCGCTGCCTTTTTGTCTGTGATACCTCCACATAGTCTTCCTCGTTGTAAATAGCGGCCTCAAGAAAAGGCCGTGGCATTAAGTTATGTCCATCACAACGCATTCCCCTGCAATCTCAAGCATCATTCCTCTTTGTTCCATGTCCGCAGTGAGTCTGTTTCGGGGCGTGCATTTTTTCATTGTTGGCCCCCCCACCCACGGTGCCGTCCGAATGCATCTCCGGGAAGCCGCGATGCAGTACAAACTTGTCCCTTGAAAAGTACACCTATAGTTTTTTTTTTCACGTTTGCTCATTTTCATTAATTTTGTTCTTGTCATTTTTAAAATTTTTCCTACGGACCTCGCGGTCTAACGAGTCCTCCGCCTGTTCACTTTTACAGAGCGGGAAGGCCGTGGAGCGTCTTTCCTTGTTCGTCCTTGCCTTTTCTTCATGTTCAATAAAAGTGATACGTTGTTCCAGCAAATGTGTCTGCTTGTGGCCAGCGATGTGATGCACTGCACATGCAAGCAGGCTGGCATTTTCGTGTCGCCTGGTGAAGTGACGACGCGATTGTTAAGCTGTGCACAACATCTCCCGCCTAACTGCCCTCTAAAATCTGCCTAACTGTCCCGGGTGATGGGACAGTTAGGCATAGGATGGCGACGCTTGCAACAGGCCCGAGCGGCAGTGGTTTAGTATTAGTCACAAACACTTTAGAAGGGCGAGTCGCGGTCCAAATAATGACGGTGTGGCCGCCCCTTTTACACGGATAAATCGGATGGCACAATAGACATAAACCGCAACAGGTGAGCAGTATGTGCTCACGGCAAACCCACAATTGATAGTACAGCTTGGGCTGGACATCTTTTTTTTAAAGCGCGAAATGCACGAAGTAAATTATTGTGTGAAGAACGCCTGACGAAAAATACATACTTGTGCAGAAAAGCGTTGACTGGCGGAATAGGAGAAGTTGGCAACGCTCGCTGCACTGTATTCCGCGAGCTGAGCGCAAAAGTGCCGCCCGCGAGCGCGGCAGACGACGGTGCTCCGGCAGTGAGCTACTCCCTTGTCGGCGCTAGGCCTAACTTGTTTCGCATCGAAGCCATATCGGAGTACGCCATTGAATTGACCAGCTCTACAATAAATGGTCTACTCACGGCACCGCCTTACTGACTACCCCAATGCCTCATGTTAAGTGAAAGATATATGATGGATTTAAGCGACGGCTCAGCAAGCGCAGCTAACTTGCAAGCAGATCGGGTCAGCCGCGATGCACAGGCGGCAGCTGCTACGCCGCTGTGACCTTAAAACTAGCTGGTATCGTAGTTATTATCGCTAACAGCAACTCGGAACAGGTCAGCGATCCTTAATATCCCGGGGCTTATTATTTACGAGAACAAGAAAGTTAGCACGGTTCTCTGACGCTGGCGCCAGGGATACGCCGCAGAGATGCTGCCTTGCAAACCACAAGTCTAGAAAGACCGAAAAGTGTGTTCCGCTGCGACCAGGAAGATAAAAAATGACGATGAAACCCCATTAGTTTAACTGCACCCGCTTGCATCCGAACAATTTTTAACCGAATATTATCGCTAGATATCGCGTGTTCACCCCGAAACACGCCCTGAACTTGTTCAAGACAAGCGTTTTGCCCTCTGTACTACGGCAGTGGAGGCAGTGTCAGTACCGTCGGACGGCACACTGCGTCGTAAGATATTTGCAAATGCCGCTTCGCTCTAACGATCATCGCGTCACTTCGTTGCAACCGGTAGTTGGCTGCTAGAACGGTGGCGAGCCGTATGACAACAGCGAACCGTGATTCGCGATAACCGCAGTTAACCATAACCGTGGTTAGATTGCCCGTGCGACTAGAGTATCGGTATGCAGGAAACCAGGACGCGGAAAAGAGCTTTAAACCGCTGGCTCAAACACGCAGAGGGTAAGAAATGGATCAGTTCAACGCAGAGTGGGCTCGGCAGCAGCGCATCGGAAACGATGTTCAGGAGCCATTTTTGTTTCTTGATCTTAAATTGTTGATCAATTGTTCTTGATTGTTTGCTTGTTCCTGAGGTCGTTTTTGTTGTTTCCAGAATTTATGTATTGTGTGCCCACCCCTGCGAAGGTCTTGTAAAAGATCGCAGTATCAATAAATAAATAAAAATAAAATAAATAAGCGCGAGCCGCCGCGGTGGCTGAGTGGTTATGGCGCTCGGCTGCTGGCCCGAAAGACGCGGGTTCGATCCCGGCTGCGGCGGTCGAATTTCGATGGAGGCGAAAATCTAGAGGCGCGCGTACTGTGCGATGTCAGTGCACGTTAAAGAACCCCAGGTGGTCGAAATTTCCGGAGCCCTTCACTACGGCGTCTCTCATAGTCAGAGTCGCTTTGGGACGTTAAACCCCCATAAACCAAACCAAATAAGCGCGGGAGCCTGTTTATTAAAGAGCGCAGGTCAAGCTAACGGAGTCCTGATAGTTCAAAAGGCAGCCCCCTGCTGTTTGAAGCGAAATCGGGATATCTTGGAACGCGAAGCTACAAAAAAAAAAAAACGAAGATGGCACACGTGCAATGTAACAAATCTGCACCGCAGCGGTGGCCTTGTGATTAGCTCATCTATCTGCCTTGTATGTGGAAGATGCTAGAGTCTTAGGCGGGAAAAGCATTTTTACCGGTAGGTTCTAGGCAGTGGGCTTGCGTCCGCCGAAGTCAATGCGCAAAACTAATAAAAGATCGAATAACAGCTAACGCTCTCAAATACAGAGCCACCATGCTCGTTAATTTCCCTACTCCAGACGGGACGCTTGTAACATCCATCCAAAACATGCAGGGCGGCTTTACCCCCTTCCTTGAAACACTGGACCGATGTGTCGAACAGGACTTGAGTACTAGTCCTTATAAAAATGGCCTACAGACTTTCTATAGACTCTATTGACTTCCTATAGGTATTTACTTTTTTTATGATTTATGGGGGTTTAACGTCCCAAAGCGACTCAGGCTATCAGGGATGCCGTAGTGAAGGGCTCCGGAAATTTCGGCAACCTGGGGTTCTTTAACGTGCACTGACATCGCACGGTACACGGGCCTCTGGAATTTCGCCTTCATCGAAATTCGACCGCCGCGACCGGGTTAGAACCCGCGTCTTTCGGGTCAACAACTATTCATAGTCTATAGACTGTCTGTTTAAAAAAGTCTACAAGTTTATGGCCATAAATCTAGATTTCTATGAACATTACAGAAAGAAGGCTATGAGCAGTCTAAATACTGTCTAAATAAATGTTTGTAAAGGCTGGCGCCATAATCCTGCCAACTGAAGTAAGGTTGGAGGCCAGGTACAGGCACGGTGCATCTGCTCAGGGTGCATGGTCTTGCCACACGGCCTGCATTTACAAACTTCTCTCCCACGCGTCAGAAGCTGCATGGAAAGGTGCTTGGATATGAGCAGGGTCTAAGGAAAAAGTAAGAATAACACAAAGCAGAGAAAGTAAATTCAAGTAGAACAAGAAAAAGCGAACAAATTAACAGCTCCAGTGAAGAATACCGCTTGTCAAAAAAGGTTTTCTTGTTTGATATTTATTTACTTTTTTCTGCCGCATTCAGTTTATAGAAGCCCTTCTCACGCAAAAGCGCTACTAAAGTAGGCAAGGACGTCAATAAATTTTTGTTTACGGTTAAAGGTCATCAGACAGCCAAAAATGAGCAGTAAGTGCGCAGATAGCACCAAAAATTAAAACAATATAATGAAATTGATCTGTAAGTAAAAGTAACACTGCGTGTTAAATTGGTAGGTTATGTTATACCGTTAAAAATCGAAGTTTTATGTTGTACCCTAAACATTAGTTCAACGTTGAAACTAAGCAATGTGTAATGGTGTGTTATATATGTGCTACTATCAGGACAGTAAAATAGCATCGCAAGTATATTTCAAGCGCAGTGCCTCGAGCTGCTTTCTTTGTTCGTACAATACTGTTGTTCTTCAACTAACGACATAGCGCCAAAATTCCAATACAAAACCCCACTTGCTAGTATTTCGTGATGATAATAATAATAATAACTGGTATTGGGGGAAAAGGAAATGGCGCAGTATCTGTCTCATATATCGTTGGACACCTGAACCGCGCCGTGAGGGAAAGGGTAAAGGAGGGAGTGAAAGAAGAAAGGAAGAAAGAGGTGCCGTAGTGGAGGGCTCCGGAATAATTTCGACCACCTGGTGATCTTTAACGTGCACTGACATCGCACAGCACACGGGCGCCTTAGCGTTCTTCCTCCATAAAAACGCAGCCGCCGCGGTCGGTTTCGAGCCCGGGAACTCCGGATCAGTAGTCGAGCGCCCTAACCACTGAGCCACCGCGGCGGGTTCTAGTTTTCCCCACGTACTCGCTTTTCGACAAGCTCTCCTCTCCAGTCCGCCACTATGGGCGCACGGCGCCACCGGCGACCCCCTCCTCATGCGGCGCAGGTGGAGCGTGCTACATTCCTCTGTTCTTGATATCCTCTCCCTCCTTCCGCAGTAACCACCCTCTGGTCACGCATTCCTATGCCAGCGCCATACCCTCCTCCTCCCTCTTCCAGGGTAACTACCCTCCGGTAGTAGCCACCATCTATAATCTATCTATAGTTGTAGGGATTTCTCCGCTCTCGTCACACATTCCCCCTTCCACGGTTACCACGTTCAGGTGACGCCTTCCTACAGTTTCGCCCTACCCTCATTTTCCTTCCAGGGTTATGGAGGAAGGAAAGAATTTAGGAGGGACCGCGACGACACTTTTTTTTTTTGAATCCGGACCACAAAGAACCGCACCAAATTCCTGCACGTATATGCCACTGCACGTAGGCACTGTTTTGCACGAGCAAGCATTCCGCTGGCATCCGTGGAAACGAGCGTCGTGCGCCCGCCATCGCGCAAAGCAAGCCCGGGCTCTCGGACATGTCGAGGCTTGCAGCATCTAGTCTCGCCCGGCGGAATCCCCACCCCCTCTTGCTGGCGCGGACTCGAGACTCAACCGACAAAGTGTTGTGCGCGTGCGTTTTTATTTTATTTTTCTCATTGATGTACACTTTATTTTGACTCTGGACAACTTTATTTTGACTCTGTAAATAGTGTAAATATGACCACTTCCTGTGTCCTTTCTTGCTATCCCCTCACCTCTTTCATTTCTATTCTTCATACTGCCTTCTATCCTTTATTTCCGCTGCCCCAGCTCAGGTGCCGCCGATAATGATGGCAGATAGCGGGGTGAGCAAAAATCTTTTAACTTCCTTTTATTATATTTTTGATTAAACACTTACTACTACTCACCGGCAGCCCTTTCCAGGCTGCAAACTTCGAACATCCGATCCCTTCTCGTCCATTCGACCAATTCGAACGGTGACCAGTGGCGCCACCTGATAGGAGGGTTTGAACGGCTGGCTGCTGCAGCGGTCCCGGAGGAAGTGAAAAACAAACCAGGGGGACGAAACTTCGTGTACCGCCCTGCGGCCGCTAACTACAGGCGTTAGCAGCAGTTACGCTCATAGCGTTTTTTTTAATTGGTTTTGGGGGGAATGGAAATGGCGCAGTATCTGTCTCATATATCGTTGGACACCTGAACCGCGCCGTCAAGGAAGGGATAAAGGAGGGAGTGAAAGAAGAAAGGAAGAGAGAGGTGCCGTAGTGGAGGGCTCCGGAACAATTTCGACCACCTGGGGATCTTTAACGTGCACTGACATCGCACAGCACACTGGCGCCTTAGCGTTTTTCCTCCATAATCATAGCGTTTGGTGTACGAGTTTTCACGACAACGGACGAGCGAAACGCGAGGGCACGGGGGGTGTTCGCATGGCATCTGCTTCGCGCGCGGACTGGTCCAAAATCGGGTCCGCTGGGGGAGGTGGGTGGATGCCGCGCACCGCACCTTTATTTGGGTTTTCGTACTCCCTTTCTTTGCTACTGTGGCATGCAAAAATTGGTAGCGCTGCCGGTCAGCAATGGTAACTGCAGTGCTGGGCCAACGTAAGGAGAACAGAGAACGTTTTTCATGGCTAAAAGAGATATTTCTCAAAATACACTACATGCCTACGTTACAGCATTAAGTACAATACAGATCATGTGTGTCGACGCACCAGAGGTGTCAAATTTTATCTCAAGCGGCGCAACTGACTTCTCAGTACATCATTTCGTGCAGCATTCACGCAATACATATGCGATCATTCCTGCATAATTTTCAAGCAATACAGAAGGATCAGTCTGTGCACAGTGAATGCACGCAATTTAATGCATGCATGATGTAGTACAGCCTTCCTGATCTTTAATAATATAGCGCGAGGGTCGACCAAGCTGCTGGTCAGCGCCTTGCAACGGCGATAAGCGTGCAACACAGCGAGAGTTCGTGCACGCCCACGAAAGGGGAGAGCGTCGTCTGCTGCGCTGTTCCGATCACGAGGACACACGCCCTGCCACGACATCTGTTCGCAAAAATACCGGCGGGCAGTAGAGCATATGTGCATGCTAAGATGTCACACTGGGACGTTTTCCCTCTTTTTATTTCCTATACATGGTTTGCATGTGACGTCACGTCCGGCGGCGCGCGCTACGGCGGACATGTTGGTGCAGTCTGTGCGGAGTCGGTGGAGTGCGTATCGCACGCGTTTCCTCGCTAGTGGTAACACGTGCAATTTTGTTGCCTTTTGTGTGGCATGCCGCCGCTTCTCAGTAAACAGCCTTTAGACGCTACCTACCGCTTAGATCTTACGGGGTCGGAGCGCGTTCGGTATGCGGAAAAAGTGCGTCTCTGCGATAATATCGACCCGTTCATGCTGCGGCCGGGAACGGACACAAGCGATGTCGACATATTTCCAGAGATTTGTTACGGTGACATCGTCAATTACCTTGTTTTTTCTGCGAGCTTTCTGACCCTTGAAGAAATGAAGGCGTTTAAGTCCACCGAGGCGCATAATTATTTCACTAGCGGCTGGGTGAAGGGACTGTCGGCAAAACAGCTGCAAGGGGACAAGGTGCTTCTACTTGGAGAGGTAAGCCGCAGGGCATTGATCTTTGTAAGGATTAGAGTAAAGAAGTAACGGTTATTAAATCCACAAGTGACTGAGTGTAAGCAATCACTCAGTAATGTTTTAAAAAGAACTGTTTACAAACTGTCAGGCTAGTGATTCATTTCTTGGTATGTACTGAACCTGGACGATTTGAGATTAAATCACGAGTTATTCTATTTTTATGGGCATATGAAAGGAACCGTTGCTGGTTTATCTTAGTTTGGAAACCCAACAAGTTATTGCGCAAAAAAGAAACGGTCATGCGTGGAGAGATTGTTATCGCTCGCTACAGATTTGTCGACCAACCATATAGGTGTCGCCTGTCGCATCACGCAGCTTTTATGGCCCGCCTTAACTGATCAAGCTCATCGCTGTTGCCGTTTTCGACGGTCCGGTAGCGCGACAAGATCGACAGTGACGTGTGCCTTCGCAGAGATGTGCCCAATGTTAATTTGGATTCGTAGCCTCCATTGTTCCCGACTCCTCAGCCTGACACTCCGCTTGAGCCGCGCGTTTCTGCATGGGTCCGTCGTCTTGCCGCGCGAGCGTGGCGACCGGGATCACCATGTTTTGCGCTGTAGCCGAGCAAAAGCGTAGGGGCCCAGTCCGGGTCCGTCTCCTCCCACAGTTTTGATGGTCTGCTTACAAAATGCAAGAAAAATTTGTTTAAAATGAGATTTTCCGCTATGCTTGTACGTCATGCACCTAAATAAACACTGTGCATATGCAACGGACTTACCTTTTACGAAGTGGGCGCCGCAAACACGTATGCCCGTCCTTTCGGTGTTGAGATCAGCACGTTTTATACGAGCCAGCCACACCTCCCGTTTGTGTTTGTTGATTTCGCCCAACAAGTGCGGTTGGAGCATCCAACCACAGCGCAGATAACCATCGCAACGCCGTCGAAGTACACCGTACGCGCGAATTGCATCAAGTGCACCACGGCCGCTGCGACTGCACCAACATGGCGGAACAGTATCCCAAGGTTCCCAGCTACGACGTCAGTGCAAGCCATGTATTACGGGAGGCCGTGCTGGGGAAGCAGAGTTAAAAAAAATAAAAGGAAAGAAATACAGCAGCACATGGAACGCTCTGCGAGATCGGAACACGATAAAAGGGGCACCGACAAGCTCTTTAATCAGTCTTTCAGTGTCAAGACGGTTTAAACAAAGCATCGGAGCTTTCAAACGTCACAGGGTCGTATCTTAGTCATGCCCATAGGCTCTGCTGTCCGCCAGTTTTTTGCGAACAGACATTGTGGCAGGGCGTGTGTCCTCGTGAACGGAACAGCGTATAGCAGACGACGCTCTCTCCCTTCGTGCGCGTGCGCGAACTCTCGCTGTGTTGCACGCTTATCGCCGTTGCAAGGCGCTGACAAAGCAGTTTGGTCGACGCCCGCGCTATGTTATTAAAAATCAAGGAGGCTATACCTTACAAATTGTTTAGCATTTACGCAAACGCGTGGATGCAAACCACTATCACTCGATAGCCTTCACTCTCCGTGCTGATATATGCGACAGCAATGAAATTCAGTCAACGTATAGTTGCACAATCGGTTCCCACGATGCGCCGACTCTTGCGAACCAAACACGATGACTGATTCGTTAATGGCAGTGACTAAATCACTTAATAATCCGTGGCGCCGAAATGAGCGGTGGCTCCCGAGAAAGCGAGCGCAGGTAGCTGTTCCCGCCGTATCCGCTCGCAAGTCTCGCTTCACTCCTAGCAGTTTCGAAGGTCACGAGCACAAAACGAAACACCACCGCAGTTGTCGCAGCACAGACATCACTAACACATGAAGGAACACGATGCCAAAGTGTCTGTGACCGGCGCCGCGAAGCAGACGACAGCGCCCGAGATAATGTGCGACTGACGGAGTTCGCGAAACACGCCAAGGAAGTGTGGCGGTTTGCAACGGCTGCGCGGGTCATAAATTCAAAAGGGTTACGGCTCCAGCGGAGGTTTGTCAATTAGCCGGGACGGAAGTGGCGCTTTCCTCCCCCTGACCAAACCGCGCTGAACGGGAGCAGACGGAGACATCGAGCTAGACGCTCTCCAGGCGCATCGCCGAGACCCTTTGTGCGAGCCGTTGTGCGACCGGCCCCTGTGCCGATAATGCAACGCCCTTGTATTGAAGCGAAAAGCTTCACTGCGCTTGGTAAATCAGTCTCCGGGTTGGCAGCGGAACGACCTTGAAACGACCTTCAGCCCCAAACAAGGATAGCCGTGTATGACCATATGTGGTACAGTTATGGTGTCGAACGCTTGACTCCCGACCTTTAGTTGACCTTTGACATTGGGTGACCTTTGGGTTGACCCTTGATCTTAAGAGCATCCGATGGGGTGATGTGAAGCCACGTGACGACACCCGATGGGGATGTCGTACGACCATGTGATACCACATCATAACCATGAGGTCATGTGGGTGTCGCTGTCGCGAGCGTGTAGCGGAGCTGCCATGGACGAGGCTCAGACGCTTAGCAAGCGTGCTTGCTTTTCGCTGAATTCCAGGGTTAGCCAAGTTAAGCCACTGCCAATTTTCGTTGACTCACCGTCGCCTTGACCACTTCATCGCCCAGCTCTGCGCAACAGTGGCAGCAGGCTGGGAGGCCCAGTCCTAACAGTGGCGGCAGCGACGCCACCAGCCTTCCGTAGGCAACCGTGTATGCATGGCTTCTCACGCTGCGAAACTGAGCCTCCGATGCTTCCGTCACTCCTCCGCACCCTGGGCAGGTCGCCGTTGTTCCAAGAGTAGCCTCCTGTAGTTTCTGCCGCATTCGGATATCCGATACGACGCGAACTGGCGTTCCGTGTACGGCCACGCTATAGTGGCCAGCCCTAGTCCAGGCGCGCTCGTTGCAAGGCCAGGGTTGAGATCCGCTTCTACGCTCTCCAAGGTGCCCTTGGCATCAATGACTGACGCACTGCGGTGCTTTGCAAACATAGCAGCGCATACATAACAGCAGTTTCTCTCAACTATATATGCAGCGGGGTATACTGGCCGCTGACGAGCGCACGTGCACATGAACACACACGTCGAACCCAACACAACCGATTCACCGCGACCACTTATGGAGCTATGGGACATCATTAATGGCTGACTGCATATAAACATGACCCTGTCATGTCCGATCGAGGGTGAGTGCATGAGTTGTGTTGCACTGTAGCGCTGCAGTCATCCCTATTGTTGTCCTATGTGCTCCTTTCAAAGCGTTGATTGAAGTCGTGTGTTCTCACAATTCGCGGGTCGGGTACTGCGCGGCTACTTTACTGTTTTAGTGAAAGCTGTTTACATGTAGTTTGAAGATTTAATGAAGGCCATAAAAATATTACTGCAACGTGTAATCGTAATTTTCAGAGCAAAAAACTACATCATGAAAAATTTAGGCCGTTTGACCGATAACACTGCTGTAGTGTTTCGGTGCTACCTGAATGAGCTGCTTCAGAAATAAAGGCCTCAGGGCCAGTGGGACGCGTGTTTGAAGCTTTTGCTCAGTCCCCGTTGTCTATACGCGGTCGCCTGCTGTGTTCGTAGCAGTGTCGTCGAAGGTTGTCGCGCTGCGAGTCGCGTTTTCTTTGGTGCGAAGTTTTAATCGGGAAAAAAAAAATTCCCCTGATTCAAACAGAAAAACTTGCTTATGATTACGGAATAAAGATCGAAGCACGGCAAAATTTTGTCGTTGGTTATACATGGCTCCAGACTGGTAACTTTGCGAAATCGTAAAAGCTCCATTTTCCACCACTTGCGATATACAATCTTCCCTCCGGAAAACTACAAGGTTTGTAGCAAAATTAAGCTCCATTCCTCAGTGTCGACGCATTTCCCAATCGCAGCTGCCGTACGTGGTGTCTTAGTGATTATGACGCTCGGTTTCTGACCGCAAAGACGCGGGTTCGATCCCGGCCGCGGCGGACGAATTTCGATGGAGGTGAAATGCTAGAGGCCCGGGTGGTTGAATTATCCGGAGCCCTTCACTACGGCGTTCCTTATAGCCTGAGTTGCCTCACGAGTAACGACGTTAAACCCCATAAAACGAAACATTTTCCAGTCGCAGGCATCGAAAATTTCATTGAAAATAAAAAAAGTGCATATGGAACCTGGATGGCTGTCTTTATCTGAACACACCTACAGCACACATGAACAAGCAAGGCCGCTGACGAAGTGGAAATGCCGGCTTAGTCGAGTCGGTACTGTGTCATGCACACACGTGTCAGAGCAGCAGAATTGGTAAAGATATAGAATATAAGCGCACAAACAAACAAGCAAAACATGTACTAACTGCACGCGTATGTATGCCCTACCACAGTCCTAAACACCGGGATCGAAGCAGTGCGGCACGTGCCGAAACTTAGCTGCGAGTGGGAGTTCTCCGTCGAGAAGCGGCGAGGCAACCCGCGGCGCAAGGCCGGTAAACCGACACCAGCGCCACCCCGCGCGTCTCTATTTGCCGCAACGGACTGCGAGCCGCCTGACAAGATCTCACAAGCGCCCAAACACGTAAAGGTGCACCCCACCGCACGTGCAGCCAGGTGCAGCGCACGATCAGGGACGGCCCAGCCCTCAATGCATACGGTCGGCGTGAAAGGAGGCACCCCGGTGAGCCCATCCGGCCCGGGCCCCGGGCGCGTTAGCACCTAGCGGGAGACAACAACGCCGCTTTCAGCGGAGCGCGCAACGCGGCCGTCACCGCTGCGTGTGTATGCGGTGTACTCCCTTCGCTTACCGTTCGCGGTCCGCAAGCGACGGCGGAGACAGCTGCGGCAGACTTGGTAACGGATGACGACGGCGGAGGTCTCTTCATCCCTCTCACCCGGCGCAGGTAACGGTCAGGAATACGCCTCCCTGGTAGAGCGTATACGATCGCGACCTTCGGCGACTAGAGACGAGGAAGACGTGCTGCTGACAGCCTCCTTTATTTGAGCATGCGTGCACGCGCAAAGCTGCGATACGAATTGCGCACTGTATGAGGTAGACAATAGAACCTCATGGATGAGGTTCATATAGCTGTGAATTGGACACAGCTTGACTAACAGCCTAATGGATGGATGGATGGAATGGAAAGCAGGAGGAGGGGGAAGAAGAGGAAAGGCAGGGAGAGTAACCGGAGGAATAATCGGTTTGCTACCCTAAACCGGGGGAAAGGGGTCAGGGGATAAAAAATGAAAGAGAAAGAAGAGTCACTATGAAAAGTCAGCGTTCGTTAAAGACACAGCCTATCGTGCAGGCCAAAAGTTCGCAAGAAACGAAGCAGTGCCTTGGAGGTCTTCACCGCCGACGATCGCCGCGGCCAGTGGCCGAGAATCTTCATTTCTAAGGAAGGGAGGAAGGCAGGAGGGGCCCCTTGGAAACGTGGCTTTTATCTTTGTTTCTTTGAAGGTATAATAAATCGGTCTATAATTCCGCCATTTTCTTTCAATATATTTTTAATCCTACACTTCTAACCTTATGTTAGAAGATCTTCCAATCACCTTTGGCTAACTTGCACCGCACATTCATTCACATGACCATTGTTATCTGCCTAGAGTTTCTTAATGTACACTTGAGGGAAAGCTGGCGGCTTTTCACTTCATCCACCAAGGACGTCCGAGGCGTGCCAGGAAGACAGCACACCAGATTGACATCCGGTGACTTGGTGACTGTGATACGGATTGGATATTTTTGGTTGTTCAGTTTCGTTTTCACCATTGTAGTTTTTACTGATGTTTTGTGCGCTTTGTTGTTGTGTAGAGCAGTTACGCACTCAGTTCATTTGAGATCCGAAGGCGCTTGACTTTTATTGCGCGCAGCGTTTCATGATTACATCGTTTTCACTATTAAACTAGATTTAGATAAACATTGCTTTGCTGCTCTTTCGCGTTAGTCGCCCTTGCGCCAATAAAATTAAACTCCCAACCAACTAACAAAGGCGCTTGACTTGAAGTAAGCTGAGCACAGCGTCTGGTGCCTGCTAGGCCTAAAGTCCGTCTGCCCCCTCAAGGGAAGCCATTTACGGAGCAAGCTGGGTTTTTCTCTGCGGGAACCTGTGCTGTATACCTGTGCACTGAAATGTGAAAGAAGGGAACAAGGTTTCTTGTGAACTGAGAACTCGGCAGTCTGCTGCCGTGACCACTGTGCACATTTCTCGTAAGAGTCTCGCAGACACCTTAAAAGCTCAAATTGCTTCGAGGTACTCCTCGAGCATTGCGACTAGTTCATTTCGAAGACTGACGGTGGCCGCACATTGCATGCAGGAACGACTTCCACTTCCATGCAAATACCCGCAGGTTCCACTTGAGTCAGCATGAACACCGGCGTCACTTACTTGCGGCAGGAGATGTTTGCGCTTCCTAATTCATGTTTTTCTCGGAAAATCTGTAAGCGCAGCGCCAGGACATGCCGAGAGCCGGCACTTATAGTGCGCGTAAACTAGTTTCTCATAGGAAAGCGGGGGCTCAGGGAAGTTTCTCACGGCACGAACATAGCCTGTGCACGGATATAGGGCGCGTCCTGCAATAGCAGACTACACCAATGAAACGTTTGTTTTTCAGAATTAGAAAGCAGAAGCTTCTAAAGCGTATTATTTTAAGCGCTAACAGTTGTTTTGAAAGAATATTCGCTGTGAAAAGTGTGTCTCTTAATTAAACGCAAAAAATAAAAAATATATTCTCCACAGTTCGCTATATTTGGCGGCATGGAGAGAAAACCCTCTCTAGCCATGAGCAAATTCGCTTATCGTTTGCTCTTCTGCTCATTTATTGCAGTGTGCAGTTAGCATATTTAATTACAGGACATATTGATTGTAAAACAACGCTTCCTTGCAATGTATGTTTTGCGAAAATTTGTATTTTTGCAGTCGTAGTCATGTTTTAGGGCCAAGCCAAGTACGCTACGCTGTCTTCCCGGCATTCCCACGGTGGATGAGGCGCAAGTTCGGCTTTTTTGCATAACGCGCTGCACGCTGAACAATGCGGAGGAGCCGAACGCAGCGCGCTTAAAATGTGAAGCAATTGTTGGTGCAAACTTTATGACTTTGTAATGCACGGAGTCGTCCCGATAGAAAACAATGTTATCTACGTGGGCGAAAACGATGACGGAAAGAAGAATGAGAAGAACTGATATCCGAGGAAAGCGCGGGGGGGGGGGGGGGGGGTCGCTTTATGCCCGGGAGCACACAAGACAATTACAAAACGACGATGGGCGCAATGCGGGTTGAATTCAACACTACAACAAATGTGAGCCCTTACACATCATGATTGGGTCTCATATCAATCCTTATAGATTGCAAACTTCGTGCAAGTAAAGAATTATTATAATATTATCAGCGCCACTATATTTTCAAAATGGCTCCCTCGTGCACTTTAAATGACCATCCGACAGTTTCGCTTACATGTGGAGCGGCCGGTTGCCCTAAAATTACTAGGCGTATGGGACATGAAAAAGACAGTAGAGACCAGCAGTTTTTCGAGTGCTTTCTCGCACGCCCCCTGCCAGGATAGAAAAGGGAACGCAACAACCATGCGTCTGTAAGTGGATGAATCAAGGATAGCCAAACCACTGACACAAGCTGCCGTCCGCCATTCCGATATGCATCGCCATCAGGGACTCCGAAGCGGAGGACCAGGGAGTGGGGTCTCCCTCTATTATTTCTGCAGCGGTGGGCACCCACCTTTAGCCACCCTTCCCCCGTCGAATTGTTTACCCTAATATCGGCTTCCTTAAGGAAGCTCCGTGAACAATCTAATGTAGTCATATCTCAACAAATGACGTTGATTGACAGATTCCCACTTCGATAGCGTGATAAGCGGGGCAGAAACAGACTATGCGCTAATATTTCGCGGTGTAGTCGAATCACTCTTCGCGTGCACGGTTTCCAGAACTTCGTTTTACATAAAATTTGGAGCGAATTAAAAATGAACTTCATGGAAACATTTTATGCTGACGCAAGTGACATTTGCTTGCTGTCCGGCACTTTCTGCTTTATTATCCATCGTGGGGAGCTACATAACCAGTAAGGCTGGAGAGTGAAACATCGTGTCCTGCCTTTTAAATATCTCGTATTGTTGCTTTGCGCTAATTATGACAGGGTAACTCTTAACACAGAGACCATCTGTACATCGGGGGCGGATATAAACCGCTCTAGCCCAAATGTTTTCGACCAAAATAGTTCAAGGGGAGCACCAGGTCAGCGGCCAAGGCTGGTATCAGCTCATGAAACAAGAACGCGTGTGGATGTGTCACCTTGAAAAAATATAGCTCGAAAGGAACGCCCGACAGCACTGTCGAACTGTCCGCTACCCGATAGCCACACGTGGCTACCTTACTTCGGCTATGTAGTTAAGATCCGAGGCGCATACATAAACAAGGGTGCGTGTTCATTCTCTGTCCACGACCTCCGACGGTGTCTACAAGGAGTCGTAGCCAAGGTTTCGAGCCTCCATTATCGCTTACATGCTTTTCGGACGCTCTCGAGAGCGTATTCCCACGAGTTAACCCTAGCATATTGCTTTCGTATCACGTGAGTATCAAGATATCGTGAGGAAATATATTAGACTTGCGGGAATGATTCTTTTGTGATTGTTTAGTTTACCAGGTTACTGTTCCGCTTGATGAGGCTGACGGCCTAGCGGCGCAGTGTCGAGCAATCCAGTTTGCCAATGTTGTGCACACGAATTAGGCCTACAGGCGGCGCTTCGGAAGCGAGCAATCAGCGCCCTCTTTGGCGATAACGTCATGATATCTTGGGAGCGCGGGGTCACGGCAGGTCTCATTACTAAGTTTCCTGAGGAAACGAAATGGTGCAGTAACTGCCTCACTTCTCGATGGACACCTCAACCGCGCCGTGAGGCAAGGGAGGAAGGAGGGAGTGAAAGAAGAGGTGCCATAGTGGAGGGCTCCGGAATAATTTCGACCACCTGGGGATCTTTAAAGTCCACTGATATCGCACAGCACACGGGCTCCTTTTTGCGTTTCGCCTCCACTGAAACGCGGACGCCGCGGTCGGATTCGAACCCGGCTACTCCGGCTCACTAGCCGAGCGCGATAACCACCGAGTAACCGCGGCGACTTGCCTGCGGCAGAAAGTATACAAATTCACGGCCAGAGCCACAAATTCAAATAAACTGAAAAATGTTTATTGGCTTATTATGCTCTTCGACTATTTAAAATTCGAGTACCATTTTTTTTTTTTTACTGCGACACAAGTAGTAGAGGCGTTCTGCAAAATAACGGCGTGTTGTGTGAAGCCTCGGCGAGTAAATCCGCCACCCTACATAAGTGCCACCCATCAGCCATCACTCCACCCCATCCCTCTGGCTAGGGGACTGCCCATCCACCCACTCCCACCCATAGGTCGTCGGACTCACTCATAAGTCGACTGACTCGGGCTCTCTCAGGCTCATTTCAGATCATGATCTGAGTCGTGACTCGTGAGTGAGCCCGGACTAACGTTCAGATCGTGATCTGAGTTCTGGTCAGTCCGGTTGACTGTGGGCCTATGAAACCTAACAGGTCCATGATCTGAGGTTGAACAATCCCATGATCCCAAGAGAATCCATAATACCGATTTGGCACGAGTTCGTGGCGTTCATAAACGCGAGTTTCCTGTAAACTCGCAATACTGAATACGCTTTTGGTCGAGATGATGATGTAGAGAAATTTCATTATTTCATGGTATGTAATATTTCTCGATATTGCAGTCTAGAACATTACTAAAAGGCGAGAAAAGTTTATTAATCGCCGCGCTCGATTTCGTTGGATATTAGCTGTGGCTTGCTGTATCGAAGTTGCTCCAGTTCTTCCTCTGCTGTTTTTTTAGTTGGTTTCAGAACACATACAGCGGCCTCAGATCTTTACGTCCCGCGAGCGGCAGCTACATTCCTCTAGGCCTGTTAGTCAGGCCTGGCTACATGGCAGCTGGAGTTCAGGGCTCACCGCATCATCTTGTTTTTAACATTTTTTTTTGCATTTTAGGCGCGTAACTTGCGCCGTTGGGCCTAAAAGCTATTCAGCTGTCCAATATTTTAGCTGTAGGAGTCCTGAATCAAGGTGAGCCTGAATTAATCATGAGTTGAAATGTGCGAGTGAGCGCAGATGAGTCGTGAGTCGAAATGAGTCAGCCCACGTGAGTCGTGAGTCAAAATGAGTGAGTGAGACCAGGTGAGTCCTGAGTCGAAATGAGTGAGTCCAAATGAGTCGTGAGTTGAAATGAGTAAGACTAAATGTGTCGTGAGTCTGAGTGAGTCGTTAGCCCCTAGGCTGACCCCGGATGGCTGGTGAGTCTGAGTGAACCCAAGTGAGCTGTGAGCCTAAATGAGTGAGTTCATAAGTTCCAGTGAGCCCGAGTGAGCACTCGTGATTTTGACAAGGTGTGCTGCCACCCTCGACCCACCGCCCCACCCTACCTCCATCCTCCAAAGACAGTTGATCCAATACATGAGATAGCAATGGACTGTATCAAAACGTCTTTTCTATAGCCCTGAAAAGTAAAGAGATTATGTGTCTAGATGGCTGATAATGCGAAGGATTCTTGCTGCATGGCTTTTAATGCTTGTTATCTAGTGGTCGGATTCAGTTCATATATATTGCGTTTGATGCAATAAATTTCTTTCAATTGCTCTAGTCAGCGCTGGCATCTGTGCGCGTCTCTTATTCTGTCCGGTCTAATGCATTGCTACAGCTTTTCGTGACATTAAAATTTGCTGCTAATATATGTGAAATGGGGAGATTAGTAAACTCAAGCTTCCCAATTGATTTGGTGCAAAATGTTTTAGGGCTGCTTAATGAGGATCATAGAAGCTCAAAGTTTGTTTCCTAGACGTAACTCTTCTATTATTTTCGTTATTTTTGCCAACTGGACGCGTTTTTAGCAATGTCTTGCACAGCTTCAGGTGGGTAAATCCGCGCGGTAAGAGCACTCATTTCGTCTAAAAAATAGAAAAGTACGCCATGTCCTACCAAAAGTGGCGCTGAACAGTGAAGTGACCCGAACCGGTTCGGAATAATTCCTGTGAATCGTTCCGGTTTGGGTTCAGTTCCAAGGTGGCGAAAAAAATATGGGTTCGGTTCAGTGGAGCAAACGTAAAGTGGTACACCGCAGATGGGTGAAACCAAGACATACTGTTTGCTATCCGGAGTTCCCGTTTTCGAACCCGACCGCGGCGGCTGCGTTTTTATGGAGGCAAAACGCAAAGGCGCCCGTGTGCTGTACGATGTCAGTGCACGTTAAAGATCCCCAGGTGGTCGAAATTATTCCGGAGCCCTCCACTACGGCACCTATTCTTCCTTTCTTCTTTCACTCCCTCCTTTATCCCTTCCCTTACGGCGCGGTTCAGGTGTCCAACGATATATGAGACAGATACTGCGTCATTTCCTTTCCCCAAAAACCCATTATTATTATTATTATTATCGTTTAGCGCATCTCAGAGCATATTATTAAACTTCGCATAATGATTTAATTAGCTAATATTAATTGTGCAAAATATATATTTTTTCTTTTAAGCCTAGGCGCTGTAATAAAGTTGTAGAAAGGGTCCAGAAACAGCCGATTCAGTTTATTGCAGCAACGTACTTATATTCTGCGCATGTAGTACTTTTTCCCGGAATTTAAAAAATAAAGGGCGTGAAGTATGAAGGCAAATAGAACACTACGTGATCGTGCAGTTGCGCTACCGTATTGTAGCGCTTTCAACCGAGTTTTGAACGAAAGTAGTACGAACTGCCCTCATCATAAGCGACGGATCCATCACTCTTTCACTTCGACGGGCGTCGTTAGGCGGCTTGCCATGACGTCACAGTCGCCGCCATTTTGGAGATCCCATGGGGCACGGCGAAAAACTGGACATTTAAAAAAAAATTAATTACCTTCTCGCATCCTCTAAGCTACTGACGGTGCTTAATCATGGCGCCTGTGACTTCACGTGCAGGCATCAAACAGTACGGCAAGTGCTGAAAATATACACTCTAAACAGAAAGGAGTCGCAAGGGAGTAAGCTATTCTCTAGAGCACTCCCCATTTATAAAAGGGTGTAAGCCATAGAAGATATATATTACTCCCTTTTACTACCATACGGGATAATCACATCCCGGCCTTCGTAAACGGACGCACCGCCTCCCTGCATATCGCAGACGATATACAGACCCCCTCCTTCACCCTTGGTAGCATTGGCACCCCGCAAGGGGCGGCGTTATCACCACTCCTCTTCAATATCCCCCTTTCCCTTCCTTAACAACCCAATCACCCAACAAACGGCCTTGAGCCTCCCTTTCTAAATAAACAGCTCATTCATTCATTCATTCATTCATTCATTCATTCATTCATTCATTCATTCATTCATTCATTCATTCATTCATTCATTCATTCATTCAACATCACACTCATCCCTCTGGCAAAGGCTCTCAGCCGCACCCCGCACTTGGGACACACGCTTTACGCGGACGATATAACGATTTGGATCACATACGGCTCGGATGGCGACATAGAAACGACCCTTCAGGAAGCAGCCACAGCTATAGCTACCCACGTGGCAAGTACTGACCGTCAATGCTCCCCCAGAAATTCAGCACTCTTCCGGCCGCGGCGTGTCCCTACCGACCCCATCACGATTTATCTGCATGACACTCCCATACTGCGAACACCCACCCTCCGCATTCTTGGCTTGCATTTACAGGGCACGGGGAAAAACTACTTCACCCTGAAAGCACTAAAACAGTCCACTTACTCCGTCATGCATATTAGAAGGGTTTCACACTCACGAGCCGGCCTAGACGAAGCAGACAATCTCAATGTGCTACATGCTTTTGTGCCCAGTCGCATTCTCTGCGCCTCTCCTTACCTCAGCCTCTCCTGTGCGAACAAAGATAAAATTAATGCTCTGATCTGCTGGCACGGAAACGGGACGGCATACGAGTGCAGACTTAATCTCTCTCCCTCGCGCCATGCACGCCGCGTTTATACTCAAACCCCTGTCTAAGAACGCGTCCACCCAGAACACCAAAAATCCCGCTGAGTCGCGCGAGCAAGAGCTCTCTAAAGAATATGGCACTTTAGAGGATGTGCGCTGGGTGGACGCCGCGTGCGGTCCAGAACGTTCGATATCATTCAGCAGCCTTCCCCCCTCAGCCCCAATCACCCACATCATAGACCCCCCCACACACACACACCTGTACACCGGAAGAAGCAGCGGAAGCGACTATAGCCTTAGAAATCGCCCAAACCAATGTGGCTTACATAACTAGCGACTCCAAAACAGCCACTCTTAAATTTTCTCGCGGACGCGTCCATCCCCTCGCGTGACAAATATTGAGACTGTGCACCTAAAATTCCGACATGCGTATTGAGCTCGTGTGGGTGCCGGCCAATCCCGGAAATGAGGCCGCCGTTAACATAGCCCGAGGACTTATTTGCTGGGATTTTTCGGAGGAGTGGGCACACACGTTCTCTGAACTCACCCAATAAGCACGCCTTGCCCGCCGGCTCTAACCCCTCCCCACCTCCGCCTATCCCACTGCTAACAAATCCCACTACCAGACCCGAACTCTACCCACACCTCAGATTCTAATCCCACTTCCGCCCCGTTTTCACAAAGTGCAACGCCACCTTATAGACCACATCTTCTTCGGCTGTCCTGCCGATTCTCCCCCGCAGGGAGAGCCCGCCATCGGATCATAGGAGTAATGGGGGAGGCCCTCCTTGCGTCGCAGGACCTGGACACCCAACTTCGCTGTGTAAACAGGGGTGCCATTGCCATGACCCTACGTGGCCTGGACACATGCGCGTAATGTGAGGGTTTGCGCGGTGGCCCTGAGCCCTTCAAAGGTCCGAACTCGCTCGCTCAGTAATTTTTTTCCATCCATCCATCCATCCACCCATCCATCCAAATCATAGAGCTTCTTATTATTACCTGGAGGGAAGGCTGGTGCCCCGCCTATAGGAGTTTGCACGGAACTTCCTCAAGATCACCTCAACCACCATGGGCGCTGTAAGCACCATGGGACGGAGAGCTACCGACTGCAGGACCACAACTTTTGGCCAAAAAATAATGGAAAAATAAACGTTGTTTGATCATCAATAATGCGCCAACATTCAATATCCTGTCTATAAATAGCAACAAACGAGCAGAAAAGCATGTGAATGCAAAGTTTGCCCAAAATAAGAGCTGACTTGCTCTCCTATTGGCTAAGTATTGCACACCACAAAAACTAATATTTCGTGCTTAAAAGGCGCACTTTTAAAAATATGTTTAAAAAATTTTCTTGCTTCAACACTTTAATAGGCTCTTTAATGATATTTCGGAAAATAGAAACCTTTTATTTCGTCGTGTGCTGTTGCGTTTTCGCTACTATGGCTTTTGCGCATTACGATCGCGCCAAAGTCGTCTGCGCGCGGGGCGCGCCATGGACGGATTGGGACATCTCAGTAACGCCACTATATGTGTTCCCGAAAAAATCCGACTGTCCCGCACCAAGTAGCTCACCGGCCCATGAAGCTTTGAGCGTCCATGGTGGCTGAGGTGCATCGGTGCCAGCTTTCCCTCTAGTTAAAAGTAAGGAACTATATGATCGAAATGCTTCATAATGAAAGGAAAGACGCAGCGACCAGTTTCAGTGGACATCTGATCATGGGGAAAGAGATGGAAGGAATGAAAGGAGGTTCTTTAACCATCTGGGCGCCGAGGTTCAACCTGGAAGCATTTGCTGACTTACCGCTCCGCGTTGCGCACTCCGAGTCTTCGCGCCCGCATGTGTGTTCGTGCTGCTGTAGTAAGCTCCAAACAGATGAGCAGGTGTGCCTACCGGAGGGGGAAGCGCGCGCCCTTTTTTTTCATGACGCAGCGGTGGCGCTACCGGCGAAATACCGGTTCGCGCGGTCCTACGGCTTTTGCTGTGGCTGTATGATGCCAATTCGCTCCAATCATTTTCTAGTGCGCATGACTTTTTCTGCGAGTAAACTGAACATGCAAGAGAGAGCGAGGCGTTTATGTGTGCCGAGTTTGGAATGATTGATTCCTTCAGCTCGGCTGTGATAGGCGCAGTATCTTTCCCTTTGAGTACTGTGCTCTACAAGGCTTTACTCTTTGAGTACAAGTTAAAACGCATTAAGGCAATCATTTCTTGTTTTCTTCTGGAAAAGTCTGCACCATCACGCAACGGTATGATGTGTATTTTAACACAATGCAGAAATGAGCGATTGATAGAATATGTATGAGCTTATACTGAAAAACGATACTCTCAGTCAAGAAACAGAGTAAATCAGCAAAGTAAAGTAAATCACGGAACTTAAAGGGGCTCTGAAACACCTTCCGAGGAAAGCAAATCATCTCGTTTAATCACTGCATTGTGTTGTCATGAAAACCTGGGCCAAATAATACTCTTCTACACGCAGCAGACGACCCACAATCACGCGCGAAAGTTGACGTTCCCTTCCCGGCGGCTTTTTCATGCTCGCACCCTCCTCCGTCGCTCGCATCTACGTATGCATGTTGAGAGGTGATTACCGCATGGTTAGATTCTTTCAGACGCCAGGCAGCTACCAGGCCGCGGCCAATTAGCCGCGTAGCTCCGGCGGGTTAGAAAGCTTCGCCCCCGGAGGTGGGGCCGGCGGAGGAGCGCCGACCTTCCAGCGTGCAAAATGTGACGAGAGGCGAGGGAAAGGCGCGAAGACGCTTAAATTCAAATTTTGATCACAGATAACTCGGTTTCTACAAGGCGCATTAAAAAATTCTTCCTGGACAATATCCGTGAAGCGGCGTGCTTTAACATCCCAGGCATACTGCAACTTTATCAGACCCCCTTTAAACGACGTACGTGTCCATGCACTCAAGCGCGCGTCTCAGTGATTCGCTTCTTTCCTTTCATCCAACTGCATTTTGGTGCGAAAGCACTTCCGGCAGGCTCCCAATTTTCGCGCAGGCTGGCCAGGGAAACGGGAGCGCCCCCCCCCCCCCCCCCCCCCCATGAAAAAAAACGCTAGCACTCCCCACAGCGTTTGCGCTGCTTCGTAGAAAAGGTTTGGTAGATTAAAAGGTTTACCTTCAGTGAAAAATGTGTAGTCCCGTTCGATGAACTGCTCCTCGAAGTGGCATTAAGAAAGGAGGAGTGCTGTACCTTCTTGTTAGCCCATAGAGTTTCTTACTATTAACTAAAGGGAAAGCTGCCGGCGACGCACCTCAGCCACCATGGACGCTCAAGGCATCATGGGCCGGTGAGCAACTTGGTGCGGGACAGTCGGGATTTTTTCGGGAACACATAGTGGCGTTACTGAGATCACAGAGTTTCTTACTACTACCTAGAGGGAAAGCTGGCGCCCCGCATGGAGCTTCCTCAAGGCCACCTCAGGAACCATTGGCGCTCTAAGCATCATGGGACGGAGAGCTACCGACTGCAAAACCACATTATAGTTCACTGTAACCGAATCTTTTGGCCAAAAAATAATGAAAAAACGAACGTTGTTTGATATTCAAGAATGCGCGAACATTCAATATCTTGTCTATATAAACTGCAACAAACGAGCAGAAAAGCACGTGAATGCAAAGTTGGCCCAAAATAAGAGACGGCTTGCTGTCCTATTGGCCAATATTGCACACTACAGAAACTAATATTTCGTGCTTAACAGGCGCACTTTTAAAAAGAATTATGTTTTAAAGAAATGTTGTTGCTTAAACACTAGTTTTTTTAATGGCATTTCGGAAAACAAACCTTTTATTGGCGTCGTGTGCTGTTGCGTTTCGCCACTATGACTTTTGCACACTACGTTCGCGCCAATGTCGTCTGCGCATGCGTCTGCGCGGAGCGCACCATGGACTTGGAATGAGACGTCGCAGTACCGCCACTCTGTTCCCGAAAAAAATCCGACTGTCCCGCACCATGTAGCTCACCGGCCCATGATGCTTTGAGCATCCATGGTGGGCGAGGTGTAGCGCCATCAGCTTTTTCTACGACTGAGATGTCCCACTCCATCCATTACGCGCCCAGCACGCAGACGACTTTGGTGCGAACGTAGCGCGCAAAAGCCATAGTAGCGAAAACGCAACAGCACACGATGCCAATAAAAGGTTTTATTTCCTAAATTACTTTAAAGAACCTAAGTGTTTAAGCAACAACATTTAAAATATTTTTAAAAGCGCGCCTGTTAAGCACGAAATATTAGTTTTTGTGGTATGCAATACTTGGCCAATAGGAGTGCAAGCTATCTCTTATTTTGGGCAAAATTTGCACTCACATGCTCTTCTGCTCATTTGTTGCAATTTATAGACAGGATATTGAATGTTTGGGCATTCTTGATTATCGAACATTTTTTTGCATTATTTTTTGGCCAAAAGTTGTGGTTCTGCAGTCGGTAGCTCTCCATCCAATGATGCTTAGAGCACCCACGGTGGCTGAGGTGGTCTTGAGGAAGCTCCGTGCAAACTCCCATAGACAGGGCGCCAGTTTTCCGTCTACGTAATAACAGCAAGAAACTGTGTCAGCCGCCGGATGGTGGGCAACTCGCATTGCCCCTAAACAAATCTGGACACTGCGGCACAAAAGCAAAGGAAATTCAGGTCCCTTCCTCGCTGGTTTTAAGCCAGCTACAAGATTCTTTTCGCCATTTTCACCACAAACCACTAGGCTTGTGAAATGCACTGCGCTGCAGCCGACGGAAACAGATGAACATAAAGCAGCTGGTGTCACGTACCTTTAGCGTTTCACTGCCAAATAGTCAATATCTGCTTCACCATACATGTCTAATGAAAGTCAACAAAAAGCGAAATGTTGTGAGCCAAAACTGAGGAGAGTGAAAAATCAAATGCAACCGCGACGAGTAGCAGACGCCCTGCACCCAAGCACCGGGCGAAGTACAGCAGCGCCAGTTTTGTCATGCAGCGAAGGCGTGTAGAACTAAGCTTTGTCCCTTGGCGGTTGGCACACATATACATCTAGTCACCACACTCCAAATAAAGTTTCTTTCGAGGCTCGTAGACTTTCAGAGGACCCCAGCATGCTACTGCTGCAGTGCAAGTGTGTGAAGGCATCTCTCGTTCCTCAAGACCCGCAATCAAACTTAACCTGTTGCGCCGCAGCAGCAAAGAGCGATGCTATTGCAACATGTACTTTCATATACGCACGGTGGTCGAGCGCGACATATACAGCAAAATAACAAGCTGTTGTTTCGGCCGCAACGGCAGTGTGGCGCACAAAACAAATTGGTTAAATGCGAGCTCCTCAGTTAGAAAGCTGCGCTTCCACGCTGTTACTCCTTTGTATCATGAAATTAAAATAGACGTTCAGTCTATAGTCCCCCTAAGTGTATCACAGGTTACCCCAGAACGATAATCATCTACCAATGTGATTTAAATTGTGTTCGTAGCCCATTTAAGCTGCAGACTACTGTGGTGTGCAAGTGCTGGAAACGGTAGGGGCATTTAGATATTTAATGCTGTTGCAAATCAGCGTTAAAAAAATGCTGGCCTCCCGAACAATGTGCACACAAACACAGGTTTGAATAAGGTATGAGAGTTTTCTACCTTTATTGTCCGAAAAGTAGTGGGTGTGTTCCCCAGGGCACAGATGTCTTGGTGCGGGAGGCCAAATGGAGCAAAGAGAAAACAATGTCCAAACAGTGATGACGTTAAGCGCTCCTTCCTGTACATCGTAAGGCCAACAGCATCAATCCCCTTTTGTACTTTATCACAATAATAATAAAAAAAAGCTTCCAAATAATTTACAGTAGGCACAGAACTGTAAGGCACTTCTGCGGCAAAGAGGTAAGACGTGTTGGTGGGCAGCGGTGCTTCGTAAGTGTCCGTGACCGAAACCGTTACACCGGGGGACGAAACCGGGCACAGCGTTGGCTACAGCTTGTCCTTGACTCGGTTCAGCGCAGCAACCGTGGGTGGCACCGGCGAGGCGTTTAGGGTGGTCTCAGGTACGTACACAAGCTCCGAAGGGACGCTCAGTTTTGGGCACTCGGCTCTGGTGGTCGGCCGATGTAGTAGTCTAGCTGGCCCATGAGAGACTTGCTCCTCAAAGAGAGAGGCCGTACTTTGATCGATGTTCCAGCATGTGGCAAAGGGTGTCGCCTTAAGACTCAAGGCACTTGGGTGTCGTCATGTCACACCTGCACACCCAGCACAGGATCCACAGTGTACTCATAGCGCTGCTGCTGCTGGGCGGATGGAGTCAGTGTTGCTGGTGTGGGTGCCACTTCCTCCTCGGCAATGTCGGCCTCGGGAGGAAGTACCGGGACTGTGGACTGGGCCCGTGTGAAGAAGGCCATTTTCTCCCTGGCGGGCACAAGGATGGAACCTGATGAGCATGTCTGATATGCGACGGCATGTAGAGCTACGACTACACTATGTCCACTGCTCAATTGTTCCTTCATATGAATCATTGCAGAAAACACAGTAAAACAAGATAAAACTTATGTTGCGTCATTTACTCTCATCAGGCAAATGGATTACCATTTTCAGTACACTGGCAACAAGTGGATGTTTTAGCCAAGTGCTGGGCAAGAATCACACATTTGATAGAGGACTGCTGGCCCGTCAGTTTTATATGTTGCTTAGCCTTCAGCGCTCACTATCTTATTTTCAAACAGAATTTGTCATCTCTTGCGTCTGCATTCATTTCAATCAAAGAAGGTAAGTTTCATACAGAACAGATTGATTGTTTAAAAGCAAAAGCTAAACTGGCATCCAACACATCAAACAGATGATGACTAATTAAACCATGCACAATCCATTGTATTTATACAAAAAAATTTGCCTTATAAACCAACACCAATTTGCGATGTAAGCAGGATGCAGTGGCGCTGCTGTTGCTGGCAGGGACAACTGGCGCAAAACTTGGAGGTGAACAGTAGGCTTAGCACGCTAGGAATACATGGAAGTAAAAGTTTTCAAAGCAGTTTTCTGATTTCACAGTGCAACTATGATGCCGTTCCTTCATGCGGAATAACCACGTTCATCATAGAACAAATTCAGAAAGTATGAAACGTCATTTCGAAGGCGATGTATTTTTTTAACACAGCATGAAGTGCGCATGGGAGTCTCCTGCCGCTGGGAGTACGAGTGGGGTTGCGCGACCCATAGAAACACATGTAAGCAAAACTTACCAAATTATATTTCTCATTTGACAGAGACCATGACGGCAGCCCCTTTTTAAGTTCGTGAGTACTTTGAAGAAGAGCGTCACAAAGTACCCTTCATCATTTCCGAGCTTTCTTCTTAAAGTGCCGTGATAAATGTGTGTTGTGAAGCCGGACATACCCCTAGAGGGCGCTCTATCCGCTGGGTGTTTCCCCGAATCGCCCAAGCTTCCTGTGTAGTCCGACATGCTGCCGCATGCGCTACATTTTCTCACTAATACTGTCGTTCAAACTAGATAGCCTGGACAGCATTACTTAAGAAAGCAGTTCTCAAACAAAATGGCAAGTGCACAAACGAGAACCACGCACTGCAGCAGATGGCGCCGCAGATAACACACTGGCCGCCTCCAGATTCGGCGTCCGCCAGTGCCAACTATGTGTGTAAGTCATGCTGTCAGTCATCTGCTACAGTGCGCGGCCCGTTTATTGTGCTGTTTGAGGGCTGTCTGCAACGTAAACCTTGCTATCATTTCAACGACATTATTTGCGAAAGAATTAAGTGTGCGCAGCAGAACTGTCAGAATAAATGAGAAGCCTGTGCGATTTAGGGGAACACCCAGCAGATGAGCGCTTTTTGGGGGTATGTCCGGCTTCGCAGCACGTGTTTTAAAAAGATAGCTTCGAAATGACATACAATACTGTCGCACTCTTCTCCAAAGCACTCGCAAACTGTTAAGGAACGGCGGCCTCCATCACTACTTTGTGCAACGAGAAAAATATTTCTGGACGTTTTGTTCACGTGTATTTATGGGGCACGCTGCCTTTCCATACCTCCAGCCGGGAATCGCTCCCATTCCTAGGTGTTTTAAATATACATTGCCTCCGAAATGACGCTTCATACTTTCAGAATCTGTTCTAGGATGACCATGGTTATTCTGTTCTAGGATGGCAGTAGTTGCACTCTGAAATAAGAAAACTACTTTGAAAACTTTTGCTTACATGTACTCCTATGGGCGTTACCCCTACTTTTCAGCCCAAGTACAATCCGCCTGCCACGAATTCCTCCTTTGTTCGTAAACACGGTGTATACACAATCTCAGCAGAATCTAGATACGAATCTCATGGGATTGTGAAAAAAATTCCTGCCACAAGAAAATCGTACCATAAAAAAAAAAAGTCCGCATGCTGAAATATGGGAAGTGCATTCAGGCAACCTTATTCACGGCTGACTGGATTTATTTACGATGTGCCACTGCTCACCACTTGCGGTGCATACAGCACGGCGACTAGCGATCGCGACATCCAGTCCAAACAGTCACTGTTGCCTGGGTGGTTGGAGCCTTGAAAGCTGCTACTCTGCAGCTTCTAGTCTGAAACACTACTCCAGACCTACCAACCCGGAGCAAGAATCTTGTCTTGTGCTCTTGTAGGGAGGCGCTGGCGATTTTCTTGAAATTGGTGTCCAAGACGACCGCCACCGCGAGAGCCCAAGACAAGACGACAAGATTCTTGCTCAGGGTTGGTACGTCTGGAGTAGTGTTTCAAACTAGAAGCTGCAGAGTAGCAGCTTTCAAGGCTCCAACCACCCAGGCAACAGTGACTGTATAGACTGGATGTCGCGATCGCTAGTCGCCGTGCTGTATGCACCGCAAGTGGTGAGCAGTGGCGCATCGTAAATAAATCCAGTCAGCCGTGAATAAGGTTGCCTGAATGCACTTTGCATATTTCAGCATGCGGATTTTGTTCTTTTTTTTTATGGTACGATTTTCTTGTGGCAGGAATTTTTTTCATGATCCCATGATTTGTATCTAGCAGAACAGTAGCAGAAACTGTTGCAATTGCCCTCGCAATCCAGCACGGCGATGCTACGGGAAATGAGTTAAAATTATTACCGACTCCCAGTCCGCGTGTCACCTCTTCCTCTCTGGCAGACTTCCACACTCCGTCGCTCCCATTCTGACTACCCCACAAGTTCAAAATTCCACATGCAAGCACCAAATCACTTGGACTCCTGGGCAAGAGGGGAACGAGGCCGCGGACAGTCTAGCACGAGGATATACTAACCGAGCGACTAACCTCCCCGACCTCACCCCTCTACTTACGGCGAGTGCCTCCTCCTTCTCCGAACACAAAGACAAGTCTACCCCCCACCACACCATAAGCTAACGGCGGCAGAGGCGAGGGAATGGCGACAACTACAGACGAACACCTTTCCTAACCTACACAAGTACCACATCATCTTCCCCGACAGATATGACAGCATCTGCCCCTGGTGTGGCGGAATTCCAACAACATATCATGTAACATGGGGCTGCTCCGGTCCCAAGCCCCCCGAACTAGACAAACATCACTCCGAGGAACAGTGGGAGTCTGCCCTGCTCAGCTCTGACTTGGCGACGCAGCAAAAGCTGAATCCCAAGCAAGAGCAACTGCGGTGGACATTGGGGTCCTGAAATAAGGACTCCACCCAAAATCTGTATTTTCGCCTCTCTATCCTACCTTTTTGGAATGTTTTCTACTACTACTACTTGTGCTCTCGGAGTAACTCTGGTAAGCCCAGGTTAGTTCGGAGGGGCGTTGTGCAAGCTGTAGCCAATGGGAGGAAACTCAGGCAAGTTCAGAGAAGTATCGCGCCAGCTGTAGCTAATGGGAGGAGGGCGTTGTACCACGTATGTCACGTAACCTTGTGGTGTCATCACTACCTGCCCACCAGATTGTGAGCAGACTGACCATGGTGGCAGATGGCAGTTAAAGATTGGTAGCGAGAGGTTACTCGCGAAGAGCAACACGGGGCCCAGGGCAATGGCCCAACGCTTAACTGCTGCACCACTGCGCCAGGAGCGGTATGAGGACTCTCAGTGATCTATGAATGTTAAATAGAGAATAACCAAATCTGCATATGTGGGAATTAACCCACTCAAGCTATCACATCATACTCTTCAGACGGAGCTCCCACGGGGTGATGCCCACGGGGCTCAACCTGGTGCCATGAACAGCTACCCACCTCCTCCAATTGAGGAATAACACATGCTTTAGCACGCCTACTCGGTTTAACTGCATTAAACCCCTACCACTTTTTTCTCTTGCCCTTACCCTTGTGTTTTGAAGGGGAATTTTTGGGGAGAAATTGGGTTTTACCCCAAAAACAAAGTGCTGTAGTTATGATAATTTTTTTTATGTGCGGATATGGGTCTACTGCGCAGCCCTGGGTACCTGCTGACAGCACTAGCGTTCTGAAACAATGCGACAAGGTGAACGTGGGGTGTGCTTGAGGGTGGCCTCCGGTCTCTCGCACTAATTTTCCCCGCTATATTGCTGTCACGCAGTGAAGCCAACCTAACTAACCAAAGCCTACACTCTATCTCGCAAGTCGTTTGCACTGCTATGAAGGCTGCAGTGATCTGAGCAAATCAAAACAGTGCGCGCTGCAAAACATGTTCCTCAGTGCCCTTGAGCCAGCTTTGTCTTATCCACATCAATGACCACCAACATCCTACACTACGTGAAGAATTTTTAAGCAGCAAATCGCAATGAAGTGACGGCATAAACCAGCCTTAGGAAATCGTCGTTTCCATGAACGAATTCACTGCATGATTTTACATGCACAATACACGAATATGTGCTGAAATGATGCCCACGGGGCTCAGCCTGGTGCCATGAACAGCTGCCCACCTCCTCCGTTCAGTGAAGAACTACCATCAATTCATTGATAGAGCAGCCTTATCTTCTCCTACCTATGCAAGGGTGCTGCCATCTTGCTGCACTACAGCTGCACTTCCACTCCGGAGAGAGCAATGCAACCAAAAATTCGTGATGCACTATGCGGACACTTTTGCAAAATGAATACGGAAGTGCAGTGGGCGAGCCCTGCAAATGTGCTGCACTCCTCGCACCGGTGCAGCAAGTGCAGTCAAATCCAACAGACCTAATATTTGCGTACGATCTTCATATGCAAATAATTTCGTGAATCAGCAGGAGAGCATACTTGAAGAAGGCCATGTCTGGTTGTTTCTTGCGGCTCTTGCGCAACCTGTATATCTCCCGAGAAGTTTTCTTGAGCAACTTTTCTGTCTTCTTCTCCTCCACTGTCTGCCTCGAGGCCTAAAACAGGAAAAGACAGAGGAGTGATGAGAGGTGGGGTACAATGCTTCACAGACACCCTCGGTTGCAAGAGGCTTCAAAATTCTTACTTGGAGGTCAGCTGCTGCCAGCACCTGTCGCAGTTGCTCGTCATCAGCTAGCCAGGATGGTATCTCAGTTTCTCCTACAAAACATAAAAGATGCACTTTGCAATGTAATACAAGGTCACCGTACAGCTGAAGCAATGACCAGCTAAGCCAAGGCCACAGCAAAACAATACCACAAGCTCAAACTAAATTAGCTGTAAAAGCTTGCTTTGTATAACTTGGCTAAAGAACCATTATAATTAGCAGCAAATACAGTAGAATCTTGGTGATGGATCACAGCTGATATTAATTTCAGTGTGGTAGGAATTCATGAAATTCCGTGGCCACAAGTGCATTGTATCATATGTAAAAATTTTGGGTGTTTTCAACACTCTCCAACGAACCATGGATGATACGCACATGGGAGCCATGACCACACAAGTGAGTAGCACTGCCCCCACATTGCCAACAGCACAATCACCAGTCGCGCAGTGCACACAGCAGGCACTCAGCAGTGCTAAGCAGATGTAAACAAATCCTGTCAGCCATAAGGAAGCCCTGTCAGCTGTAAATAGATTAGCATAAATGCACTTCCTGTGCCTTAGCATGCATTTAGCTAGCTTCTCATGATGAGAATTTTGGATGATGTGAATATATTGTGCAGTCCAGTAAGATTCGTATCAACGTGACTGTGCTGTATCATGATAACACTCATTTCCTTTATGCGTTTGGTTGCAAGAACAGTATCCAACAAGTAGCTTCTTCACACCTTTACCCAAATGCTTGCGTAACTAAGGCTTGTGCCCGATGCAAATTAAGATGTTGAAGCCTTATAACAAAGGATAAAAATAACTGCAGCCCACAATGGCCACACTGTTCCATTACAGCACCTGCTGATGGCCTTGCTAGCACCTCCTAATGCATTTTACTCATCACCAAGTGCCTCAAACTTACCTCACTCTCAGTAGACTTATTTGTCTCAAAGACAGTATTATAGTGTTTTAATTGTGGCTACAGAACACTGCGGCACTGAAAAAGTTTATGCATTTCTAGAGTTGAGAAACGAAGGCCACAAGCTCCAAGGTGCACAGCCTGGTGAACTAAGGGCACAATGTACAGGTGCATGAAAAGATCACCGGGGATCCAAAAATCGGCAAATGCATGAAAAATGAGTGCAGCCATAGTTGTGTTACCATAGCAACTGCAAGACAAATGGTTCACCCAGCAATGTTCCTGGAGGCAACATGCATGCAGTGGTGTGGTGGAGGCTCACCTCGTGCCTTTGTGTCCTCGAGGCGTCTCTTCATCTCCCTGAGGCGAGCCAAATCCTGCTGTAGCAGCTGCAGCCGCGTCTGCGATGCCTGCAGGTCCAGCGCCAGATCCAGGGACGTCCGTGCCCCTGATGCGTGGCTCGATGCCTTGCCTCCCTGAGCTGCTGACTGCATACACACAGGCACAAATAGCCATGTAATGTGACAAGCACTTCCGTTACACATAAGTGGCACCTCTAGGCGGTTTTGGAAACACTGAGTTGATGACTGTGTTATACTCCCTGCAGTATGCTCTCCTTATTACATCAAGTCCTTTTTCCAAGTAAAACAATTTCATAGCAAGCGAAGACAGCAAACCAAAACTCAGCTGCGTGACCCGAGGCTGTGTGCTATAATTAACATTTCTTATTTCTCACAGTGATGGCATCGCAAGCATTATTGAAAAAAAACAAAAATTAATAGTATGCTCGTACAGGTATGCATTGAGCAGTAAAAATAGTTACTGTAAGCGATGACTTCCACCCAATATGAAATGTCATAAATGACTGAACACAAGTCTTAAAAATTTTGGTTCCGCAAGCGGCAAGCAGGTATCAAAGTGTGGGTAATGCTCGTGACCTCACAAATGCAGCGTTGACAGTATACCGTAAATTGCCTGAGCTGAGGTCATGGAAATGGCAAACTTTAAAATAGATCTGCGCAGAACTGACATGCCAGGGGGCAGCAAAAGGGCTGCATGAATTAGAATGTGCTAGACTTGATGCATATGCATGATCTTCCTCTGACTTCCAGAGCTCCCTCACCTTCTTGCATCGTAGGCTTCTGCGTTCCATAGCATTCCTCTGGAAAGGTCCACTCTTCCGATACAATGGCATGGCACTGTCGCTGTCACTCCGGTTGAGCTGAAAATGCACAAGTAAATTACAAAGAGGGAAAAGCTCACAAGGACGCGTGCCATTCGGTCAGGTTAGGACTTCTAAGGATTACGAAAAGAAGTGATAGTGTGAGAACAACACAGCCCCAAAGTGCCCTGCTCACACTGACGTGCACAATGTCGCAGACATGACACCACAAACACTGCTGTTAAGGGTCAAGCCATACCTACCAAAACCACGCTAAACAAGAGTAATCAATCTATAATCATAAAGTTGACTATCTAGATCCAAAACTTGCTGGCACCTTGGTGGCACCATTACTGGCATTACAGACATAACATGCAAAAGTTGATCAAAATTTTCAAGTCACAAACTTGCTGTGCACTTTTCAGCATCTGGTGTGCAACAACTGACCTGTCAATACACAGTACAGATTCAATGCTACTTTGGTCCTATTAGCAGCCTCAGCATTGCAGCTGCACAGCTGACGACCGAATGAAGCTACTGAACCAGTAGTGGCCCTAAAATAGATGCCAATGATATCAATGGTTATTGCTTCTCCGAAGGAGGTTGCAGCTATTTCGAATAGGCATTTCTAAGATGAGCTCACCGCAACTGAGCTTGCTATAAGGCAAAATTGATGGCTGATGAAAAGTTAAATGGTTCTTGTAGTGCCTTCATAGGCACTAATGGCTTTGTATGTTCAAAAACAATATGGTTTTGTAGCGATAGCTACATTACGGTAGCATTTCGAGCCTTCAGCGTGACCACCCTGTGGCTGCGCCGCCACGCTGTCACGTGGTGTGGAGCAGCTGCTGGCGGCGCGGCGCCGTGGCTGACCACGTGGTTCGTCACGTGGTTGGTCACGTGACCAAGTTCCACTCGGCCAGCTGTAGCTATCGCGTCACTCCAGGTTTAACGTGAGCCAAACCACCGCCAATTTTTCTAATATATTTTCAATTCTAAATTAATAAGGCTTCTTTTAAAATGCTGCAACAACACCCATTGTTTGCATAAGTAACCTGTTCTCAATTGTTTGCATAAGTAACCTGTTCTCTGTCTTGCAAAACAACTTTGCAAGGTTGAAAATGTGTTGAGATTCTACGCACCTCCAAACATTATTTCAGAGCATGGCTGCCAGCGCATTGTTCTTGTGAGTGAATGCTGCTGTTTGAAGTCTCTAGAATTCTCAAAAGAGTTCGCTACAGCTCTAGCGAATTGACGAATTGTCGACTTGACGGCTACTCTTGATGCCGCCCAAACAGGAGCACTCAATCTCCACTAAGCTGACAAAACATTTGTCCAAAAGTGTTATAAATATACCCACATGACATGGGTATTACAGTGAAAGCTTGCCAATTTCAACATTTAAGAGAATGGAAAAACCGTTCGAATTATCCGAATGTCGAATGATCTAATTCACCAAATATCTGCATCACAGAAAATTTATTTGATGAAAAACTGGGCAACGGTCATCTGCTTTTGAGATGAGAACTAAGAGGCAACAACGTTTTTTCACAGTTCCATCGAATACTATTGCTGTGTGCACACTGTCGGATTGCCGAAGCGGAACTACTCCATAACGAGAAATATAATTTGGGAAGTTTTGCTTACATGCGTTTCTACGGGCCGTGCAACTGCCTCGTACCCCCAGCGATGGCGACCCGAACGCACACATTTCACGGAGTTTTAAAAATACATCACCTTCGAAACGAAACTTCATACTTTCAGAAGCTGTTCTAAGATGAACCTGGTTGTTTTTCACGAAGTGACATCATCATGGGTGCACTGTAAAATCAGAAAACTGTTTTGAAAACTTTTGTTTCTATGTACTCCTATCACTGCTAAGCCTACTTTTCACCCCCAGTCAAGTCCAGCTGCCACAAGCTCCCCCTTTGTTTATAAACACGGTGTTGGTCAATAGCCAGCCTGTGCGTCGCTCCTCAAACCAAAGGTTTAGCAGTGCGGGTAAACCAACAATTCACCATGTCAATACAGCCACTTGTAGTTGGCTACAACTTGAGGATGCAGCAGATGCCCTGCCTCCCGAAGGCCCTCAAATCAGTATATATACATCTGCTTGCCAATTGCAGCAACACCATGGGATGATGTCGCAGCAAAGTGACGAGCTTCTTCCAAAAGTGCTGCTCGCATTCTGCAGTATGTTGCTGCCAGGAGTGTCGGCATTCACTGTACTTATGTCACGGAATTCGCTGCGCATATTTTGTGCCATTTGTCAAGAACAGTGTGGAACATACTTATGATGAAGTTGTGATAGTTACGTGTCCTTCTCGTGTGTTCTGTCTACTTAGTGCAGTGACATGAATGTCAAATGCCAGAAAGCACCAGGTTTGTTGCATTGGAAAAGTTGATGCCACTGTGCATCAATGCCTCGGCAGTCAGCGACTGCACGGTAGCCAAGCTAATTTCGAGCCATGCATCATGAATGAGAGGCAGCATGCGTTTAGCAAAGCACTGTCGTCCGCATTTGCAATGTGTGTTTGCTCTACATGCTGAAGTGGGTAAAACCAGCAAGTACTGGAGTCGCAGCATCACAGCAGATGGAAAAATGCCAGTAAACGCCAGTGTCCCGGCATCACCTCAGCTGGTTCCACCCTGATGGTGGGTTTGGAGTTTCAAGAGTAGTGTGTATATCACTGTGACTTGTATTGATAAACACCAGCTGGTCACTGTAGAACCAATGCCTGCTCAAAGCACGTGGTAACGCTGCACATTTATGCAATAAAAGCAAGGTTACAAAGAATAGATTTCTTTGTGTGTTTTAGCAATGCGCACATTTCTTCCACGGTACGGTCAGGTGCTCTCCTATCACAATAAATAGGAAGGAAAAGTAGTTCCTTCTGGCTGCTTGGAAAGATGGTTTACGGTTTGTGGGGGTTTAATGTCCCAAAATGACTGAGGCTATGAGGGACGCCCTAGTGAAGGACTCCTGAAATTTCGACCACCTGGGATTTTAACGTGCACTGACATCACACAGTACACGGTGCTGCTTGGAAAGAAAACTCCCACTCGTGCATCACAGCCAGTTGCTATGATGTGGACACGCTTTGCAAAAGAGATACACATTCTGATGTCACCGACAACACCTGTTCATGTAGACAACCGAGTGACGCAGTTAGACAGAAGCGTTATGTCCTGCCAAATGGGCGATGTACTTTACACTATATTTTTCTGCCGATATGCTGGTAGTACATACCAAAATATAATCTTTCAAAATACTAATTTTACTCCAAGAGAAAGAAAAACAAGCATGTTCACTTTCCGCCAGGAGGTGATCACTAGGGTGTTCCATGCCAAGATTTAACCAACAAAACTATTTGTGCATCCATTACAAACTTTTATAATTTCTGCAACTTTCTATCCATCATTAAGAGTTGTACCTGGATGTAGGATTTTGTTCAACTAGCGCCTGAAAAGTAGTAAAAAGTCTGCGGAGGCAGGGCCTCTGCTGCATTCTCAAATTGTAACTGACTTTAGTACAGTAAAAGCTCGTTAATGTGACCTTCAAGGGACCAAGAAAAATGTTTGAATAATCTGGAAGTTTGAATTATTGATTGACCCCGAAAAACTGCCAAGAACTGCTTGCATCACAGTAAATTTATTTGGAGTAAGATGGGTGCCTGATTTTGAGATGAGAACAGCATGGAAATGACTGTCTTTCACGTTTCCATCAATGCTTTATTGCGTGCATATTGTCGTGAGTGTCAAACCAGAACTGCTCTATAGACGCAAGGGCCTCCCGCATCCTTCGCGGTGCAATGCACTGGAGCTTCACTGCTACCATGTCACTGCCGTGAGCGAGGAGGCTTCACCACACAGGTGGCAGAACGGAACCACATAGACACAAGCTAAGGAATTCGTGCCAAAGCCGCAAGAAAAAAAAAAGGGGGGGGGAGGGGAGAGAAAACGCCAGTGACGCGTCAACCAGCACCCGAAACGGTAATCAGCTGGGTTAGGTTGCCTAGCTGCAGCTCAGAAAAACGAAACAGAAACTAAGCTGTTGGAGTGACCTCACAGAGTCTGGGCCACCCGTTTGTCGTCATGCCTATTGTAGCGCACACATCTGAGGTGCGCAAACGAGTCTGCAGCATGGAAATCAGGTTTTGAGTAGGGCTACTTCAACGGTCTTTTGTCACACCTGAGCGCAGCCTTCCTTCATGACCCTGTTCGAATTAACCGGTGCGAGACCCATAGTGTCCGAGTTAGCAAGTGTCCCACGCAATAGACTTACATGGGCACTGGACAAGACTGAGCCAGCAATTTGAATTATCCTTCCCGCCAACACCCCCAATCCCCAACCCCTTGAGCGATGGGAGACATTGTTATCCAGCCCCGCACTACCGATTCAGCTCGCACCGACGCGCAGGGGCCAGGAGCTGCTGGCAACATATGGGTCCCGTAACTAGGGAATCACCCCGCCTGGTGCCTGCGTGCACCACCGATTTATTTCGGGCCCGATAAATGTTGATTCATCATCACTGCCAAACACTGAATACAGTTCCAAGGGTAGAAAGGTGAACTCTATGAGGAAACAACCCACTCATGACACAACAGCATCTATCTTGTCATAAGTGTGCCTTTTGTCTGTCCTGTATTTTTGTGCTGTTTCCTCAGGATCTGAGTGCCTGAACCAAGCAGCCCAGGCCATAATTTTGACTGATCAATGCACAAGCTCATTCCAAATCAGGAACTCTGAATTTCGAAAAAGAGATAAAAACCACTGCTGCACAAGCTGCAAAGCACCTGCGAGAAGTGGCAGTAGGCCCTCCTTCTGTTGAATCCACAGAGACACTCACCCTGCAGACATAGCGGTGACTCGCGGGTCCGAATGTCTGCGAGCGCTTGACTGGTGCTAGTGGAGTTGCGGGTACAGGCAATGACACTGCCAGGTCCCCAGTCACACCCTTGCGGCCCCTGCGCCCTTCAGGCAGGAACACGCACTCTGTGTTGGTTTCCTTGTCACAACACTCAATGGCCTCTGGTGGCCTCGGGACTTCACTCTTCTTGTTTTCCTCCCCCTGCTGCTGCTCTTCCCTACCGGGTGCACCTACACAGGCAAAGGATGCAACCGCAGCACAATTGTAGCCACCTACATGGGCACAAGATGCAGCCGCATCATAGCTGTAGGCGCAGTAGGTGACGAAAGTAGATAATTCAACCTAGAACTTTGCAGGTCTCGGCTCGGAACTTCTGCTCCAATATTTAGAAGCAATAGTGCAACAGCGGGAAGGCATGAACACAAACAGCATTATGCTTCATATTGTATATGTCTGTGTTATTCCCATCTATTCCAGCTGCAAACAAGTGTTAAGAGTATAGCCCCCCGCCAAGCATTAACAGGCCTTTTTCACCACCTTTTCCCAGGTACCATTTTATGATTGAGGCCCCCTGCCTAAGACCAATCCAAAGTAAGCAACAAGCACAACTTCAGGCCACAGTTAACAAGCCCTGGGTAACAGGTCCTAACCATAACCAACTGCTGTCCGCTACAGATGGCGTCAAGCCCCACGAGAAAAAGAAGGCGGAAGAAAAAAATACATAAATAAAACGCTTTCTGTAGCTCATACAGCAACAACTAGCCGAGACAACAGTTAGAGAGCATGCAACATGAAGCACGTTTGCAATGCCAGAAGCACCATGTCTTACCCATGTTCCTTGTGAGTGTGGATGTCTGAGAGGAGATGACGGTTGACTCATCACTGCTCTCGTCTTTTCCTGCTGTCATCATTTCAGGGGGGAACAGCTCCACCCAGCGCAGCCACATGGCTGATGGGTTGAGGCTACACAAAGACAGCTGTGCACAGCCCTGTGAAATGGAGGGGCAGAAAGTAAGGCTGTCAGTGTTGGCTGGCTGAAATGGCGATTTCAAACATACTTAGGACATGTATCTCTCTGCCTGCAGCACTGTATGCAAGTGACCCCATTACACCACACTTTTTGAGGAAGCAACATGGACAAAAACTTAGGGCATGTCATATATGACACATTCTTAAAAATTATGGATGCTCATGTTCAGAAACACCACTGAAGCATGCTTAGAAGTGCTTCAAAGCACTGAGCCGGTCACAAAGCACACTATATCTTATGCCTGTGCAACATGGTCAAAGGCATGAAGCGTCTGATGCCCTGCATATTATAGGCCTTTGCTCCAATGCCATTTGCATTTGAAGGGGAAAGAGGCTTCCAGACTAAAAATTTTTTATTAATAAAGTCACAATAACGAAATCTTCAGGGAATACGTATTGCTGTGTGCTGATTCTAAATATGTCATTTAATTTCATATAAAACAAGACTTTGCAGAATGTATTATGTTACGCAAGTTCTTTGTCGAGAGCTTTTAAGAAATTTTACTGCAAGAAACTTTCTACAACCGATGCCATCAGTTTGTTTTGATAACAAAGAATGCGATAAGGGTAAAATTTAGTTCTGGTTCTGAAATGGCAACTTCAAAACCCTATTACTCAAGTTCCATAATAGACAGGATGGTAATTTTACCTTTATCACATTCCTTATGCCAAGGAAAACCAATGGAATCGATTTTAGCAAGTTTCCTGCAGCAAAATTTCTTAGAAGCTGCGAACAAAAAATGTGCATAGCATATTACAAAAGTGCGCAAGGACTTGTTTTACGTGAAATTATGCGACACATTTCGAATCGGCGCATAAAAATAACAGTTCCCTGAAGATGTCATAATTGTGACTTCACCAATAAAACTTTTCATTTAAGACCCTCTTCCCCATTTATGAGCTTGCTATATAACTCATTTCCCTGCGAAATGAGTACTCTGGTTCCCACTGCACAAGTGCAAGAGCAGATCTGTCTCACTTGAAGCACCTCGTCAAGAAACCTACTACCGCTAATACCGCTCAGATGAAGCATGTTTATTCTGGATGCAAGAGGTGCCATTAAACGATACACAGCAGAACCCCTCTGCCGTAAAGTCACTTGGTGACAACATGGTTCCAAGAATACTGTTCCAAGAAGGCTACTTACTAAACATGTAGTGTTGGTTTAGAAAAGAAACATTTCGAAACACCTTTCATCCTGCTGTAATCATCCAATTTTGTGCTAATCAATAATTTCAGTAATCCCATTTTATGTCACCATGTTGTCGATTTCATTTAAGTTTTATAAAGAACCAGGCATATTATTTGAACAAATACAACGCAATCACGAATATATAATGCAAAAGAGGAGTTTGAGCCCACATAAATAGAAACATGCATGAACATGTTAGAAATTCCCATGATGCAATCAAGCATGGCAAAGCCACCCACACAGCGCTGCACGCCTCTGCTTCTTGCTGCCGCTGCTTCGTGCTTTGCACTACTATGACCCTTGAATAGCACTGCCTTCACTGCCTTCCCTTTCTCAGCAGCCCACGTTGCCTTCTTTCCACGTTCACAGCTTGCTTTTTTCTTTTTATCTCCCCCGTGCACGCCGCATGCTTTGCCTCACAGCCCCAAGGACTTCAGAAAGTTGGCTTCTCCCTGCAGTTTACAAGCCTCGTGGTTACGACATCTCAAAGTGCACCGTTTTATTGTCTGTTATCCTTTTCTAGATAACTGTTGGCCTTGCGATTACGCTGCTAAGTGTCTACTGCTGTGATGCCCTACACTGCACGCGTACCACGATGTCAACATTTCAACATGTAAATATATCTCTGTTCTTACATGCAAATTTACTATAGTGGGGCGCTACAGTAGACAGTTTTAATTTCATGTACGTAGTGTGCTTACGGGCAACCAGTGCGCATGCGCAGAACGCAAAGTGTCTGCGCGAGTCTCACGGACATACGTGATATTTGGACTTTTAAGTTGTGGTCTTCGCGTTCTTGAGTACGTAGCGTTGACAGCATGGCGGCACCTTGCCCGCCCGCTTGACAACGAAAACAGCTTTGTCGCTAACCCCTCAAAGCAATATCGTGCTTGAAACTGTTGTATTCGCCTTTAATTTACCCATTCTTACTCTCGCATAAAGTTTCAAGTGACAAATAGATTTTGTTTTTCAGATAGAAGGGTGATTTTTTAGCTCTTAAGCCCGGCGATGTTGCGTTCGTTGTCGTCATAGCAATGGTCTCGCGAGATCTTGAACTAGTGAGAGTGTGCCAAAATCGAGACGGCAGCCACCCCCGTGCAAAACACGAGTTCTGCTGCTCCACGCCTTTGCTTTTCCAAAGCGACGATTAAGACTTCCTTCGGAATGTGAGGGAATGCAACCCGTTTGAGGGCTACATGCTAAAGCGGTGTCATCATTATGATAGATGGCACGGTAAAATGTACCGAAGCAATCCCAGATTAGTTCCATACGTTTATTCAGTCTGCGTCGTGTACGTGAAACTAAAACTGCCTAATATTACATATTGGCAATGCTCGGCTAGTTTGGTGGCATGACGCTGAATGGCATGGTAAAATAGTGCTGTTCTCTTCAGAACACCTCAAATATTACATTCCTTCAATACCCACAAACATTTGGGGCTTATGAGCTACATAATTTCAAGCTGGTATCATCATGGTGTATGATAACAGCAAATCTAGACAAGCTCCAAAAATAATGGCAGTAATTACTTCATAACGGCAGCGAAGGAGCACAAACACAAGAGAAGAAACATGCAAACACACAAACGAACGCTGTTTGCGTGTTTCTTCTTTGTGTTTGTGATCCTTCGCTGCAGTTATGAATCAAGAAAGTTACCAACTAGCCCAAAAACTTGTTTTAACTACTTCAAAACAATAGAGCATTACTAAAGCCTTAAAAAAGCTAAAATCTTAACTATATCAGCTGTTGGTGATGGCATGGCTCTGAGTGGTGTGCTCTCTGGTAATTAACTGGCTACTTTCTAAGCACAGGGTTGGTTTATAAAAGAAACACTCACAAATACCTTCTACCCTGCTCTTATTGCCCCTTTATGTAATATTTATTCATTTTCAGTCATCGCATCTCGTATTATCACATTTTTGATTTTGCTCACGCCTTGTGAAAGTACTGCATTTGCACAATACAATGCGGCTACGCATATAACGAGAGCTTGATTTCATGTGGAAACCAATGTTTTGCGTGAATACGGCATCACTTTTCGCAGCCTCAGCGTTGTTTAATAGGCAACAGGTAAGAAATGCACGCAACACAGTTGAGGACCGACGCTACCACCCACGCAGTGCTGCCACACCTCCGTTTCTTGCCACCACTTCCATGTGCTTTGTTCTGCTGTGCTGCGAATCTTCACCCTGTCCTTCCTTTCCCTACTCCTCACCACACTTTTGCTGGCTTTCCTCCCTCAGCGACCCGCGCTGCCATCTTTCTGCGTTCATAGCCAGCTTTATTTTTTTTCCGGGCTCACCGCGCAATTTGCCTCACAGCTGCAAGGACTTCCAGAAGTTGGCTTCTCCTCACGTCTTCCGAACTTGGCGCTGAAGCTATCTCAAAGAGCACCATTTTATCGTGTTTGGTATTCATTTGCATCCGAATGTTGGTCTTGCACGTGCCACGCTGTCATCGTTCCACGGGAGGTAAGTTGCTATGGCCAGACGTTCTTCACAACAGCTGTTTCCTCGAAAAAAAATCTTTACTACAACAACAACAAAAAAAAGTACAGTCATCTATGGAAGGCGAAATTTGACTGCAGTTTCACTTTACTATATCAGAGTTAACTATACCGTGGTTCTACTGTATGGACAGCAGGAGTTTGTGGAGGAGGAAAAAAAGTAGATGATGATGACCCATGGCCTCGCGTGCCATCTGTGGGCAGTGCCTGGAAGTTCCTGTGCGCACGCGGCTGGGATCGAACCCGCATCTTTAGGGTCCCCAGCCGAGTGCCATAACCACTGATCCACCGCGGAGGCACATCCTGATTAACAGTGAACTTCGAAAATGGGAAAGGGGCACTCACCAGGCACTCCTGAACCATGCGGGCCTTCTGGCACCACAGCTGCAACTGCAGGACATAGCCTGCCAGTCGGGGACCCACGGGGAGGTGCAGTTCCTGGCCCAGAGCATCCTCCTCCTCGCCGACCACCTGACTGCCAATGTTGCCACTGTCCTCAGTGGGTGCAGTGTTGGCAGGCTGATGGCCTTCGAGCCGCACCCAAGGTGACGAGTGCCAGCCACAGCCGGGGACTCCAGGAACCACAGTGGCACGCACACAACTGCAGCCGATTCCAATTGGCAAGAATGTGCATGCAGATTGGAGAGCAATTTAATATATGATATGGTGGTAGCTGCAGCTTCAGAAATAGATCAGTTCGCAATATTTACTTTGATGTGCCTCTACTAAGTGCACCTCTGTTGTGAGTGAAAAAGAGAGATAAAGGCAGGCCAGAAACAATAAAAGGATGACTGGTCATAGTATCAAGTTTTGAAAGTGAAATAAGCAATTAAAATAAACGCTGCTGCAGTTTCAGCTAAGTTGCGCACAATCCCGTGCTTACTTTACACAAGCACCTACGAGTCACAGAGTAGGCTGATAAAACATAGCTACGAAACCATTTACTGCTGACCAGTGCCACACCAAGTCAATTAAAGTGACCGGGAGGAAACTATACGTTCCCCATGTACTGAATTAAACATTTATCTTTGTCGCTCTCATGAAACATAAGCTTGGGAAATGGGTGCTGACCCTTGTATCAGCCTCGATTAGCACGACAAAGCAGTCTGGGTCACTGATGCAGTTTGTGCATACTATGTGGCTTCGAACAAGGTGTTTCAAGAATAAACAGCCATGAAAGACAAGTCACATTTATGCAGCTACAATAAAAAGCTAGGACCACACAAATTTTGTTCCTAGATCTTTCCACCTTGTTTTTTTTTTTTTCTCCTGCAATACTGTGCAAAACAAATCAAACAGGTTCTGGTCCTTAATTTTTGACACAATAAAAGGCGAGCAATTTTAGCAATTCTTGTAGATTTGGCAGGCACCAGAAGACGACTCGTCGCTAGACAAACAAAACTCACGACATCTGCACACCGTGCACACAGCTCTGACCAACTGAGTTGCAACATTCACATCATCAACAGGCTGACTACACTGACTGCAGGACAAAGGCCTCTCCCATATCTCTCTAAGTAAATGTCTTGTGCTAGTTGCGGCCACCTTAACCCCGCAAACGTTTTAAACTCATCTGCCCACCCAACTTTCTGCGGCCCCCTGCTACACTTGTCTTCTCTTGGAATCCAGTCTGTTACTCTTAACGATCATCAGTCATCTTCCCTTCTCGTTACATGCCCTGCCCAAGCCCATTTCTTCTTGATTTCGACTAGGATGTCATTAACGCCCATTTGTTCCTTGACCCACTCTGTCCTCTTTTTCTCTCTTAACGCTGCAACTATCGTTTTTCCTTCCATAGCTTGCTACGTTGTCCTCAATTTCAGTTGAACCATTTTTGTTAGCATCCAAGTTTCTGCCCCATAGGTGAGTACTAGTTATATACCGTATATACTCGCGTAAGGTACACAGTTTTTCTTCCGCGATTTTGATGGGGAGTCAGGCCTATATCTACCAACAGAAACATCCCACTGTTACTGTGACTGTTTTAAAAAGTAATGTAAACACTGCTAAATCACCACACATACTTTATTTAAGGAAATTCCTCGTTGCTTTCGCTCTGGCAGCTACTTGAAGAGCTCGCCTCATGGGCGCCTTCCCAGAAGTAGTCGTCTTCTGTTCTGTCCGTCTGGTTCGATATTCAAGTCACCTTGAAGCTTTTCACAATCCTGTCGCACAACACCGAACGCCATGCGCTTAAAACCACAAACAAACCTGCTGCACTGAAGCTCTCTTCAACCGTCCAGTAGGAGCCTTGTTGTGAACGTCCGCTGCCATCCACTCAGAGTAACACGCCGGAATTCAACTTTAAACGGCCGATTGATACAAACATCCAGTGGCTGCAGGATGCTTGACATTCCTCCAGGAATGACAGCTAAATTCATTGGGGTTTGGCGAGCCGGGCTTTGACACGTTCTGTGAGATCGCCTCAAAAACTGTCGGGAACGAGCAAAGCCCTCCGTTGCAACAGGCTGGTCGGTTTGCCCACACCGTTTTTACCCAGCCCAAAGCGAGTTCATTGCACATCCAACATTTCTCATGGACACAAACGATAATGCCATCTGCAAACTCTTCTTTTGGCAGCGTCTTCCTCTTGAAAACGACAAATGGTTGCAGATTTCTGCCATCGGCACTGATGCCCAGCATCACCGTGCACCGTTACCGTTCTGCACCGGTTGCATGCACAGAGATGCTTTTTGCGTCCTTAAAGTCAACTGTGCTATTTTCTGGTGTGTCGAACCAGATAGGCGTCTGATCCGCGTTCCCTATCTGAGATAGGTCATACTCGAGCTCCCTTCGAAGGCTGTTAGCGAAACAGTGGAACTTAACGGGTCGTCCTCATACTCATTGGGCAGCTTTTGGCACAATGACGTTCTGCACCGAATGGAGAGCATGTTCTGGTTCATAAAGTGTTGAAGCCATCCCCTACTTCCTTTAAAATTGGCATTAAAATGGCAACGGCTTTCATGTGGATCATCTCCATTAACACTGCATAGCCATTTTTTCTTGTCGTCGGGACGTACTCCAAAAGTTCCTTTTCAAGCTCCGGAAACCTGCACTGCTTCCCACGGAATGCTTTCCGGTTGCAGTTCGTACCAGCGAGCTGTTCTTTCTGGCTGCACCACGACGCAAACACTTCTCGTTGGCATTGAACTTGCGCCCAGCAGACCCCTTGCCGTGCTCCACGATGTAAGCGACGGCTTACAGCTTGAAGGCCGCGGTATGCGAAATAAAATCTCTGCCCATCGTCACCAAGCGGTAAACATAGGCCACGATCCACTGAACAACGCTGCACACAGTAACCACAACCGCATCAACACACTGTCCAAGACCGCAACACCAGACCAAGAAAAAATGGCTGCTGGAGCGAAACGGTTGCAAAAGCAAGACCGCACCTCCACATGATCTCAAAGCACTGATGATGATGATAGGGGGGTTGAAAGCAGCTAGCACCATCTAGTAGCGACTTGTGAAACTTAACTTTTGCTGGTGCACGAATTTTAGCGTTTGGCTACGAAAATATATATATATATTTTCAAAATTTCAGCTCTAAAGTTGTGGGTGCAGCCCTTGCACGGTGGCGGCCCTTGCACGAGTATATACGGTACTTTTCTTGAGGGATACTGGTAAACTGCCATTCATGATCTGAGAGTACCTGCTATATGCACTCCACCCCAATCTTATTCTTTCACTCTGTCCCGCGGTAGTCTAGGTTACTTCCCTCAATTACCCCAGATACCCCCACCAGCCTGCACGCCAACTTGGCCGTTAATTGAGGATCCTAGAGACATTAAAAACAACTGCTCATTCAGAGTCATCCCCCCCTAGCCAGGGTAAAGTCAGGGGTGTCTAGGGTGGGTCTGGGACTCCCCTCGAATATTGACGAGGGGTTTGAGGCAACCCCCCTTGCTTTCATTGTCTTTGGGTAATAGCGAATGTTCAGAAATGCTACCTTTATCCACGTTTTCAAAAATACTGTAAAGTAGTGGCTTCATAAATATGCATACGGTAAAATTGCCGACGCTTCGTTTCACTGTAAGTTGTTTTGCTTCAGATACCATCAAACACACTGGCAGAGTGTGGGGATCGCTTGTTTAAGGTCTGTGTCATGAACTAAGGATTTCTCCATGCACTTTGTATAAAAATATGTCCTAAACTGAGCAAAAAAACCACACTTAAATTTATCTCTCCCCTTTGTATAAAACTATGCGTAAAACAGGCTGCCAGCCGCTTTCTTTCTTTCTCCCTCTATTACCCTTTGTACCTGAGCTCGAATCACTAGAAACCCCCCTCCGATGGAGCAAGACTTCAAGCCCTGCCCATAGTCATGCTCACGGCATGGCTAACAAGTGACATTAGCTAGCTGCTGTGTTGCTCGCAGAACAGAACTAAGACAGAAGCAATGTGGCACTCACACTGAAGCACTGTGGGCAACAAGAATGCTGAGGTGTCTTGCCCTCTCAATGCGCAGTTTCAGCACACCATCCTTGCAGCAGTGCTGCAACCTCAGCTGAAGTTGGAGGCATGGGAAGTCCACATGATCCAGGGGGTTCTCATCCTCCTCCTCCTCATCTTCCTCCTCTTCCTCATCATCGTCGTCGTCTTCCTCCTCCTCATCTCCAGGCCTGAGGAAGGCAAATAAACTGCTACGGCTGCTACTAAATGCCAACACTGCACAATGCACTAGCCAAGCTTAATGCTAAGTGCCCCCCACACACACTACAGAAAGCAACAGTGAACAAATAAGGCTGCATACATTTGAGCTAGAAGGACTAGTAACTGGCAGGCTGCCACACGAAGTGTGTAAGTTCCAGAAAACAAGACAGAACCTCTGAGCTGCATGATATCAACAAAACATTCCAAAACCCTTCCTGGTCGCTCCACTCACTGCTTCCAAGTAGCTATATGTTAGTACTCAAAACTCCAAATGTGTAAAAAAAAAAAAAAAAGCATGTCTCCAGTGCACTGTATTAACACGATTGAAGCACGATATTTTTACTGGAAATCTTATGTTCAAGAATACACCTTCTGTTAATCTAGAACCAACGTAAGAACATACCAAGCTTTTTTTTCCCAGTGCTCGTCAACTTGGCTCTACCGCCAAGCTTGCAAAATGTGAGGAGGAAAAATCTTTTGGCAACCTTGGGGCCATAGAACGAAACACGAACAAAGCATGGAGAGGCTATGAAGTGGAAAAGGGGGGCAGACACAATGATTGAGAAAGAGAAGACAGGATAGAACTGTAGGGAGCAAGAAAGAAAAAAAAAACAAGGCAGAGGACTGGGAAGGGCAAGACCCGCGGTACCGTGCAGCAGTGACGGCGGCCACAAGCTTAACAGCGCCAACAGCTCCGGACGTTGCGTTCACAGACAGCAATAAGGAACTGAACAGTGACAATGAATAAGCCACGCACCGGTACTTGTGTTCCAAATTTTTGCATGCAGCCCCCCCTTTTGCAACCTCAACTGTGGTTGCCCTTAAGGGGGGACACTGGTCTTAAAGCTATTTTTGTTGTTTTTTGACCAATTTTAATAAAAATGCATAGACTTATTCAAATTTTTATGCTGATTTCAAATATGCATTTATTTTAAGTGTAGGCCAATTAGTTTTCAAGATAATTAACAATTAATGCCCATTGTTTGAGGCCCAAATATCAAAATAATGATTTCATCTAAAATTAATTTTAAGGCATGGTTAGATAGCCAGAATAGTGAATTATGAAATGTTGAGAGCAGATTTTTGATATGTCAATTATTACTCATTTTACAACCTTCTGAATTTCAGTATAAAGAATGTGTGTACCAAGTAATGGTAAATTAACGAAAATAATTATTTTTTTAAGGTAAAATGAAAAAATCTGCTCCCAACATTTCACACAGCATACATTAGGCTTTCCATTGCAACCGAAATTTCAGCTCTATGTGACTTGGTTGCTGAGATATCAAGGCCTCAAGACTGCTAGCAGTCAACCATATGCATTTTGAGAAAAGCCCCAAAAACAAGCAGGGGACAGTTTAATAAATATTTACAAGTGCAGTAATATATTTACAATAGGAAATGGCTAGTAGCCACCAGGAATGTAGTCCTTTTGATTGCCAGTAGTATCCAGGTGCCGCTTCTTGAGCACTCCTTGAATATTTTCCGCAATGGAATGCTTTCGAGCGCACTTTTGCTCTCGGCGCTCATCCTTCTCTCGCATTCTTTTTGCGCTCATAGCATTCGTATTGAGGCCCAGTTCCTGTAATATTGCTGCAGAAGTTCTTTTGCTGCCTGCGTTGAACCGCATTACTGCCTCGGCCACGGCAGCCTCAACAGTAAACAATGATGCGTGGCGCTCTTTGGGTGCCAAGGCCCATATCAAAGAGTGTAGGCTTTCATTACTGTTTTGGGTTTTACCCCTATGGCACCGCTCTAAGAGCTTCCTATCCGACAGTCGCTCATAGACAGGGAGCAATGCTTTAGCAACATGGGGTGGAATGTTGTACCGATGCTTTGGAGCAGATTCGCCTCGGGCTGCTGCCGCATTTTGCTGGCACCAAGAGTCCAGTCCCGATGGGCAGAAGCTATGGTTTGATGCCTCATCAGTAGAGGTAATGTGGTGGTAGGTGGCCATCACAGCCTTCTGCGTAGCCTCTACATCCCCATTATGGGATTTTAAAGCCCAGGCATAATAGGAGCTTAACTTTGTTATGAGGCTGCCTGTCAGTTTGCCTTTTCCTCCAAGGTTTTCGGCACCTTCGTGTTTGGACAACAAAGTCCGCAACGCTGTTCCCATACGTTTCTGCACGTGGTTTATGCAGTCTTCTTTTTTTACTTTGATGTATCCATACACATCTGCCTCTTGCACAGCTAGAAAAGCCCGACTATCACCGTCCGAAAGCATTGTGGTATAGCGAAGGCCACACTTCTTCAACGACCTTTCAAAAAGAATAAGGGCTGCCTCAACTTCCATCTCTCCAGCCTTTTTTTCTGAGTTTTTTTGGCATAGGTGCCCAGCCCTCCAGGACTGGTATGATGGGTCACCTTCTCTTGGGCCTCGCTCGCAGCCGGCACAGAAGTTGCACAATACAACATAGTCCAGCACAAGCCCGGTAAACAGTTCGATGACGGTTCCCACACCAATGTGGGATGTGTGGCCGCGTGTCATCCAAGTGCCGTCGTATGATACTGCAATATTGCCGGGGTTCCCAAGGTCCAATTCATTATAAAGTTCTCGAACCGACCGCGCACACTCTTGTGCAACTTCTTCGGCTGCACGAGCTGCTGCAGGTGTCAACTTTTTTTTCACATAGTCTTGCCACGTTTTATTGTGGAGACCGCGGCGCGAAACGTTCAGCGATGAAAAAATGTCATTTAGAGCTGTCTGCTGGTTGCCAGTGCTCTGCATTGCACGAGCAGCGAGCACATTCACCACAAAAGGGTTGATCTTCTGATCGCCACGTACCCGCGGCGAACTCCATGTAGACGATGCGTCTCCACAGCTCGCACATTGAAGAGAAAGTTTAACGGCAAGGCCGTATTCTCGCTCATCTTTTACGAAGCTCAAGTCATTGCCGCCACACGTTTTACACTTCACAAGTTTCAACAAACTGTTGAGCGATTCCAAACAGACGATCGTGAAGCTTGCCTCGTCGAGCAGACAGTCCGACGCGCTGCCGTCACGTAAACAACGAGACTTCCGCTCCGTTGCTGGAGTTGAGGCGAGTTCTCGCAGTTTTTGTTCAGTCTTCGTCTTATTTTGGAGCACATCTGAGGGCTCCAGCATCACTGTATCACGGCGGATGCGGGCGCTGCCGCTTACAGCTTCCCGTGCCGCGGAGCGCGTTAGGCCTACCTGCGCGGCCTCGCCGACACGATCGTTCAGCGCATGTCGGGGCGCACAGCAGGGCGTCTCTTGAGGTTATCGGTCAGCGACTTCTTCCTTTTCTTGGCGAATTTATGCCTTGAGTGCACCATGCGCGCTGAACCAGGCATCGCTGCGCGTTTCTTGCACTGCACTGTCCGGCACAAAGAGTCGCGTCTCCCCGCGGCTCGGGCGCGTCAAGCAGACGCTGCCAGCCAGCTCCACCAATCGGATGACGACCTGCTGTCACGTGATCCGCGGCAGCCAATAGGATTTTGAATACTACCTTTTCTTTTTTGCTATTTTCTCGGCAACCAATGGGCGAACAGAAACCGTAGTGGCGGGAAATTGAAGGCGAAAGGCGGCTTTTTCAAATGAGACCAAGATGGCTGCGGTGCCGCGCATGAAACGGGAGCTACGCTTTGCGAAATACTGCTGTTTCGGCGCCGATTTCAGCTCAAATTCGGGCGACATGGATTATATAAATTGGTATTGTGAGTAAAATACTGACTTTAGAGGCGAGAAATTTAACAGAGAGGTAGATAAATGGCTGCTGATTTCGAAAATAACATTTTCTAAAAACTGATTTTTTCGAGATTTTTCGGCCCGAAAGACCCGTGTCCCCCCTTAAGAGTTCCGAGCATGGGTTATAATCGTAATTTTTCAAATTTTTCTTACTGTCAAAACTTCTTGTGCTATATTTGTTGCCACATTATTTACAAGCAAATACGACATATGCAAAGGGTTCTAATTACTGGCTAAACACTGTCTTCAGCAAATGGCCACAGGCAACACCAGATATAGAAGGGAAAAGGAAGAGAGAGCACCTTCCAAGTGACTAAGTTGCACCACTGGTATGAGAAGGATTGGAAAAATTTTGACCCTTACATGTCTTTTAATGTGCATTAAAATCTTGATAGACAGGCACTTTTGCATGCTGTTTGCACCTAAATGCAGCTACTGTAAAGACAAACTGAACTCGCCAACTCAATAGTCCGCAGCACAACTACACATCCACGACACCACAGGATGTTCACACATGCAAGGAACAGCCCGTAAGCAAAAGAGCTTGCAGTAATGACAACATCAGCCTTCTCACCTTGGGGGTGCTGCCTCATAGACACCGCTATCTCCGGCCACAGACTCGTCACTGATGGCAGCAGACACACCGCCCGTGCGGAGACACTCTTGTTCACAAATGGGGCTGAGCGGAGGCTCTGGTCCACGGGGCCGAGGAACCTCTGCCATGCCTTTGCACCTGTCACAGAATGGGCCCACACTCATCAGGTCAATTCCCAGCAACAAGCAGAACAGTAGACAACTGTTCACTTGAGTCAGCACATACCATTATTTGTTATTGTAACGCACACATATCAGAAACGTAGACTGCTTTCTCACTTCACTCTCCTCCAATCGTTCATACAATTTGACGCTGGTCAAAGTAGCACAAGTTAACTGCAGTAATCCACAGTGAAAATCACATTTGTACCTAGACTGCACTAAGTAAGACTTGCAACACATAAGCATGAGGTAGAGAGTGGCTTCAGGTTGGTTGGTATCGAAGTGGTACGCTGACAGTAAGGCTGTCACTACACTGCTCAACACTTCATCCACTACTGCTGCCATTTAGACCTGTATTACTGTTGGCATTCGTAAGGCAAATGTGCGTGTCAATTTGCTTTACTTTTGCTGATTTCTTGGTCTACCTGCCAATCTTACTCATACCAAATGGCACATAAGACGTTCCTTAAAAAACAAAATGGCAAGATTGAGCAAGGCTTTGGCACACTTTCGCCAGGCAGTAGAAAAAATGTCCAGAGGGCTTACCCGTCACAGTGCGGCGAGATGGGAGGTGAAAGAGACGACAGAGAAGAGCGCGGTGACAGGGGCGGGCTGCAGCCAGTGGGGCGATGCGGCCGGCAGGTAACATCCATGGCCGTGCAGCCATAGATGTCGGGAAAACTCAGGCTGGCCAGGGAGCCATGCGAGCTTCCCGTGCTCAGGGAGCCAAGGGAGGAGCTTGATGAGGCAGACAGTGTGCTGGCCGACAGGCTGCACAGGGCAGAGACAATGTTCTGGCTCACATCATCTGCAGAGCACTAGTGCATGGCAAATGTACAAGACAGGCTTTAGCCTCCAAGGCTAACGAGTGGACAGCATACAACATGAATATGCATGGAGCCCAAAACAACCAAAAGGACAGTTCTGACACTATTCTTATGACCACTGGCGTATCATGAAGATGTCGCATAACAAAGCGCTGCTTTGCTGATGAGAACCTGCTTTTAACAATGTTTTATCGTGGGGCTTCGTGACATGTATGAATTGACGGTGTTTTATATTCTGCTCTGGTTTGATCGTCTAATCGTTTTGCCAAGCTGCAGGGTCGGGAGGGCACTTCCCAAAACTGCACCTAGTTTGCAATGACAATTAAGAAGTCAAAAGGCTGAAGATGAAGCAGCAACTTGGTAGGACACCTGATGCGCATTAGTTCAATGAGCACTGAAAGTGTCTAGTAAACAACAGTGTACAACACAGCTGAGAAACAAATGTGGAAACAGAAAAATATCAGCAATGCGCTCCCCACCTTTGGAGGCGTGTCTCGAGGCAGGCTGTGAGGCGTGTGGCATCCCTGAGCTGCTGCAGCAGCTGCTGCTTCTGCTCGTGCAGCCGCAGCCGCTGGGCAATGGCCCTGTTGGAGCTCTCCAGGGCATCACCCAGGTCGCGCTCCAGCCGTGCGATCTCCTCCCGCAGTGCAACCGAGTCTCCCCGCTCCAGCTGAGCTCGAAGCTCATGCAGCAGCTGCTCCTTCTCCCGCACCAACAGGAGCCTGGACGGCAAAGGACGATACAGGAATGGTGGGGGACAACGCAAAGCTGTGCCTTGAACAGAGCAAATATAGTGGGCGACATAAGGCAACAGGGCCAAATCCATAACTTAATTGTCAGTTCAGAGTGCGAGATTTCCAGAATTCACCGAGGACTGTGCCATTTCATTTTAATGCACCACCGAAAAATGCCACATGTCAACTGTGCAAAAACTGTTTTTAAAAATACTGCAAATTTTTTCACCTTGATGCAAACGACATAGGAGCGTGTAACGGTCAGAACTGTGAAAAGCACCTGCTCTATTGTGCTTGTGTTACCGCAGATTTGCAACATTTTTTCTTCTGTTAGTGCCTATCAACATCAGAGTGGTGCACTTAAAAGCCCTATCTTGCTTTTACACCAAATGCGCTTATGCTCCTGAAGGGCACTGGAACTGCCACATTATTAACAATGCTTTGACATATCATTAGGGAATTGCACTGTGCTGGATTTCAAGAGAAATGCCTTTCCTTCGCTATGTCCATTTGAAAATCAGTTTGTTAAAGCGATGCTTACCTTAAAAACTGTTTAAATGCCCTTAAAGGCACTCAAATGCGGCCATGGCAAGACTAACAAACAGTCTTTAGAGAGATGCCTGCACAATGATCCAACACCAAGAGACATACCCACATGTTTTGCTATTTACATAGGAAAAAAAAATTACTGCACCAGTGTTCAAAAAGCACTGCATTTTCATCATTGCACAAATTTTTTCTGTTACAGTAAGGCAGGTGCACTGCCCACTACTGCATGTGATGGCCCGTCTGTCGTAAGCCCACACAACACTTGAGTGAGTGGATCCTCATTTGTCCTCCGCCATGCCACTGTATACGTTTGTGCTCAGGTTCCTCAATGGCTGCTAAAAAGGAGCATTCAAAGGCAGAGGAGAGGATGTGCCCCAATGCTCACCTGTCCTGGTCGGACTCGGCCTGCCCTGGCGACAGCCTATCCTCCAGGTCAGCCAGCTCCCGCTGGATGCGCTGCACCTCGCGGCGTGCCTCATCATAGCTGAGTCGAGTGCGGGCCACCTCGGCAAGCCGGGCCCCCAAGGGCGCCAGCTCACCAGAGAGGTCTGTCTGGGAGGCCGCACTGGGTCGCTCCTCTGGCGTCCGAGGGTCGGACACGTTCCGCGTCAACTCCTCCTTCAGCTGCCACAACCGCTGCACAGCAGTGCAACCATGGGACGTTTACACCGATGGTACTACTATTACGGGCACAAGCAAGACCACTACAAGATTCTAAGCAACAGCAAGTTTACTGACTGTGCATTTATTCATGGGTAGCAGCAGGGCCGGTACTAGATTTTAGGCCACAGTAAAATGCAGTTATTCATAGACAACAGCAGGATAACTACCAAATTCTGGTATAACTTACAACGGCCTGATTTCAGAGAGGGCAGCCAGCCTAGCCATGCGGTTCTGGCTAAGGGGATGCATAGCACTAGTGAAAGAAAGCACAGCTGGACAAAAATAGAAATGAAGGGCACGAGTACACTAGCCGAACTGTACTGCCTGCTTTCCATTCTGTTCTTTTGTTTCATCTGCACGCTAGCACCATGCACAAGAATATATACTACCATAATATATATATATATATACTTTCACCATAATAGTACACAGAGAATTTCATCATCATCGGCAACAGCTTGACTACATCTATTGCAAGACAAGGGTCTCTCCCATATCTCTTCGATTAACCCTATCCTGTGCCAACAGTGGCTGTCTTATTCCCACAAACTTCTTAAACTCATCCGTGCACCTAACTTTCTGCCACCCACTGCTATGCTTGCTTTCTTCTGGTATCCAGTCCGTTACTTTTACTGACCATCAGCTACCCTGCCTTCACATTACATGCCCTGCCCAAGCCCATTTCTTCTTCGATTTCAACTAGGATGTCATTAACCCGCATTGGTTCCCGGACCCACTCTGCCCTCTTCCTGTCTCTTAATGTTACACCTATCATTTTCCTTTCCATAGCTCGCTGCATTGCTCTCAATTCAAGATGAAAACTTTTCATTAGCCTCCGCAAAAAGGGTTCAACTTAAATTGAGAATTCCACTAGCTGTAAACTGAATGAAAATGAATGAAAGCACTTTCTTTTGACAAGGAACTACAATCTTTTGAGATGCAAAATACATATTTCACTGCAGTGTATAGACCCGTCAAAAAAAAAAAAAGAAAGCAATAACAGCACATCATATGTACCTTAGCAGTGCTGAAGACTGCTTCAAGGGTCAAGTCAAACCAATCAAAGACAAACTGATACAATATTTCTAAATTATTCGAAGGCCTTCAGCCATGTGTCACACAAAGCTGAACTTTAAGATTAACCAGATGCTTGGCAATGGTCCTGGTACCAGACGAATAGACAGCTACTTATTGGAACACCGGCAGTTCATAAAATATGTGTCCAATATCATGTCATCATTTCTGGTGCACAGGTTTCTATGCTAGCACCATGCAGTTTTATCGATTTTATACATAAACGACACAGCACATCCTGTGGATGTAAACATGCATCTCGATGCCGACGTGTGTGTGCTATATCAAAAATAAATACTCAAGAAGACCAAGTAAGGCTAAACACTGCTTTTAAACAATGTCATAAAGTGGTACTATAGCTGGTAAATGAGGATCAATCTAGAAAAAATGGCCGTGATGTCAGTCACAAATAAGAAATCAAAACTCAGCTTCCCTTACAGCTATGGCAATGTCGTTCAAGTAGTGACCTAAGAGAAATACCTTAGTGTCATTATTTATGTTGACCTCAGCTTAAAAACACAAGTGCATAACACAACGGAAAAATCAATGAACAGTTTATAACTTTATTAAGCATGCTCAGCGGTTTACAACTTCTGATACCAAGCTACTCTCATATAGCGTCCTTGTCCGTCCAATCTTTGAATACGCAAACGCCGCCTGGTTTCCACATGTGCACAAAGATCTAAACATGCTTGAGTCAGTGCAAAAGCGGTTTGCTTTAACTGCAACAAGCACTGGAGCACTGACTCCCCCAAAGGACTGCTTTCTCGCACAGGCCTTGACACATTGTCAAGTTATGTAGCACTCCATAGACTAAGTTTTTATACCAACTAATTCAAAATGCATTTAGCATGGATCCTGCTCCTTCTATTAGTTTTAACCGTTCTAGAGGAATGTGCCACAAGCACAAATTTACGATAAATGAATATAACTGTTTCAACAACATATACGATTTTTCCTTTTTCTCATAAGCTGTGCACGATGGAATGTCTTAGGTAAGTTTATAACTTCACAGGATTTGTTAGAAAAGTTCACTGAGCTCACGGCTGTATCAGTACTGTCAAAAAGCCAAAGTTGATGACCATCTCCAGCCTGCTTTTTATTTTCATGTTGTTCATTGCACGATGTGTACTCTGTGTATAACTGAATGCTTTGCAGTATGTGTGAATAGTTTGCTTTGATGATCAAAGTTGAAGACTTATCTTCAGTCTGTTCCCATGTCATTCCTTGCTCGATGCGTCTGCTTGTGAATGCTTTGCACTCTCCTCACATACAAGCCCACTCCTGCAACAGTCTCAAGTGGGACTAAAATTATATTGAAAGAAATAAAAATAAATAAATGTCTGCACATCTAAGGGATGTCTGATGCACCAACAAAAAACAGATGGACGTTGATGTTTGTAGTTGCTAGTGGAGGAAGCTGCTGGCAACCTACCTGCAATAGCTGACTCTTTTCTTTGTGACCTTTGCCCAAGGAACGCTGCACACTGCAGAGTTCCTCAAGCACAGCCTTTGCCTGGTCTAAGCTGTAGCCCGTTGGAAGCTCGCAAAACTGCTGCTCAACTCGCCGCAAGGCCTCCAGCCCTTGTTCTCGTTGGTGAACTTCAGATCTTACCTGGAAAGACAATGAAAGGGTGCAGGGCACTGAAGACAACAGCTTCTTTCACACTTTCGCTTCCTATTTTTAGTAACATGTTCTCTTTTCCTTCATTCATGATTAGAGCACTTGCAAACAAGTAGGGGGCCTTTGCAGGGCAAATGAATACTGTGAACAATTTAGCTTCCACAAGGACATGATTGTCATGAAGAACCTGCAAAAGACGTGTATGTTATACGGGTGGTTTGGTAGAAATAAAATGGTAGCTGATGCAGCAACATACATACTCTAACCGATACGCAATAAAGAGGACCCAACACAAGTGCTTGTTTTGTGCACTCTTGCAATGAAGTCTTTGCTATTGTGAGCTGTCTTCACCAAAGCCCGAGGTCAAATTACAAAATTTTTCCTTGCCATCTAGCAAGCGCTAGTGTCCACAAATTATTCTGAAATTTCAGCTTTGAATGGAACCGTGAAAAACTGAGTTAGAGGGAAAAAAAAACTAACAGAAATTAGGATTTTTTCCAACTCAAGGCAGCTCAAAAAATGGTCCAATCAATAGTGGCTCCCAGCCATGACATGGGACTGCCTCCCCCGCGAATACAACCAGACACAGTAAGGAGGGAATAAAAGAAAATGTTCTGCATGACGCCCTAAGGCATCAGCAACAGGCACGCTTAGCAAGCAAGGTCTAACAAGTCAGTTCCAGTTCAAGCGCACATCAAGGAAAGGCCTGCACTATACCAGCGGCATAACAGGAGAGAGCAGGGAAGTGCCGCAGAGGCAACACCAGTAGCGGCTCAGTTAGGGGCGAGGCCTGACCCACACTCACTTGTTCCAGCTCCCTCCTTAGCCTGGCAACTCGATGTCGTGCCCGCCCCACATCTGACCGCAGCAGCTCAGGGTCCAGTGAGCTGGTGCGCGATGCCACCGACGTGGATGAAGAGTGAAGAGACGTCGCTGAGCTTCCTTGAAGCGACAGACCTTTCAGGGCACCTGACAGGTGGTCAAATTCGTCTTGGGCGAGGGTCAGCCGCTGGTGCTTGACATCTACCATCTCGCGCTTGGCCTGTGGAGAACCAAGTACGTAACACACTCACCCTCTCCTGAATTCATACAGATGAGCAAGTTTGCATTTTGGCACACAGCTTGAGAGTGTGCAGTGCTTAACACAATACTAACACCTAAGGGGGTAGGCAGAAAAGAGATGGAAGTGTCTCATTCTTTATTTAAGCTGACACACAGCCCTTTCTTCATCTTTATCGTCACCTAGGGTAACTAGCCAGGCGAGAAATCTTCTTGCCTCATGTAAACAAAGCGCTTCATGTCACTCATTGAAAGCTCAGTCTGTCATGTAGCAGAGAAACAAAGACAAGTATTTGTTCAATTTAAGCAAACAAGAGGACAGAAAACAAAACAATTCGATGAATACACATGGAACTGACATGGCAAAATAAAGAGGGAACTTGGAAGAAAAATAAGTGTCTACACTCACCGCAAGATCATCCTGAGCAGTAAGCAGGTACTCTTTGAGCATGGCCTCTTGAAGTTGCCTCCATTGTTGCCTAGGGTCTTCAATTTGATTTGTTTCTGACATCAAAACAATGAGAACATTTCAGTAAAGGTCACCATCTCTGAGCGCAAGCCATCATTCTTTTCATGCACACCAGCTGAACCTGCCAAGATGAATTAGGAATTCCTCTTTAAAATGACCGGATGGGTGACAAACATCAATCATGTAATTTTCCAACAAGTGCTATACGCGAAAGACCAAGACAAGCAGCTGCTCCAGTTCCCAAGATGTCTCTACGTTTTCATGTCTCTGAATTATATTAGTGTTTGTATGTGGGACATCTTACCCATGATTATCACTACTGTTCTATATGCCAAGCTTCACCGAAAGCTACCTATTCTGTTTTCCTTCTCCATCAGAACAAAAAGAAAAAGAAGCAAAAAAGGCAGTGGCAGCAAGACCGTTAGTAATTCCTGTTGCAGTGCAAGTCTCACCGTGATAATAAAGCACAACGAAGAGTAAGAAGACAATTACTCCACACAACAGCATTACACAGCAAATATACAAGTTTCAACCAACGCCGTTCAATACTAAAGCATTCGTTTGCTGTCACATGAGATAATTCACTGACAATCACCGAGAACTAAATTCAAATAACTGAAAAAAAAAATCATTGACGTTCATTTTATGAGTGAAGATGCCGGGTGGCACAGCCCTAATGTACACAAACAGAGAATGGGAATGGCAATCAAACACCATGCCTTTGATCAATTTATTTAGTAAACACAGATTTCATTACTGTAAAAAATGAATGCCCCACAAACTTCCAGATCTCATCGGTTCAAACTTTCTGCCAGCCCCTTCTATACTTGTTTTCTCTTGGAATCCACATTGTTACCGTTCAAAAAGTATGGATGCCAAATTTTTCCTTGCGTGTTTTTTTCCTTTTAAATGACTCATTAAACATAAGCATACATGGGTCACCTTGCAATATTCCGCCTAAGACCACTACATAATTTATAACTGGATGTCTTCTTGATGCTGTTTTGGTTTCTCTTGGTGAAAGCCATACAAAATCAAGATGAGAGAGAAAATCAATTATAAATTAGCGGTCGTAGGTGGATATACCATTGGGGTCCATGCATTCTAATGTCTCATGCATCATTACAGAGAAGGAAACATGCAAATAAATTTAAGTGTCTACAGTCCTTTAATGCCTGCCAGTTATCTTGCCTTCGCATTACATGCCTTGCACATGCCCATTTCTACTACTTGATTTTGGCTAGGATGTCATTATATAGCGTTTGGTCCCACACTCATTCAGCTATATTCCTATCTCTTAATGTTACGGCTCTCATTTTCTTTTACCATAACTCGCTGCATTGTCATTTAAGTTAAACCCTTTTCATTACCCACTAAATTTCTGCCCCATAGGTGAGTACCAGTAATGTGCAGCTGTGTATACTTTCCTCTTGAGAGATACCGGTAAACTTGACATCTTCATACGAGTTCAGAAATGTGTACCGTAGCACAATAATGAGTACCATAAAACCTTTAACTATTATGATGCGCGCATATTTCTCAGACTGTGCTGTTCTCATCGCCACAGCCATACTCTGCAAACAAGATTTGTCATATGACGGAAATAATGGCACTGAATGGGGCAAATCTGCCATGTGACAGGGGTATTAGTCTGTCAGCCCTAAGTACAGCCAGCACTTAAATGGCATATTCCTATGAAGGTAATAGAGCAAGGACTTAAATGAATTAAGAAAAGGAAATGGACAAGGTAATTGCTCCAGTGAAATGTTGTTACCACTTATGGACACAAAGAAGCAGCACGTCAAACGAGAAACCTTTTTGCAAGTTCCCTCAGATGTCATCCCAAGAAGCAATACAATGATACATCAAACCATGACAATGTTTGGTGACAGGCTGCGCAAGTGTGACATTCCAACGGATTGCACATAGTTCCGAAGTGAGACTTGGCCAGAACCAAAATGGCAAGTAAAAAGAAAAAACACACCGAGCCACACAAGCAAGTCAACCTGATGACAGTGCAAGCATTTAAAGAATTTCTAAAAGTACCCTTATAAACCTACTCAACATGAAACAGTAGCTGAGCCATGGCTGACATCAACCTCTGCTTATAAAATAGTTTTCCCACTCAGCAGGAAAACTAAGCATTCTATTTTCATAAAAGGCTGCTTGCAAAATCCATTCTAGAGGCCTATAATGAATTAAATAAAATGAAAAACAAAACAAACAGTGAGGAGTTGCAGAGCTACCTTTTTATTTCAGCCACACTATTCTGGTATTGCCATGTGTATAGCACTAAAATTAATTTTCCAGGCCTGAAGCTTCGTACAAATATTTGTTCAAATGAAGATTACTTGCACAAATTTAACTTGCATAACTTGAAAATACAAATTTGAAGTGCAAAGCTAACCACATTAACAAAAAGACATGAACCATTATATTAAACCTTCAAGATCACAGCAAGACCAAAAAAAAGCAAGCCCATTGATCACATCAATCCTACTAGAAGAGAATACTGTGACAATGTTTTTCCTGAAAAAAAAAACAAAAAAACTCCTGCACATAAAAATGCTTCTCAACGTTTAAGGAACTGTGAGTTAATAATAACCTTCATGAAACTCACTACTGTAAATTAATTTTTAGTGCAGGTCTTTTTTGTGAGTCAATTTATGTTACACGCCCAAGCACAAAAACTTTCTATTTTATTACAGCTACTGATAAACGTTGCTGTCAGTTACAATATAGTTATTCAGTCCAATGCATACAACTAATTAGTTCAATTCCCAAATTAACAAAAGGATCACACTTTTGGGTGCTTTTAAAAACATTACCAATGCAGTGTAAAGGCTGCAGAAAATATTTGCCGCAGAATATCTCCAAAGCATTTTTGTCCCAGCAGAAAAGCACAACACTCCTACTGCTGGCAACTGCACGCGAAATAGGTATGCGGTCTTGAATAAAATTGCTAAGAACGCACTAAAAATAACTCTTTGAACTGCTTAACCAGATATTTTTTGTAATTATACTGCATGCTCACAGAGTGCAAAGACCGTTCAGAGAGAAAATAAAACCAAGCAAAGTAAGAACATCAGCTACCATAAAACACTTCAATCTACAAAACAAGAAAGGCATTTCTGTCATATGACAGGTGCAATAACGTAAAGGGCTGTGATACATAAACAGGAAGAATAGCAATGAAAAATTCCTGAAAGACAGGTGGTTAACTGAAAAACAAGTCATCCCGTCTTTCGCACCTTTCCAAGCACTAACAGCATACTGGCATGAGAAAGCAAACAGCATTAACACCTCTTTTTGGGCTAGTTGGTGCATACTTGAATTAGAGAAAATCTAGCGCCAAAACCATGCAAACCACAAGGACGAATGACGACGAGCTTGTGTCTCGTCGTCGTTCGTTTTTGTGGTTTGCATGGTTTTGACGCTAGGTTTTCTCTAAAGCAAACAGACCCAGGACTCACGGTTTGTATGGTCAACATAGTATACGCCAACTTGCTGGTCGTAGCACTCCTCCCAGCCGAAGGGAAGTTCATTACCTATGCAGTCAGCAAACGACTGTGGCTTTGTCAACCTGTAGTCACACAAGGAAGCAGAACAATGGGACACTAATCAAACTCGCCAGATAGAGCAGAGTGAAACAGAGTGACCTTCCTTCAAATGGAAATGCATGCCCCTGACACCTCTTACGTGCTGCAGAATGGCATGTGCAAACTCAAAACAAAATGACACAAACGGCAAATGAATGTATGGAAAGAATGCCACCAAAGATAAGATAGGGAAGGCAGCATAGATAACAATACAGTTACGAATCAGTGAATGGAAAGCCGTTCGAACCCGCTTCCCATTTCACCAAGATGAAGGCAAATGTGGCATTTTACCACAAAATTTCACACGGCATGCTCCTCTATACTGCAGCCCTTCGCTGCTTTGTAGCCTATCCTTTCCTTTAACAGTGCATTCCTGTTATAACTGGGCAGTGCCGCTTTTTCCCTGATGCCTGTGGGCAAAAGCAAGACTACTTCGATTTCCAACACTTGCATTCCGAATTATAGCACTTACATTACGTTGTTTAAGGTGTCCTTTGCTAAAAAAAAGTAACATTTTGAGCCACCAAAACCTATCTCAAAGTGCAAATGGTGCTCAAAATTGAAATTATGTTACTTCTGTTCCCAGGTGTACCTAGCAATAAACCTTAGAGACACCAAAAGCCAAATTACCTGTAAAACTGCAGTGAAAGCAAGATAAGAAAATAGGTGGCATAACTGTAAATTTTAGGTTTGGTTTATGAGGTTTAACAGACCAAAGCGATTCAGGCCATGAGGGATGCCTTAGTGAAGGGCTCCGGAAATTTTGACCACCTGGCGTTCTTTAACGTGCACGGGCCTCTAGAATTTAGCGTCCATCGATATTCGACCGCCGCGGCCGGAGTCAAACCCGCGTCTTTCGGGCCAGCAGCCGAGCGCCATAACCACTTAGCCGCCAAGGCGATGAATAACTGTAAATGTCCTCGTGTCATTTCACAATCATGTCTTAATTAAATGACCCTAAAAAAGCTGTGAGAAACGCTTGCTGGTGTGGCAATGGCATCCAGTTTTTTTTCTTTTTAGCATCACTTAACATGTAAAAAAAGAAGTGCATTAACGCTGACAACAATTGTAGCAGGTGGTGTGAATGAGCTTTAAAGACTTTAAAGAGTTATTTCACTACATCAAAAAGTTCACAACCTTTAAACAAGACAGTGACAGAGCACTATGACCTAAGCTCAACCCAATCATGCCATGCAGTGGTCAATAGCTTCAAAGTGAGGAATGACTATGAGGCAAGCTCTAGTAAAAACAACATATGGCAAAAAGCAATGGAATGCACCATATATATGTCATGGCACCCTAGCAGAAATGGACAGTAGAAATGCATGCTGAATCTTACAAGAGTCACAAAAGCTTAGTACCACGGGCTTTTTTTTGAAGAAACATTGCTTCTTATAATTCTTGTTTCAGCAGAATGCTACACAGATTTGACCTCCAAAGACTAACAAATATCATAAAGCACAGCCGTCTGGGGAAAAGTGTGACAGCCTAAGTTATCCTGCTTAGCAAAGGGTAGTCTAATTGCAGAAAAAGTTGCCACATATTCACAAAGGTGCCTCTTTGAAAATGAATATGTTGGACTGGCCACAAATACTATAATGCACGAGTTGCAGTGGGACTGCTCAACAAACTGAACAGAAGTTTGTGTGCAGAACAGAAGCTCTGATGAACGTCGACTAATTAACCGACGGCTTGCCGAATAGTTTCAACTGCTGACACAGGTGTCCACGATTACTCTTCCCAGTCCGAATTTCGGTTCAGGAAACGTCAAATTCCGCCCGCTCAAACACTCCAGGATAGGAACTATAGCGGCAGCTGCGCTAGGAAAATGTGCGCGGGCAGAGGTCGAGTCCACAGGGGCAGTTCACAGAGCGATGAGCCATAAGATGAGCTGTGCAGCCCAATCTACGCGTGGCGCGGGCGTATTCGCCATGCTTTGCTCTTGTTATTGTTTCTGCACACACCCCTCCCCCTCGGCCCGCAGCCTGCGACCCGCTTCACGGCAGTGCACAGGAGCCGGCCACTTGCGGCGAGGACTCGCGCCTGCTTATCTACGCGCACATGCTGACGCTCATTCCACGCGCGCAAAAAAAAAAAAAAGGAAGAAAAGCGCGGGCGAGAGAAAGTGAACGGAATTTCGGCGAGAGAAAAGGCACTACAACAAAAGCCGCGCGGCGCGCGCTGCCATGCGTGTGTGTGTTTATTGCGGCGGGGGGTGCCATTAGAGATAGGCATCCGCCGCCGCGCTCTAGCATTCCTCGCGCTGACGTTTCACCCGTTCTCATTGACATCATTTTCGGGCCCTTTTCTTGGAATGCGAGAGAAGCGCTCGCTGGCCGGCGCACGAGCCACCGCGAAACCCCTACCGTCGTTTTTTTTTTCTCCCCTTTTCCCCCCTCTCTGCGTATCTAAAAACGCATACCCGGGCGACCCTATCGTGCACAGCGCCAGTCGTTTCCGTGTGTTCCGTGCGAGCAGTATCTGCGGAGCAGACGACGAATGCGGCAACAGCGGCATTCTGTGCCAACGCCGCCTCGCCGCGTTCGGGACGTTCGACCTTCCTGCATGCACGCGGCAGCTGACCTAGAACAGCGTTTCGGCCCGCGCTGGGGACAGCAAATCGTACGAGCACACTTCGCGCTGATCTCAAACTAACGAGCTCAGTGCGGCCGACAGCCCTCCAGCGAGCCGCGGCTCAGGCGCGCTGAACGTTCGGCCGAAATATGCGGCATTGCAAGCGGCCACATGCGTCGATCGACGGTCAAGCTGTTGGTCGCGAAATACTCCGCGAGCCGATTTACGGACATTCCAGCCACGCTGTTCAAAGCGCTCGAAGGCAGGCGCCTATGCCGCCGGTGCTAAAGTTGAAAACTGCGCTGCACGGTCGACAGCGGCTGCAGGGCAACGCATGCCGTCCCCAGTTGCCGAAAGGCGATGGCATCACGCGTGCCAAACAAGCCGCATATTTTCTTTAGTCCTAGTCGGCGCGCTAAGTAGCTGCCGCGAGGCCCCGTCCTCGAAAAATAAAAATAAAAAATCGCCGCCGGTGTGGCTAGCTGCCCGCGAAAGGCCTGTTCGGGGAAATGGGGACAGAATGTTGAACGTAGCGCGAACCCGAGACCTCCTGTCACAGTACTCCGATGATAACTTGTTTTTGTTGACGCCACACTGCGCGCTCCAGCAAACCCGCATCTCATCTGTGCTGCAACGACATTCCTTCGAATGCTCCTCTTTCCTTTCATTTTTGTTTTTTATCTGTTCCTCAGTACATCCGAAATGGAAACGCCGTGTCCACGGCGTTTTCTCGTGACAACCCGCGGAAAACACAGCATTCGTCGGCGACAACGGGTGTGGCGCAGGGTCAGCGACGGACAAGCGAAAAAATCTTGAGAACGTCGGGCTTTTAGCCCGAGGGGGCCTTCACGGGGAACGCACATTCCTTTGGCCGTACCCTCGCTTACCTGTCTCTAGGATCAATCCATGTCGTCTGTTTGTTGATGTGGTCGATGAAATAGATCTTGCCGTCATAGTCGGTGCCGATGTCCCATCCGGAAGGTAGCGGGATTTCCCCATTTCGTCTTTTCGGCATAATTTTCACGACCCAAAGTGAAGAAATGATCGAAATTCCTTTCGCCAGACAGAGCTAAACGCTACCTCCTGCCGCCATCTTGAATAGCACATTATCGTAGGAATGACGTTGCCGACGTAACAGAAGTTGCGACCAATGGCGAGCAAGCGCACGGCGGCCGCGCTACACGCGGGACGCTTCGGCCACCTCTGAAGCGCTCTGTAGCATCTCCATAGATACCCGTAGGATCCGCAGTGTCCGTAGCGTCCCTGATGTCTAATAAATGTTGAAAAAATAAAAGTAGCACGTTAGAGGCGACGAAATAAATGCTTGGCTTGAAGAATAGATTTAAGACCTACCAAATGCTTCAATTTAGGGTACTCGTCCGACTGAAGCTGACGGTGTGTGGCCCGTATGACGCTAACCAAGCCAATTCAGACATACAAACTTGTCAAAAAAGCCTGATAAAAGTAAGGAATGAGTTAAGGTTACGTATTCAGACTTTATAACGCTGCCAGCACAGCGCTAAATATGTTTTCCTACCCATATTTTCGTAGGTCTCGAGCACGGGGTGGCCAATTGTGTCCTTCTCGAGAGACAGCTGCACAGTTCCACAGGCTGTAACGTAAAATTTTGAGGCGCAATTGTAAATTACTTATTTCAAGATTTTTTGTGCTACAGTATAGTCGTATTTGCATGCTAATGTTGCCAGGCTCAAATACAGTTTCTTCAAACGCGCAGGCACCCAGAAAAAAAAAACTGTACAAATATGGCGGCGTGACACCACGTGATAAATATCAGCCAATCAAACGTTTGTGTGGAAAATCTGAATTAGTTTAAGGGGAGGTTGTATTTTGCGACTACTGTGATCAATGTGCCACGGCCAGCGCGCTTGCTGCTTGCTCACGTTGGCCTACGTTGGCGAGCAGCCGATCGCTCGCAGAGTTTAGCAACAGCCGGTCTGTAGAAGATTAGCTGATGTTTTCGGTGCCGAGCTCTGCGCAGCCCTGACTGTCACAACGGCATATTCGCCGGAAGCAAATAGACCGCCGACATATAGTTTCGCTATTGTGAGTACGCTGCACAGAACAGTCAAATTTAACCCGCGCTCTTGGGTTACCTTTGCATGGGTTGCTCGTTTTTCTTTGCGCCAAGTATCTATTTCGTACGGTAGCTCCATTGCATATTTTGCTTTCACTTGCCGCAACCTTTGCTTCGCGAAATTATCTGCGGAACCTCACAGCTGATTGTGTTATGCGCTACAGCGTAGGTCCCACTTACAAATAGCCGGTCAGATGCTAAGAGTCGCGTGCCATACGATGTGTTTGCGCGGTTTGTGCTAGCGTAGACATTCTCTGAGAGCTAAGTCGTGTTTCTCTACTGGTTACTTTTTGTCAAGGATGGACCAACCACGAGCGGCTGGTCGTGGCAGAGGTCGCCGCGGCCGCCAACGTCGGGATGAGCCGCAGCCCAGAACTAACGCCTGGGGAGTGCCTTTACAAACACAACGAAGACCCGCCCCACCGGCGTCGAAAGTTGCCAGGAATGGAGACGCCGATTCGCAGCCCTCAGAGCTGGCAGCCAGCCGCAAGTTCGAGGAAGCCTGTGCGAAAATGCAGGCGAACGTGGAAAAATTCCTACCACAGACCCAAGACGACCAGTCGTCAGAGGAAGAGGAACTTGAGACTGACGGAATCCTCTCTCGCGTTGTCGGCTCATACTCGGGTCAGTTTAATTTCGTTCTTCCTGTCTTGCTCATATGCTTCTAAGTTGGCCGTAAACCCCTGCAGTCTGCATGTTGTCTATGCATCGAATGGTGACTGCTGTAGAGGGATAAATAAGATACGTGGGAACTTATGAGGATACCGTGAGGTCGGAAGGGGAGGAAAAACACGAAGGTGAATAGGTAACTATTGGGGCTTTTTCCGTTCGGGTGGTTGACAAAACATCTGTTATTCCGAAAGCATGCTGCAGGGGTGAAGGGATATGTAACATGCTGGCGCATGAGATGGCAAGAGCACTGTCACTGCTGCCTTGGCCATCTCATGCCTACTTGAATCTGCTGGTTATTGACCGAATGGTGCATGTCATCATCTTGCATCAGCCGGACTACGCCCATCCCGTGCCTACTTGAATCTGCTGGTTATTGACCGAATGGTGGATGTCATCATCATGCATCAGCCGGACTGCGCCCACTGCGGGGCAATGGCCTCTCTGATATATCTCCAATTAAACCTGTCCTGTGCCAGCTGTGTCCACCCTATCCCCGCAGACTTCTTACATCTCATCTGCGCACCTAACTTTCTGTCGCCTCCTGCTTCACTTGCCTTCTCTTGGAATCCAGTCAGTTACCTTTAACAACCATCGGTTATCTCAATTGCCTTCACATTAAATGTGCTGCCCAAGCCCATTTCTTCTTCTGGATTTCGACTAGGATGTCATTAGCTCGCATTTGTTCCCTGGCCCACTCTGCCCTCTTCCCGTCTCATAGCGTCACACCTATCATTTTCCTTTCCATAGAACCCATCTCGTGAGCCTCCGCGTTTCTGCCCCATAGGTGAGTACCGGTAAGATACAGGCGATATATACCTCTTCCTTGAGGGATATTGGTAAACTGCCATTCATGATCTGAGAGAACGTGCCAAATGCGTTCCACCCTACACTTGTTCTTCTGTTTATTTCACTCTTGTGATCCGTATCTGCATTCACTACCTGCCCTAAGTTGGTGTATTCCCTTACTACTTCCAGCACTTCAAATTGTAAGCTGCTGTTCCTTTGCAAGACTGTTGAATATTACTTTGCTTTTCTGCATAACAATTTTGAGTGTAGAATTGGATAATAATGTGACGGCGAGCTCCAGGGCTCCAGTACATCCTCCTGTTTGCCCTACGTTCCCAGGTTCCGTGTGGAAATTGACTGCTTGATTTTTGCAATAATGGCTGGCCCAGCATATTTCAGTGACAAGCAACATTAATTCAATTTTGGGGCTTCTATAGCAAATCACTGAGTGCCTTTTCTCTTCTCTCGTTTTCGTCATACCTTGAGGGACACACAAGAACCTGATATTTTAGTGTTCAGGGATCATGTTCACGGTTTAGCAAAGCATTGGAAGGAATGTGCCAATCTTCTGTTAATTTGCATTGTGGTTATGCTTTTCACTATGCTGATTTGTGGACTTGGTTTGTGCATAATGATATTAGAATGATCCTCCTGGCGATGATCAGAGACGGTGGTCAGGAGCCGGCTGACAAGACTGATGTTTAGAATAATTTCCAGTCCAGTTGTAGTAGTAAAAAAAATGTTGCATTAAACAGTAGTGTAATCTGTGCACTTCATGATTTTTTTTTTGTCTTCTAGAACTGAACAACATGGGTTCAGGTGACCTCCAAAGAACCGTCCAGTTTTTGACTGACAACCTTGCGTCTGGTGCTGTGGTGTGCCTTATATGCATTGAATCAGTAAAGAGGACAGAGAGGGTGAGTAGGAGCACCTTTTTGATGACATCCCCTTGTTAAGTGAGCAGGGATTATTATTATTATTATTATTTGTCACGAAATGCACTTTGGTTGCTGCAGGTCTGGTCTTGCAGTGGCTGTTACGGTGTTCTTCACCTCAGTTGCATTCAGAAATGGGCTAAAGACAGCATGTTCCAGCAGCAGCAGCAACAGCAACATCAAGAAGACTTTACACAGCAAAAACTGAAATGGCACTGGTGAGTATTTTGTCTTTTTTCAGATAAAGAACATAGGCTGTACACAGCCACTGCTTCCTAGCCATTAACGGCATGTGTGATGTGGCTTCATAGAGCGAGGTTGGTGCGAGGAAGTATGGCAGAAAAAATTTGGGATGGTATAAAAAGTGAGAGCAGGTTTACTAGTGTATAATTCTAACTAAAATTAAGACAAAAAACGTAGCGTGGTGATGTCTAATTGGTCAACGCTCACGTGAGGTGAATTTTTTACGTTCACCCTGCCCCTAGGCCGTCTGTCACACTATAGTAGGATGCAACTTAAGAGAACTCCATTTGGCAACAACCCATGGCTAGTGGGTTTTCAGTCGCACGGAAATGATTCGGAGCCTGTGGAAGGCGATGATGGTCCCTGGGCTGACTTTCGGCAATGCGGTGCAGTCTGTCGCCTACTACCCAGTGGTTCATAGAGCGGCGACAACGTGAGGTAGGCAGACAGGCTCTGGACACCCACTGAGCGACACCCAACGAAGCATGCAGGGGGGCTTCGGGTTGTCCACTTTCGAGACCTGGAAGGCGGGGGCAAAGCTGGGCTTTGAGGTTCAGTCCTAGGCCGTTGGTCAAAGCGCTGGGTGAACCGGGTACAATGCTTCCTCCTGTACTTCGGTGTGTCCACAAGATGGAAGAGGAGAGTATGCGGATCAGCTGCAAAGTTTGAGGTCCCCTGCCGGCTTTGTGCAACTCGAGAACAAGTTTAAGCCGTGGTCAACTGAGAGAGCGGGTGTCAGTGGTCGAGACACAGCGGTGGAGGTCTGCCGTGGCAAGGAAGCTGGCCCTCCGTGTGTATTGCACTGGGGAGACTGAGATTAAGCACGAGCACATTTACGGAAACTCCATAGGAAGCTTGTTACTTTTCGAAGCCTGTGTGGGGCTGCTACGGACAAGGCTTTGTTTGGCAAACTGCAACGGGCGAAAGGCAGACAGAATGGACGTGACATGCATGATGTGCCACCAAGAAGAAGCGACTGCAGAACGTATTGTTCTGACATGTCCAGTGCTCCAGCCATGACATCCAGATGAAATGTCCTTTTGAACAGGCCCTTGGTCTCCCTCCAAGATCATCGCTAGACGGCGATTCGGCTGCTGATATTGGTGGGACAGCTGGTGTGGGTGATGCAGTGATGACATTGAAGCTTTGACTGACGTTGTGGGAAGAAATCTCTGATGATTAGGTGGATTGTAGGGTCTCGTACAACATAGGCTGGTACAGTGATGAAAGTATTATCGTAAGTATTACCCGTTAGTGACCGTTACAGTGGGAAAGCCTTAATGAAATGCAAATTCAAAATCATGGAGTCTGCTCTGTTACTACTCAAACCAATCACAGCATTAAAAGAAATCAACAGCGCTCAACTGCTGACCCAAAACATGTGGGTTCGATGCTGGCCACAGCAGTTGCATTTTGATGGAAGCGAAATGCTAAAGGCCTGTGTACTGTGTGATGTCAGTGCACATTAAAGAACCCCAGGTGGTCGAAATCAGCGTCCCTCATAGCCTGAGTCACTTTGAAACGTCAAACCCTGATAAACCATGAACCAAACTAAAAGAAATCAACAGTTCATTGTTCAGTCCTATTAAACAAGTCAGAGGTACCAGTATTCTTGTGCTAATAATGTCACCTTGTGGTCACCTTTTCGTTTAGCTAACAAGAAAGCTTTTACGCGGATTATTTGCTTATTGTAGAGAAACAGTGGGCAGCAATCATGGATGTGGGCAGGGTTCCACTGCAGACTTAAAGGGACGGAAAACAGCGCAGACAAAATGAGGATGACAGAGAAAGACAAAAACGCACCGATTTTGTTTTCGTCTTTCTTTCTTTCGTCAGCTCAGTTCAGTTCAGTTCAGTTTTATTCCTTTAAGGCCCCCATTCAAGGGGGCGTCAATGTTGTTTTGTTTGCACTGCTTTGGTTTGCCATGATGAACCAACTAGCCCATATTGCCACTCCTAAAGGGAAACTATGAATAACTATATGCAATTATTGTTCTCAATAAAAATTCATCCTTTGGCTTTTTCTGGTTGTGTTCATGTCTGTCTGGCAGAAAAAAAAGCATTTATTGTGGAGAAAATGGATTTAAAAACCTTTCCGCCAGTTGATTGAGACGCTTGACATCCTTACCGAAAAGGATCGTTTGCCACCGTTTCGAAGTGAATGGCTTTGTAGCCCAGCCTATGAGACCCGCACACAAAAATCGGAGTTGACACATGCATCTTACTTGTAAAATCTGCAGCTGATGGTGACACCTGTATTTTGTTTTTCGGTCTTTTCTAGATTATAAAAGCTTCATTTTCAGTGAGAGTGATCTCTTTTTTATCAAACTGCAGTACCCTGTCGCTACAGGTCAACTTCAATTTGTCCTCAGTTCCCCTTTTAGTTGAATCTGGCGACAGCAGTGATGAATAGAGATGGATGGTCTCGGAGATGCGGAAACATGCATTACGATGAAGGGTGTTGCAAGGCGTCTTTGAATTTAATCGTGTAGTAACTAACGCCGGTGACTGCACAACTTGGTGTGACATTTCATAAAAGAAGCAGCGCAGATAGTAGGGCAACAGAGGAACCACGCAGACAGTCTCTATGGTTCTTTGGTGATCCTTGTCCATGCACTACTTTTTTTTTTTTTGTGGGGTGGGGGAATTAGTATGCAGTGTGATGGAGCATGCTAAAGAGCGAGTGCTGTGTGTGCGAATAGCTTTGCATGTATGCTTCCCATTAGTATGTTTTCTGGTAACAGGAAAACTTAATTGCAATATATTGATCATGGTCACGTGATTACAAGAAATCTTTGTGCGCCAAATTTTGACACATGAGGCTATCGCCTGTCATTGTTCTCGGAGCTTCTGTGGAAAAGGTATTGTGGTTGGTTCTTGGACCATTGCTTCTACAAAACCATTCAGCTAGATTGTAAATTGATGTGCCGTCTCACACATTATGACTTGCAATGCGTCCGGAGTGAACCTATTGAAGGTTCCTCTTTATAGTAAAACAATGTGCCCTTATATAGAGCACTCAAGTTGCACAAACATTGAGTGTGCATCTTTGCATCGATGGGTAAGCGCACAAATTTCCAGCAGCACTGGGCTGGCAGTGCTTAAAGAACTGACCTCCATCCCCAGCTCCTGTGTTGTAGCTCATGTTGAGTGCAGTAATACATCAAGTAGTAGTTATCCTGTGTCATGATGTAGCCAGCCAGTGTATATTCTAGACCGCTATGTTGCCAGCCAAGAGCACAGTGCCGCCATTTGCTGTCCTAGGTGACAGCACAGCCATCTGAGCATCTATTCGTCATAACACCTGTGCAGCCCAAAGTGTCGCAAGGACTATGACAGCAGGCAGGGATTGAACGAGTACCGGTGCTTCTGCGGCCAGAAGGTAGATCCTGAATACGACCCCTGGCTGGTGCCACACTCTTGTGGCCAAACCTGCTCACGTGAGCTGGTGCCTGCCTGTGGCCATCGTTGCTTGCTGCTGTGCCATCCAGGTGCGTGGAGCCTTTATCTAAGCTTGCTTTCACATACCATCGGCCATTGAAATTTCTAGCAAATTGATCAAGAAATCTTTATTGCCAATATCCCCTTCAGGCACAGTGTTTATTCAAAGGGAGGAAAATGTTAAAAATTTTATATAAAATTGAGGAGAATGCCAAGATTGTGCAAAAAAAAAAATTTACATTCTTTTAGATGCTTTATTATGCAGTTTCTCTCAAGGCCACATATCTCCCCTTCATGACTCAACAATAGTTTTAGGGTCTCTGTTGTACTTCTTACGACTCATTCCTGTTATAAGAACTCATTTTGTGAACAGATCAGCACATTTGAAGCATTTTAAAGCACTTATCCTTGCAAAACAAAGAAAAGAAGATGTTCATTGACTGTCGCCACACCAGAAATACAGTAAAACGCAGAGGCATCTGTCATATAAATAATTCTTTGCATTCATTTATCATGCCTGGGTTGAAAGTAGTCTGCGGATGATTTTGCACATTTCAGTGGCATATATCTGCACATTGTGCCTTTTCTACTGGAATTCGGCAGTGTTGAAGACATGGAGTACATGCAGCGCCTGAAGGCGTTATGAGCATTTACATGGAGCATATCGTATTGTACGTGGCAGGCATATTAACCAGAGGTTGGAGTTGTTGGTTTATACCGAAAAACAATAAACGTACATCAAACTTTTTTTTTTTTCAGAATTCGTTTTTTTTATTCTCCAGATGTATGTCATAGCTTGCTGGCTATTGAGTACAATTTAGAATCGATCACAAGAGAGAATTAATGAAGTGCAAAAGCCAGGAGTGTGGCATGACCACAGGATCACCGAGTTAAGTGGTGCAGTTGCCGCTGCAGTGGCTCAGTGGTTATGATGCTCGGCTGCTGACCCAGAAGACGTGGGTTCAATCCCAGCTGTGACGGTCGCATTTCGATGGAGGCAAAATGCTAGAGGTTCATGGACTGTGCGCTGTCAGTGCATGTTAAACAACCCCAGGTGGTCGAAATTCGGAGCTCTCCACTACGGTATCTCTTAGACTGTTTTGCTTTGGAGCGTGAACCCCATGAACCAGACCAAACTAAGTGGTGCAGTTGTACGTTTTGAGGCATTACTTCTTTACTTTAGACAAACAGTGGGATGAGACCAGGAGGCTCCACTATCTTGTCAAGCTTCGTTTACTAGCATATCAGGTTCAACTAACAGGCTGTCATCACCTTATCAGAGCCATTACTTGGGTGTGGAGTTTTCACACAGTACGTAAGGACATTGACAATGTTTAACTTCAACATGCCTCTGTAAAAATCAAAACCATGCACAAGCGGCACGAAAGTGTCATGTTCTGGCTTCTTCGACTGGTCAGCGACATCGAATGGGAAATCCATTGTTGCATTACACTTGCATTGTGTCTATTTGGGCGTAAGCACTTGGTATGCATTTTTCAGTTAGATCTCCTTATTACCACACGTGCCATTTTGTCGGCTGTCTTGCTGTGGCGTTGAAGTGCTTGAAAGAAATTCCTTGGATTGTGTGTGCGAAGCGTGTCGATTTGCTGTTTGGTTTTTACACTCGTTCTTTTGCATGAGGAGTGCAGGTCTCTTGTGTATCTTGTGTATATGGCTTAGCAGCAGCCAATGCTGCTCCATAAGCTGTTGCCATTAGTTGCTGCTTTGCTTTGTCGTGCGGTTTTTCCAGGTTGAGTGCATGCTAGCAGTCATGACGTATTCTTGGTTAGAAGCCGAATGCGGATAGCACTCAAATGCTGTGTGCGCTTTCAGGGCCCTGTCCTCCTTGTCCCAAGATGGTGCGTAGCAGCTGCTACTGTGGCAAGGCAGATCCAACCGCCAGGCGCTGTGGTTCACGCCTCTGGTCATGTGGGAAACCGTGTGGGAAGATGCTCTCGTGCAATCAGCATAGATGCGAGCTCACTTGTCACTCGGGTAAGTCGTTTTTGAATGCAGACCTACATTTCCTTTTGCAGAAAGAGGACTTATTGAGAGAAATTTTAGAGGTCAGCCTGTTCAGTGCAGATTTTGTTCTTCTAATTGCAAGGATTGGGAAGGGCAATAAAAGAGATGGGAGGGTGACTGACAATGACAGCTAAAGCAAAGACGTGCAGTTAAGGTGTGCTGTTAGAACAGCAGCACAGAGTGAAAAAAAGAAATGTGCCGGAATGGAAGGGGGCTTTGACTCAACTCTTTGATTTTATTCTTCTTCGTGGCTTAACTGTGCTTTATAATTCGATGTAATGTGAAGTCTACGGTTTTGCTTTTTCCATGTCTAAGGAAGTTGAAGCATTTATAGATTATATAAACAAAAGTAGATTGCAAGTGATGCCATTCAAGACCATTCTTTCTAACTACTTCATAGCTAGCCTCTTTTTCAACTTGACATTTACTGTTTAACAGTCATAAGATGTTCTGGTTTATGTTTATCAGTCTTTCATTGTGTGTTCTACACTTGCTTGTTGTTGCATAGAAAGAAAAATGAGCATGCTGTCCTACACGTCCAGCATTATGAGGGCCGACCGTAGGATGCCTGTGTTTGTATACCGCCCACTTGTCCCCTATGTGCTCAGACCTGCACTGCTCAGTAGCCTTGATTTCGTACAGTTTTTGTTCTCTGTAGCATAAACCAACGCCAGTCACCTCAACTTTTAGCAGTGGCTGAATAGAAGGTTACCGAATATCTGTATCATAAACTTGTGGATGAGCAGGTAAACAAACACATGCGTGGTGTGTCATCTCAAAAAGTTCCTGAGTATTCTTTTACATGTTCTTTCAGTAATGGCTCCTGCTTTGGGATTCGAAGCGCAAGTTGTCTGTGGAAGGGCATTGTTATTAGCATGCTTAATTTTTTTCAACAGGAGAATGCAAACCTTGTCCACGGAAAAGCCGGCAGTCTTGCTTGTGCGGGGCATCAATGACAGACAGGCCCTGTGCTGATCCACAATGGCACTGTGAGAAAGTAAGTTCCCACTTCTGGCGTGGCAAACTCCCTTTCGAAACCCTAGCTTTGTTTCTTGTAATTTATTGCTCCTTCCCTTTGAACTGTATGTGTATGTATGCTGTCATGGCAAGACAGACAGGAAAGCAACCTTTTATAGTAAACATCTAGCTAAGTTGTCACTATTATAAGAGAATATAATTACTCCTTGGTATCCACCTAAGCGCAGCCGTGCGGCTACAAAGGAAAGCTATAGAGCTTCCACAGAAACTCCGTAGTTAAAGAAAATTTCATCCTGGTCTGGCGTTTAGAGGCATTCTTCACCTTGGGGCATTCCCCTAAACATTTGAATAAATTTTCACTATATTCTAGTGAAATCTGTGAACCTTCATAATAACTTGTAATGCTGTTGGTGAAATTTTAGTGAGCTTTATGAGCCTGTAAAATATGTACTCCTGTAATTTTTTTTTTTTGCCCTCACAATATTCTGTGTGCACTGGGTTAATGAGGATGGGAAGATGTTTGTATATTCAGCCCCTTATACTTCTGCAAGTGTGGTTTGAAGCGTGGTAGTTGCTTAGTTGAGCACAGCTGAAAAGAGGCTAATTTTGCATATATCATACCTGCCAACTCTTGAATTCACAAATTTGGTCCCGTATTATGGTTTTACGAATCTTGCCTCAAATTTTACTGAAATTAAATTCTATTTGCGAAAAACATTTATACTTATACAGTAAAACATCGTTAATTCGACCCAACTAAATAAACGTCTATTCCTACTCCTCAACCCCCATTAATTCGGATAATCTGGACTGCCGCCAGAGTCCCGCCAAATTCCCGTGTAAGACTGTGGCCTCGGGAGCTCGTTTATTTGGACACCCAGGGGCTGGCATCGGACAATTCGGACGGGCTCCCAAAGTGGTGCCGTGTCACGGTATGACCTGCTCAACAAACCGATCCCCCTAATATTTGTCCCCAGGCCTGAACTGCATGTTACATTGCTTCCAGTGCCCCTCTGACATGCACGCATCTGCAGGTGTTTTGACGACCGGCAGGCCCCCGGCAATAGGCCGATAGAGGGTCTGGCCACGTAGTTTCGTTTTCGGAGCTTCGCTGCCAGCCTGGAGGAACAGCGGCTTTCAGCTGCATGTATCAGTCAGCCAGCTGAGCTACATGCTGTTTAGAACAACATTTGCATTGTCGCGGATACTTTTTGTTTGTTTGTTTGTTTATTTATTAAAATAAGTTGTCTTAATTGCCACTCCGGCAAGGCTCTGAAGCCAATGCGCGTTTCCCTTTATTCCCTCCGCATGATACTTCTGTTCTTCTAGCGTGCCGAAATTCTGCGCTCATCATGTACTGTTCACTGTTTGCGCGTTTCCTCATGTTTGACGCCACGTGTGAAGTTCCAATGCTATCGTGTCGTAGACTAAAAGAAGTGACGCAACATGACATTAAAGAAAAAAAAATGCGCTTGCTACACCCTCTCGGTTGTGAAGGTTTTACGAATTTTAAAGGCTTCAGGTTGGCAGGTATGCATATATGTGTATTGCTTTGGTTCTGCCCTGTTTAAGAGAATATCCTGCAAGGGGGCGCTTGGTAAGCATTGTGTAATTCAAAATGCAAATGCAATTTTTGCAGGTGTGCGGTAAACCGCTGTCATGTGGACAGCACAAGTGTGAAAGCGTGTGTCACAAGGGCCCTTGCTCTGCCTGCCCGAGGTCAGGTCCCAGGGAGTGCCCCTGTGGGAAGTCAAGTGAGTTGTGCATTATGGTTCTTTGTGCTTCACCTTTGTCAGTGCAGTCTGCAGCCATTTGACAGGTCTAAGGCTTGCCGTGTGCTTGTAAGGATAGGATTTTTCTTTTTTTTAAACCTTGTTACGACAAACGGGCTTCAGACCCTACGAAGTAGCTTACAGACCTTGTCAAATGCAACCTTAGAGCGTCCCTAGTGCTTGAATGCTCCTTGGCAGTTTTTCCTGAGTAACTTAGTCCCTTAGCCTACTGGTTACAGGCTCCCACACTGGCCTCGTTCATTAAGCTTGGTCATCAGAGCCCCTTGCAATCACGTGACCTGCTGTTTTGTTTAAATACATTTGCATCATTTCAGTAGATAACCAGCTGCATGTAAGGAATTTTGGTTTGAGTTGAAAAACAAATTTATATTAGTCAAAAATCAGCGGTTACTTATGGTACACAACTGCAGTGCAGAAAAGTTTGCTTTGGGGCTAGAATTGCAATAGTACAATGAACACACACAGCCAAAAAGCACACAGTATGGTTAGACACTGACTGCATTATTAGCCATGAGAAGTGCTGCTCAGTCAGGCTAGGGACAACCACCTGAGAATGGCTTATGTGTGAGCTAGTTCGTTATTGTGTGGAAGTTCCAGCTGATGCTTGAGTGACGATGATGGAATGGAAAATGAGGTGCAATGAGCCACTGAGTGAGAGAATATTTTTTTAATGATTATTATTTAGATGTCTATTGAGACTTTCACATAGTACTGTAAAACCTCATTGGTACGTTCCTAGTTCATGCACTCAGTATTTCGGGCATTAAAATGTTCCTAGAGGTACTGTGTTTTTATCACAGTCAGTTATGTTCCTGGATAACGCGATTTCCCGGCTACTGCATTTAAAAGTTTGACAAATTCTGGTCGTGTAGAACGTCTAGTGACCAACTGCATACGTGTTAACATACAAGTGAGTCGAACCGGAAGCATGCAACATAAGCTGGAATGCAGCGGCAGTCACCTGTCGTGGCGGCTTCTCTGTGGTGCCTAAGTGCAGAGGGGCAAAGAATAAAAAAAAAAATAAGGTGCGTTAAAACATAAGCGGGTCGTTCTAACGAACGGGGATGCGACATGAAGAGAAATGCAGCGGCTTCTTGGGCACGTGGCAAAGCATTTGAGAACTACAACAATGTGCTAACAACAAGCGGGCTGGGTCTGGGGAATGCAGTAGGAAAGGCAAAAATGCTGAGACAGTCAGCTGCCATGGCGGCTTCTCCGCAGTGCATAGGTGCAATGGGGCGACGAAGATATTTTGCTTACTGTCGTCTTTGTCAGCGGAACAGGTGTATTGCGAAATTCCTTCCGCGCTTAAAACAGCACAAATGTAGGCTGAATTCTGCATGCGTTAAAAAAGGAGGTTAATATAAAAAAGAAGACCACTCGCCAAAGGAGCTGTTCAGACCTTGGGCCAAGGAATACAAAAAATCCGTGTACTGTGCGATGTCAGTGCACGTTAAAGAACCCCAGGTGGTTGAAATTTTTTGGAGCCCTTCAGTGCAGCGTCCCTCATAGCCTGAGTCGCTTTAGGATGTTAAGCCCCCATAAACCATAAAACATTTTTATGAAGTGAAAGTGTCAATAAATTTTTTTGTACCTCATTCAACAGTTGTATTTTTCAAAATTAGGCGGTTTGGATATTTTTTCTTGAACAGTACGTTTTTTTCTGCATTTTTTTTCAATACTATATCAAGGTTTTACTGTGCATTCTTGCACATGCTGCAGAGTGGGAGCTGCCTTGCACCGAAGATGTGGGGCCGTGTGGAGACACCTGTGACAAGCTGCTGGCGTGTGGCATCCACCACTGCAGCCAACGTTGCCACACTGGCAGCTGCCCTCCGGTGAGAGGAAGTGTTGTTTTCACTGCATGAAGAAAATTGGCACAACTTGCGGACTTAGATGAAGACATGTTTCATTGTCGCTAGTAGCTGCCCTAGCTGAGTTTAATTTAGGTGGCACTTACAATAAAGCTATAAAAGTATTAAGGAAGTCCTCATAATTTACAATGAGGAATGTGTGCAGTCTTTGGAAAACAAATCGAAGGGCAGTGTTACGCAAGTTCGGCTGTTCTGTGTTTATAGAAGGATAAAAGGAAATAGTGGCAGTTTTCTCTTGTTTCCCTAGATGGAAATTTGGCTAGCCTCATGAGTGTTCACACGTAAACATTTCAGTTCAGAAAAGCCACAGCATGCTTTAAATAAAGTCGTCAAGCACAAATTTCACAAAATAGAGGTCTTGCTGCGTTGACAATATAAGGAACAAGGTAGAAAAGAATGTAGTATTAATATTGCAGCGTCACAAAGAGCTGGTGATAGTTACTTTCAGTTGTGCACTGATAAGCATTGAGAATGATAGAATGATTGTGTGCTTCATCTAGCTGAAGGATGTCCTTTGCATTGCGCTTTCGTGCAGTGCCTTCAGATACGTTCCAAGCGATGCCGTTGCGGGGCCAGAGAGAAAGAGGTGCCGTGCAGTCGGGAGTACACATGTGAAACAAAATGCAAAAGGCTTAGGGACTGCCGAAGGCACCCATGCAGCCGCAAGGCAAGTGTTCTCATTCAGACTAGATGTTGGCGAGGGAAAGCGGATAAATGTTTTACTCACTGGAAAAACACGGCTATGTAATTCGCTTTTTCCCATGCTTCAGTGTTGTGACGGCCGGTGCCCTCCCTGTGAACAACCTTGTGGACGCACTTTGCCTTGCAAGAACCACCGGTGCTCCAGCTGCTGTCATATGGGTAAATTGCTTTAAAATGAGAACAACAGTGACGGACGCAAAGGGCATGCAGAAAGGGGGCCAGACTTATCTACTGCATTTGAGGGTTACGCTTTTTATCAAAGAAAGCTGCATTCACTTTTGTGTCTGATCTACAATGCTCATGCCTACGTGCTTTTGTGCACAAGCGCATTTCCCAACATGTGAGTCTTGCCATCAAACTTCACTTTTTTTTTTTCTGTGCAGCAAACCACTTAAATACTTAAGGTTGGGAGGCTGAGCTCTGTACTTTATATAATATAAACAATGGGGAGAGAAGGGGAAGTGTGAACAAAACAGATAATTAAGGTTTTGTAAATTACATTATGTTTTGAGGCACAGCCACACTATGGCACAGCGACACTTGACTGCATCTTGACTTAGTGTGCTTGTCAGTTTTAGCTGCATGAAACTAGTAAAACCTGGCAAGGTGAATGACTCGGAGCCAAAATGGCTAGCCATTTGTGTATGGACATGTGTTGTATACTTATAATCCAAAGCATCTTCTTGCATCCTAATTTGGACCAGTGTCCATGATTTCCGTGCAGCATGGTTTTCCAGTGATTTTAGTGCTTGAGTGTAATTGCGAGGAGGTGCAAGTCATGTTATGTGATGTCCAGGTCCATGTTATCCATGCCACGAGAAAGTTGAGCTGACCTGTCGGTGCAAAGCTACTAGAACAGCTGTGCCTTGTGGGCGGGAGCGTTCAGCCAAGCCACCTACCTGTCATCAGCCCTGCAGGTATGTGCGAGTTTTGCCTTTGCCTGGCACTGTGTTTTTGTCTTCCTGCAAGGATAAATACTGCAGCATGATTTATGGGACAGCTGATGCTTTAGAAAAATGAGGCCTTGGTGCACTGGACTGTTCAGTCCCAGTGACGCTGCACCAATTGTGCCAGACTGCGCCAAGTGCCAAAGCCAAAGCCTGCTGCGACATTATGACGAAATACAAGTAATCTGCACCAAGCCTGCATCAAAAGTTAGTTTTTTCACAAGAACAAAATTCTTTTGTGCTGCATGAAAAATTGAAAATTGGTTTTTAGGGGAGGGAAATGGTGCAGTATCTGTCTCTCATATCAGTGGCACTGGCAGAAAACATAATTTTCCTGGAAATCCTTCAATCATGCATTCCTTAGTATATATATGTGAGCAGGCATCATATGCTAGCTGGGCCTATTGTCTTGCAGCTCGCCTGATAAATACAGAGGAGCGAAACAGGCCTGCAGCACACATGAATTTACTTGGCCATCTCGTGGTGTGGAGGGAAACACGCATGACACAAACATTCACGAATGGCACCAGTGTTGACTTTCTTGTCCTTCCTCAGCTGAAGTGGGGAAACGGCATGCTGCTACTGCGAAGTTCTCGGTGGCGTCAGTCTCAGTGTTCGCTTCATTGCCCTTCAAAAAGACTTGGCTAAGCTGTGTGTGGCTTGCATCCATCCATCCATCCAACGTGGGAAAGCCAGCTTGAAGGGACACTGAGAACACACTTATTGTTCCCTGTAAAAATTGATTACATGGCTTTTTCTGACTATGCCTTGTCCGGGAGTGAAAGACTAAAAGACTCACTGCATTTAAAAATCTTCCAGCCAGTCGATTCAACTCTTGACGTCCCTACTGAAAAGTTGCCACTGATTTGAAGAGAATGGCTGTGGAGCTTAGCCTCTGTGATCAGCAACAAAAAAATGATGTCCACGCACATTTTACTTGGGAAATCTGCCCGTGATGACACCACCTGTATTTTGTTCCTTCATCTTTTCTAGCTTATAACAGCTCTGTTTTCGATTAGGGTGGTCTCTTTGCAATCAGAATGTGGCACCCTATCAAAACAGGCCAACTTCTTTTGTCCTCAGTGTCCCTTTAAAGAATTTAATGACCATCCATTTTGCAATATAGTCTTATGCCATAAGACAAACGTTACAAAGCTAATTAATTTTACCTAATTGTTTTTAATTGCTCTCTATCACGGACAATTGCACCTGGAAAGTCGCACCACCCTGCATATGGCACTTAAAAAAAAAAAAAAACACGCCTAAGTCGCATCGATGTAAAAGGTGCACCTGATCATTCGGTAAGCACTATAAAAACGCACTGAGGATTGCTTTGTCAGTGGGTGTGATGAAAATACACTTGAGCATAAGCTACCATGCACAAACAATCCTCGGGCTCTGACAAGTGTGTCTTCATTCTTCCCGAGGCCTGCTTCTTCTGTTGGCTTCATTGACCATAGCATTCTTGTGGATTTTTGCCAGTCCCAGATAGTTTTTTCACTCACGAACTGCCTCCCTGCTGCCTGGTTCCCATCCTGCAGCGCACATTCAAAGGCATAGAACTTTAGTTCTGCATTGCAGCTTCTACACCTCGCAGATGGCGTCGTGTTGAGCACGAGTTGTGAAGTACACACCATACTGGAAGCTCATGCTGGTTTATTTTTCGATTTCTTTTTTTGTGTTACATTTTCACCAGCATACCTCCAGAGTGTCATCATGAGAAGCAAGATCCGCATTCCTGCCACGAGGGTCGTTGCCCACCTTGTACCCAGACTTGCAACCGCCCTCTCAAGTGTGGCCACATATGCAAGGCTCACTGCCACTCTGCTGTCCTGACCAAAATTGTACCTAAGCAGGTGTGTGTGTGTCTCAAGAGAGACATTTTGTATGTAGTATGAAATGTTACCTGGCCAGCAGGAGCATGCTGACTGCAATAAATTGTAGTGCACTAACATTAATTTTGTCATAGACTGTTGCATTCTGACCTAAATGTGGAGTTGCCCTTCTTGAATTCATATATGCTTGGTTTAGGATCCTCTGAAACAACGTGTAAAATTTTGCCGTTTAAGGGGGGAAGCTGGTCTTAGAAAAAAAATTTTTATTAATGAAGTCACAATTATGAAATCTTCAGAGAACATGTATTTTTGTGTGCTGATTTCAAACATGAAAGTCCATGAAGCCATTGTCATGCTATGCTTTCTACAAGCAGGGCAGTCGGGTCAAGCACTTGTGTGAGAATGCATTTTCACGAAGATCTCGACCAGTTTTTTGCTACCTAGGGTCACAAAAAAACATTTTTTCAAGTCATTTCTGGGCTGTTCTCGGGGAAAATTTTTCGGGATATAATTAGAAAGACCTTATAGATACGAAATCTGGTGTTTTCTAAAATTCAATTTCTTTCAAGGTTTTTGGGATTTGAAAGCCACATCCCCCCATAATACTATAGTGGTGTATATGTGGAAAGTATGTTTTAAAGAAATAAGGAATGCTAACTCTCATGGCTTGAAAATGTGCTGTACTGTGCAGTGTGCCTGCTCTGATGCAAAGAAACTAGTTTGAAAAAGTTATTGTTTCCACACATGCATGCTTCAGATGCCTTACTTTCCATATTACCTTTTGTTGTGTTAATTTTTTGTTGTTGCAGTAATAAGAAACCATCAAAAGGAAATCTGGCAGTAATTTGATGTGTTACCAAATCTTGCAGAAACGTTAAGTAATTGTTCATTCTTATTGGTGTTGGGTCATGAGTCAGGAATCACAGCTTTCTACAGCCTGCAATACTTTTATTCACTTCAGTGAAGCAAAGAAATTGCACGACCCTTAAAATTGTTGTGATGGCCTAAGTTAATCTTACGAGATCATGGCAGGATGACTGACTGTCGGTCTGCCGCTGACGACAATTACTCAGCCAGAAATGCCGACTCTTCTCAGGGTCAGCGAGTGGGACCATGGGAACCTTTGGCTGCAATTCGAATGGAAGTAGTCTCTAAGCCATGCCCACCTTGTCCAGAGCCCATGCAACTGGCCTGCCGTGGAAATCATTCCGTGAGAAATACTTTTTCTTCACATTTGTTGTTGCTTGCTTGGAGACAAGGTTTGCTTTCGATATTGTAGAGCACAGTATCAACATCAGCTGTGTGTCTGCATTCTTATGTTCGCTGGTATCTTCTGTAGGATCTGAGCGTGCACCATCTGGCTCAGTAGTTAGCGCTATTGAAGTAAGCATTATTCTTAGTACACCACTGACTCAATCGTAGCTTTGCTTGGTACTGCTCATAATAAATGATGTATGTTCTGGTTACTGTATTTTCTGGTGTATAAGTGTCAGTGGTGTGATTTATATGCAGCTAAAAATCACACACCAGTGCGTGCCATCTTATGTCATGCCAAGTAACTGTGTTTTAAAAGAAAATCTATGTAAAAGAGGAAAAAGTCTAGTTACTTTAAAAATGTTATCGTATGGGTAGAAGTGCATAATCTCGTCACAGCTGCGCTGATTGAGGCAGGAGTGCAAAGCTTGTGCTGACACCATATCCAGTCTAGCTATTTTCTCCAAAACTTTTATTTCGGCGTCACATTCATTTGGCCTCGCACATGTCATTTGTTGTTGCTTAACATGATGCTGCCTACATAGAAAAGGAGTTGCAAAGAAAAATTCAAGTTAAGTGCTGTTCGATATGTACTGGAGAAAGGGAACTGAGCAGCGGGATGACAGTGCGACATGGCTGAACAAATGATCCGGGTTTGGTGCAAAAGCGCAATAGTGCTCCGGTCGATGAAGCCAACAAAATGGCAGACCATGGAAAGGATTGTTGGCGAGAGCTTGAGAATAGTCTGCGCACGGCAGCTGCTTGAAGCTTGTATTTGGACGCTCATTCTGATGAAGTGATCCTCGGCGCATTTTATAGCGTTTACCAAATGAGCAGGTGCATCTGATGCGCGGTGTGACTAGTGTGCATGGTTCTTTTTTTTCTGGATAAACTGTCGTTTGTAATGGGGTGCAACTTATACACAGGTGTGTCTTATAGACTGGGAATTTTTTGTACTTAAGCATTGCAAGCATGTGTAACAAGTTTTGCTATTTCTTTTCTTTTTTTGTAATATTCATGGATGTGGGCAATGGAAATTAGCGTGAGTATACCTCATGAGCAGACTTCAGTACTTTGTAATGCAACGTTCACTAAACATTGGGTTTATTAGCTCTAGTTTTCTAAGCACATCACTTGATTGGCAACATTCAGTTCGCTGAACATTTCCAGTAACATAATGTGATTACAGGAAAGGTGCTAGTAATCTATTACTATTTTAATTTCTGACAGTTCTGGCTTAAGCTTGTAACAGTTCGTTTTTATAACCATCTACATGAGCCTCCAGCAGATGGGACGTTTTATTCTTGCAGGTTAGCACTTTTCCTTGTTCGGAACTGAGGCCATACTCGTGTGGAAAACCATGCGGTCGTTCTTTGGCCTGTGGTAATCACACCTGCACCAACGAGTGCCACGTAGTTGAAGAAGCACCCAACGATTCACAGGTATGTCATAGAGCATGAAGAAGTTAACGCCTTTTGCTATCTAAGAAAGCCCTCTCATGACCTAACTTCAACTTCCTCCTTTCCACATCTATACAAAGCAGGTCTATTCTAATGATGGCTACACATTTCCCCAGCCGTGTTGGCCATATTTCAGTGGAGCGCCCATGTGCTGTGCAATGTTGGTGCATGCGTGGTAAAGCACCCCTGGTGGTCGAAACTAATCTGGAGCCCTCCGCTATGTCGTCCCTCATAGCCCGTATATGTTGCTTCAGGACATTTAACTGTATATATGGGCATTAACTCATTAATGCTGTTGCATCATATCCTTAAGGCGGAGCTTATGTGTCCCCTCCAATTTTTCTTGATAAGCTGCACAGAGTTGCCTGTATATGTTTCCATTAATTAGCTAGGTGGCCCCAGCAGCACTCGAAACCACATGTAGCTTGTCTGTTGGCATGCACCGATTCACACGCAAGCCTAGTGGGTCAGTACCAGTGAATATATAGCTCCAATTGTTGTTTTTTTAGAATGTAGTGGTATTGATGGCAAAAACGGGAAATGGAGAAACTTGCCAGGCATGTTTGAGAAGAAGCAGAGCTGACGGCATCCTGGCAAAAACTTTCACGTGCCAAACTCCGAGCAGTGCTAACTCAAACTGCTCTTGATCCTGCTCTGATCAAATGACAACTTTAGAAACTATAAGGAAAGCGTTTCTTTTAATTCATAAACAGGCAGCACAACACAAACTGGGTTAAGATGTACTCTGTTTGTCTGCAGGTTCTGGAAAGCCAACCAAAAAAGTGGGCTAAATTTTACCCCTCGTGCACAAAAGGTTAAATCAGAAAGGTATTGATGGATCTGGATGCACTGTCCATTCAACAGGTTGTTGGAATTGATTTTTGTGATGTTCAGTCGACTTACAAAGCCCTTTAAAGCTTTATACACAGTTCTGTACACAGTGAGCCTGCGGTGCTTTCTCGGAAATTGCTGTACCTACATTGATTTTTTTCTTCCAGGAGAATTAGCATCCTTCATATTGCGAATAGAGGGCTTTTTTTAATCTCAACTAGCAAATGCAGTAATTACCGTATTTACGTGCATAATTTGCGCAGTTTTTATTCAGAAATTAGGGCTCTAAGAAGGGGGTGCGCAAATTACGCGGGGATTTCGCGAGCACGACTTGAAAAACTACACAAAGCCCCCCCCCCCCACGTTGCGGGATGGCATAAAGGTGCATGCACGAAGCTGAATAAGACGCTAAAATAGCGTCATCGCTTGCGGCCCAGCCAATTGTTCGGTAGTTCCGGATTCCGTAAGTTTGCTTTTGCAACTTCGTCCGGGAAAGCAACCGCGAATCAATAAATCAATTGTCACACCACACAATTTTTTAACAGTACCGCACGAGCGTCGACCAAACTGCTTGTCGGCGCCTCATCACGGCGCAGAGCTGAGAAGCCAGCGAGAATAGCCACGTGCGCACAAGTTTTCCGACACAACGATTGTCGTCTGTGGGCAAACTTGTGCGCACGCGGTTATTCTCGCTGGCTTTGCCGCTCCGCACCGTGATAAGGTGCTGACAGGCAGTTTGAAACTTGCCGTATAGTTGTGATTTCCCATCGCAAGACACGGCCGAACAACCATACACAAGCCGTCAGAGCCTCCAAGAAAAGCGTAGCCGGCAGTCGAGTAGAGTTGGGTCGCTCAGGAGCGAGCCGGATCTTTTGAGCTGCTCTTTTAAAAGAGCGAGTGAGCCATGGCTCAGTAAAAGTGAGCGGCGTCTCTTTTGGAGAGCCCATTCAGTGAGCCGTAGTGAGCCGTGCCGAACCGTTTCGTCGGAGCCGGTTCTTCTGCCGGGTGCGATTTGCGCGCCATCTATTAGGCTCTGACTGAAAGATTTGGCACGGCTCACTGAACGAGAGAGAACTGGCTCTCCAAAACAACGGCTCTCACTGAACGGGTCGGCACGGCTCACTGAACGAGAGAACCGGCCCTCCAAAAGAACCGGCTCTCAGCCAACTCGCCCAGCAGTCGCACTTTGCCAGAAGACCCGGCTCTGACTGAACAGTTCTACACGGCTCACTGAACGAGATAACTGGCTCTCGGCCAACTCGCCCAGCAGTATGCACTTTGCCAGAAGACCCGGCTCTGACTGAACGGTTTCACGGCTCACTGAACTAGAGAACCGGCTCTCCAAAAGAACAGCTCTCACTGAACGGGTCGGCACGGCTCACTGAACGAGAGAACCGGCTCTCAGCCAACTCGCCCAGCAGTCGCACTTTGCCAGAAGACCCGGCTCTGACTGAACGGTTCGACACGGCTCACTGAACGAGAGAACCGGCTCTCCAAAAGAACCGGCTCTCAGCCAACTCGTCCAGCAGTACACACTTTGCCAGAAGACCCGGCTCTGACTGAACGGTTGGGCACGGCTCACTGAACGAGAGAACCGGCTTTCCAAAAGAACAGCTCTCACTGAACGGGTCGGCACGGCTCACTGAACGAGAGAACCGGCTTTCCAAAAGAACCGCTCTCACTGAACGGGTCGGCACGGCTCACTGAATGAGAGAACCGGCTCTCCAAAAGAATGGCTTTCACTGAACGGGTCGGCACGGCTCACTGAACGAGAGAACTGGCTTTCCAAAAGAACCGCTCTCACTGAACGGGTCGGCACGGCTCACTGAATGAGAGAACCGGCTCTCCAAAAGAATGGCTTTCACTGAACGGGTCGGCACGGCTCACTGAACGAGAGAACCGGCTTTCCAAAAGAACCGCTCTCACTGAACGGGTCGGCACGGCTCACTGAATGAGAGAACCGGCTCTCCAAAAGAATGGCTTTCACTGAACGGGTTGGCACGGCTCACTGAACGAGAGAACCGGCTTTCCAAAAGAACTGCTCTCACTGAACGGGTCGGCACGGCTCACTGAATGAGAGAACCGGCTCTCCAAAAGAATGGCTTTCACTGAACGGGTCGGCACGGCTCACTGAACGAGAGAACCGGCTTTCCAAAAGAACCGCTCTCACTGAACGGGTCGGCACGGCTCACTGAATGAGAGAACCGGCTCTCCAAAAGAATGGCTTTCACTGAACGGGTCGGCACGGCTCACTGAACGAGAGAACCGGCTTTCCAAAAGAACCGCTCTCACTGAACGGGTCGGCACGGCTCACTGAATGAGAGAACCGGCTCTCCAAAAGAATGGCTTTCACTGAACGGGTCGGCACGGCTCACTGAACGAGAGAACCGGCTTTCCAAAAGAACCGCTCTCACTGAACGGGTCGGCACGGCTCACTGAATGAGAGAACCGGCTCTCCAAAAGAATGGCTTTCACTGAACGGGTCGGCACGGCTCACTGAACGAGAGAACCGGCTTTCCAAAAGAACCGCTCTCACTGAACGGGTCGGCACGGCTCACTGAATGAGAGAACCGGCTCTCCAAAAGAATGGCTTTCACTGAACGGGTCGGCACGGCTCACTGAACGAGAGAACCGGCTCTCCAAAAGAACCGCCGCTCACTTTTACAGAACCACTCGTTCTTCCGAAAGAGCGGTTCGAAAGACCGGAGAGGATCGTCACTGCTCTGTTGGGGGGGAGAGAAAGGAGGGGAAGTGCTCACCGCATGCCGCGTCGCGGGGAGAGGGCGTTAGGAGTGAGCGAGGGAGCCAGGCCAGACGGATGAGGCGGTAGCAAGGGAGAGAAAAAAAAAAGAGCTAGAGACGTGCTTGAAGGAGCCTGTCCAGACGGGTGAGCCGGCAGCATGCAGAAGGAAAAGAATAAAAAAAAAGGTCGCTGCGCCGCACTTGGGGAGAGGGGAAGTGGAAAGGAAAGAACCACGGCTCACTCGCTCCTGAGCGACCCGTTCACATTTACAGATTTAAGTGAGCCGACGAGCCGCTCACTGAAGTGAGCCGTCTTGCCCATCTATACAGTCGAGTCACATGCATCAGCCAAACAAACAGCGGTGTTGGCTTTTCTATCAGCTGCCGATCCTCCCTGGAAGCGCTGCTGGCCATTCCGAGTGGCGATGCCACTGGTGCAACCGCGATTGTAACAGCGGCCCCTGACACCACCATGAATGCCCAGTGCACAAAAGGTTCAAAAAGCCTTCTGAAAAAACACGCGGAATAGCCGAATGCTACTGGGTAGAGCCATAGGGTAGAGGCCGCGTGCATGATGGTTATCTAGCGCAGCGCGGTGCGCAAAATATGAGAGTAAAAAAATTTTTTTTTGTAAACCCGAGTCATAAGTTAAGGGTGCGCAAATTATGCTAGGGCGCAAATTATGCGCGTAAATACGGTAATATTTCTTCAAAAATTGAGCATGGTAGCACATCCGCTGCCGTTTTCATTTAGACAAGACAGATTTTGCCAACAGTAATTTTTTTTTTTTTTCTGAATTTCTATCATCATGTGCATCTTTGGAAGAGAAAACTATTCCAAGATTTCTTGGGTGTTTATTTGATCAGTCCTGGTATTTCAGTGTTGCAGTTTTCAACCATTTCAGCAGTTTGCATAAAGTTTTATATGTGCATGTAAAAAATTTTCCGTTTGCAAACTGGCTTTCTTCAGGCTTGTGTATATTATTTGGGTAGAAAAGTGCAGTCGAACCTTGTTATAACAAAATGGTTTATAATGGAATAATAAACGGACAAATTACGATTCCCCTTGGAAGCCCGGTCAGCACGGGTTATAAGGAAGCTGCGGCTATAACGAAGTAATCGTCTGGCTCCTTCAACTGCGTTATAATGAGGTTCAACTGTATTTTGCATTGATTGTATTGATATGAAAAAAAGTGAGCATAGTATTTTGCACGACCTTGGAGGTGTAATTGTGCTTTACAGGGACTGGTTTGGAGGCTGGCGCAGTAGTCACAAGGTCATTTTTTTTCTTTCTGGATTTTTTTAAAATATGAGTGAATAAATTGATTTTTTTTTTGCTAACTTTTATGTTGGTTGCACAAAGTTTGCTGGTCAGATTTTCTTTTTTTAAATGTGGGATGAATATCCTGGTTTCGTTTTTTCCTTTGTATCCTTGAAGAGTTCTTACACTATAAGGTGCTACATAAGCCAAAATGTTTTACTGTATGACTGAATAAATTCACCATATCTAAATTGCCTTCTCTTTTTCTGTGGTAAGGAAAGAGTTTAGTAATGTGTTTCCAGCATATTTCTGAAGCTCCGGCACTTATAATACTGTAGTTCAGAACTTGCCTGTTGGTCACAAAAGCTGCAGCGTTTTTGCGAACCTTGCTTTCAAGATTTTCCAACTACCTGCTTTCTCATTTACTGCCTATAGCAGAGGGTTGTCCTATGGTTTTGAAATCATTCCACAGCAAAGCTGTGCAAGCAGAGGCACGCTTGCACTTGCACTTTGTGTGCACATTAAATGGCATCTGGGCAGAACATGTTCTGTTTTCAGTGGTGTGCAACCATAAAACATACCTGCTCAGTTCACAACAAACTTCGTTGCGGCCTTGTGTGCAAACATTCAGCAAGCTGATTTACATTCTTGTTCATAGATCGTCTTGGCAGAGGAGAGAGACGCAATTTAACAAGGAAGAATTAGAACAAACATTTTTTGCCCTCACAAACAGGCGGGCTCCAACTGCAGCTTGTGTGAAGAAGGCTGCAAAAAGCCGCGGCCACCTGGCTGCAATCACCCATGCAACAAGCCTTGCCACCCAGGAGACTGTTCTCCATGCACCCAGTGAGTTTTTCTGGCTGCGTTTTCTTTTTTCAACCCCTCGACTGTAGTTGGTTCGAATAGGTCAAATCGCATTATAATCATAATATAATTTTTGTTGATTTTTGCGAGGTCTCAAACTCTCCCCTCATGTTAAATTTTTGGTCGCTTTATATGCATGCAAATACAGTCTTTTATTTGGGCAAATAAAGATAGTGCTCGTGACAGCATTTTGGCATTCAAAACTGTTCTTGCTACTTGCAGGTATGTCAAGATGAAGTGCCACTGTGGGCTCAATCCTGTCTATGTGGCGTGCCACCAGTGGACCGTGGACGGCAAGGGGAAGCAGGATGAACTGCAGAGCTGCAAGAACCGGTGCTGTAAACAGGTGGGCTTGTCTACATTGCAGTCAAATGTGGTGTGGGAATAGTGGCCACCATGATAGCAGACTCTGTCAAAACACAGCCTCAGCTACCTTGTTCCTTTCCAGAAATGGTGCCGCTGTTTTTTTTTGCAATTTTCGGCTTGGTGTCTTCTATCTGATTTCCTTGTGGAGTGCCATTTTTCACCATTGTGAAAATTGTGTATTTGTGTTGTGTGTTCATGGACATAGTATACTGAACACAAAATGTACAATCTTTGTCGAAAGTAAATGTCCCAAGGGGTTTGTTTCTAAGCCGTGTAGTTTGGGCTCTCATAGCATCCGTGGAAGTCTCAACTTTTGGAGTGGTGAGGGCGACAGTTCCTCTCACCTAAAAAAGATTAGGGCGCAGTGCTGAAAGTACATCTAGCACCGAGGATTAGAGATGCTGGCAATACATAATGAGTTTCGAGCATGACCAAGAACCAGATGCCTCCGGCCCAATGCTTACAGCAAAAGGCTGTACACTTAGTACTCAAAAAGCCTATGGCATTCTGACCGATTAGATCAGTCGCTGGCGGTTGATGCATATTGCCTTTTTATTGTCTTGTGCTGCCTGAACTTCAAGACAGCTTAGAGCTTTTGTTGGGGCACAGACACATCTTCTGATCTAATGCTTTTTCCTTCTCTCTGGGCATTCCATTGTCAGTAAATGGTTACAGTAGCGAGATCAAATCGCCATGATGGCTCAGTGGTTATGGCGTGCTTGGCTGCTGACCCAAAAGACGCGGGTTCGATCCCGGCCATGGTGGTCGAATTTCGATGGAGGCGAAATTGTAAAGGCCCGTGTACTGTGCAATGTTAGTGCACGTTAAAGAACCACAGGTGGTCAAAGTTTCCGAAGCCCTTCACGCTACGGCATACCTCATAGCCTGAGTTGCCTCGGGGCATTAAATCCATGTAAACCATAAACCAGTAGCGAGATCAAGCAGTCCCGACGCCTCAAAAGACAGCCGGTATCGGAAAGTGGGAAATGATCTTGTTAGCAAACTACGAGATGTGTAGATGAAAGTAAAGACATAAAGGGCAGCACGGCTGTGGAAAATTTTTACTCCAAAAACATTAACTTAGAAGTGGTCATTTTACATTTCTTCATTTTTCCACATATGTGCTGTCATTATCCAAACAATTGTTTAGCTTGGGAATCTGCTTTTAATCTGCTTTTTGGGAATCTGCTTTTTGTCATGGTCACAGAAGTCTGCCACCTACCATGTGAACTATGTCATGAATCCTCTTGTGAACTCGTTATCTGCAAATGGTTATTCAGCGAGATGTTTCTTGAGAGTGAAAAACAAACGAGTGAAAATAATTGGCTGCCAGGTACAGGCTATGCAAGGCATGCTCCAAAATCCTCCTTTTGCAGCTCGTTCCTGTGTTGCAGCTTTTTTTGAGCACTACAGTCATCAGTGGCATGAGTTTGCAGACTGATGCCACATAGATTGCTTTCCTTTCTTTTACAGCTGGAGTGCGGGCATCGGTGTCCCCTGAGCTGTCACCCAGGTGCATGTGCCCCACCTAGCCAGTGCCGTAAAAAGATTACGGTGCGATGTCCTTGCAAGCGCCGCAAAGCAGAAGGGCCCTGCTGTGAGCTGAAGAGTAGTCTGGATTGCAGTGACGAATGCCACTCTAGTGTACAGGTAAGAAGTGCTCATAGTAGACATAGTGGTCTAGAGCACAGATATGTGCCTTTTATTATACTCAGAAAAGTCTTATTTCAAAGTGAATATAGCTGGCACACTGCCGTTTTTAAAGTTCATTCTTTTCTCCTAATTTTTTTAGCCCTGCAATAGCTAAAAAAAGTTATTTATTCTCTACATTACAAATTTATGCTCACCGGTGCAGGGCTTTGCATAGCACTGAAAACTTGATGGTGCTTAAAATATTGCTGCTTATAAATAGCGGCTGGACTTTTCGGTTTAAATGAAAAAAAAAAAAACTGTGCTGAAAGTAAACAATTCATTTCTTGAAATTCAGTTCTAACTGAAAAAGGTCAGTATTTTTGACATGGATGTCACAATTAGCTGGGTTTTTAGTACCAATTGCAGTAGATCACAGGAAAAAATTAAGAAAATGCTGGAACCAGGAACGCGGTCAGACAACAGTATCTCTTGAAAGTAGTGCCATGGTTGTGAGTTTTGCGTCAGTGATCTGTGAAATGACACAAGCAATTCCAGATCAGGAAGCTTCATCTGCTACCTAAGCAATTAAAACCGGTTTAGCACCGTTGCTTGATTATGTAGGTTATTCCATTGTATGTAAGGACGCATAACTCTACATTATTTTAATGCAGCTTTAACGTTAGTTCTACATTGTGTTAACGCTATGGTACGTTTACATAGGGGCATCATATATTTCAGTGAAAAAAAAATGAAAATTTTTACGCTGAAAGCAATATTAACTGCAAATAAAAAAACTTGCTCTCTGAAATAAACACCAAAAAAGCACGCAGTTTAAAAAAATACAGCATGCATGTTACAGAAGTGGTACCAGAATTATAAGCCGATTAAAAACTACATTTTCTAGAATTTTTTAATGCAACAGCATTTAGGTTCTCGTCTTGTAAAAACCATCCGGTTTCTCTGTAACGAATTTCACTGATTGGTCGGCAGAGTCGTGGCGTCATCAGCACCGCCAAATTTGAAAATCTGAGGACTAGAACGCTCCAGGATTCAAGGGATTATACTAACTCTGCCCACTCTTCCACCTTAATCCACCCACTGATCCCCACTATACCGCCTTAATCCATTTCCTGGGGAGAGCCAACCTCCAAATGCTGTGCCATTTTTTTGTTTAGGGATGTGGTTACGAAGGCCCTAGTTTTTCCTTGTCTTCACTGATTAAATTGAGATAAGTTTACTTAAACTGATGTTCTTTAGACCCATCAACATTGAGAGATTTAAGAAGGCTCCTCCTTAATTTGAACAAATTCTTGGTCGCCTTGAAGTTCGAGTTGTCAAGAGTTGACCATGCATTGGTTCCAAGTAGGATGCGACGCCATCCACTCCAAGCCCTGCCGATTGCTGTCCATGAAGCCAAGCCATAGGAGTAAATCATGTGTGCACAACTCCTTATGATGGAGATCTTTGAAAGTCTTTCTGCAAATGTTAGTGCTGAATAGGTTTTTCTCCTGGGTCAGGAAATAAATCTGTGCACATTTGACCTGGTCAGAACTTTGAAAATTGGAAGTTCCTTAAACTAGTGGAAGCACACACTGTATAAGCGGTTTTGTCATACCAGTATGCACTATAAACCTCGTCTTAAAGCATTGTCTCGATGCTCTGGGATCTCTCTGGTGCACTTCAGTACATTCACTTATGGTCAACACTTATGGTCACTTATGTTCTCTGGGAACTTTCATTACTATCATTGCTGCTGGCATCTAAGTCAGTGTGCAGCATAGTGGATGCCAAAACTTGTGCCACTTTATTAAAGGATAAGTCCATGAAGGCGTTTGTGCATGAGAGAAGTGCAAGACTGGTCAGGGCCTATAGACCTTTCCATCAGGCAAGGAGGATGTTGAAATGCCTCCTGCCTGGACTGTTGCAAACCTGTTCCGCTGCCACTTACATTGCGCTAGCACCAAGTGCACGCAACAGCCCAGCGAGCAATGTGGCAAAGCCCAAGGAGCCCTCAATGGAAAGGTCTACATGCTGGTCAGTCATGGCAGCCGTTGATACTACTAGCAGAGCACTATCCAGCCTGAGGCTGCTGTCGCAGGCCAAAAAGCATTGTGAATTCAGCTGCAGATTAGCTAACGCTACGTGTAGCTTCCCCTGGTGGTGGTTGATTTAAGTGAGACGGTGTAGGGCATTGTCTTGCTCATTGCTACAGTCAGTAACAACTTTTTTTTGGCAGAGGGTCTGTGTCACTCGTCAATAGTTAGGCCGTAGGACCCGACTCAATGTGCAGTTGCTGTGCTGCATCACAGTAGTTGGCGTCATCTATGGAAACTATTTTTAACCAGACTTGCCTGAACGATTTGTTGTAATCAATGAAGCTGCTTCTGGTGTGACTCTCTAACATTAAAAATGTGCAGTTATGGTAGAATAATGCCTTAAATAATGAGTATTACCGATATGCCGTGTTTTAAGAAGAGACTGTTAACTGCAACTGGGGACTACGTTCCACTGCATAGAATGAAAGGTGTGTTTCGGCTGTATAGCTTTGGCAGCATTGCCAAGGAATGTTGTTGTGGAGTACAGCACCTCTTTTGGTACTTCAGGATTTCCCTGTGCTCTGCTGTTGTCCTTTTTTACTGGTTTTGTGTTGGGCAGTTACAAGGACAGCAAAGGTGCAGTTACTGTCTTGCTCACAGTGAACATCTGAACACGCTACGTGGTATGAGATGGAGGGCATTTAAGCATGGACGCAAAGCATCTGTAGAAAAGCTTGGATCACCTAGGCCTCTTTAAAGCATGCTGGCATCGTATCTAAGATGTTCATTTTTGCATTGTGCCTGTGTCGAAATGCGGCCACGAGGGCAAGGACTCCGCACAGTACACGGGCGCCTTTGCGTTTCGCCCCCATCGAAACGCAGCCACCTCTATCGACCCAGACCTGCGATTCGGTCCTGCGTCTCGCGGTCATTGTTTGAGCACGCCAGCGCTCGGCTCCGAGTTCTTGTAACGGTTCCGATTGTTGTTTTTCTCATTTACAGCACTCAAATTCATTGCAGATTGCATACATCGGAAGGCAAAGGTGTGAACCTACGAAAAAAAATAAAACGCGCCGAAAACCGGGAACCGCGATGCACGCGAATCTCTCGACCCTATGCCCAGTAGCCAGGTTGGATGCGTGGTGCACACGCAGTTTAAATTGTTAATCAGTCATTCAGTGCAAGCCCCCAAAAAATTTCCTTTGCCAGCACTTCTGGCATCACCGGCAGTAATCCACTCTTGAGCAAATCTCTCTGGCATTCAGATATCGAATACTTGACAGTTTCCATCATCATTTCTATGTTCGCTGCTTTGCAGAGGATTTTCCCTGGGAATGGCACCAGGAAATGATTAAATTTTTGGCAGGCATGACACCTTTGTGGCTTTGATGCATCGCCACATTTTGGTGCGGCCTAGTAAATTTTGGAGTGTCAGCCACCATTCCTCGCCTCCCCTTGGTGCTTCACTGCTTCTCCCATTTATCTCCCATTAGCCGTGTCCAGTGCTAGTTGCAGCCCAGCCCATGCACCTGCACAATTCACTTTGTAGCGTTATGAAGAGCCAACAGACATCACTGATATCATGAAATGTTCAGATATATTTTAGCATTTGTGGATATCAGCAGACTTGGCGAAATGAGCCAGATCATATTGAATCCATTTTGTGTAGCATATAAAACTTTGTTCCTCTCATTGGTGCATATGCTAACACTAGGGACCTGTAAATGTGCCTTTGTAGTGTATACTATTGGAGCCAAGTGTTTGCGATTCTCCCGCCTATGTCACCGGATCAAACAAACTCAAATCCTGCCCAGAAGCGTTGTTTCCACCACTGAAGTTTGCAAGGCTACATGCATTGGTCAGTTAAATACTTTTAGAGGTGTGCACCCAACATTAATACAGATCGCTATCACACTCTGCAAGACAGTTGTGTCCTTTGTTGTCCTGCTTTTGATGGTCACTTTTACTAGGTGAGCTTTTTGGGAGGTACTCTCACCTTTTTTTTTTTCTCTTCAGGAGAACCAATTGGAGGCAACAGAGCCAAAGCCAGAGCCGCAAAAGAAGACATACAATATGATGGGACAAGCCCGTGTCATCATTGCTCTGAGTGGTGTGGTACTGGTCACTGCAATGGCACTAGCCTACTGGCTAATGCACTCTAGTACATTCCAATAACTGAACCCTGCAATGGTAACAGCCCACAAGGAGGAGAATATTAAGGCGGCAAAATGGCGCAAAATAAAAATGCAATTCACTGCGGCCTCTTGTATTTGCATACTCCAACTGCCACTGTGCAGGACGTGCATTTCACTACTTGCCGATGTCATAATGAAACACAACTTGTTTCCCTTTGCTATTGCTTTGCAACACATAGTTTATAAACACATTTTCCACTTTTGAAAAAAAAATGGGCAGCTGAAAAAAAAAAAGCCCTTTATGTAAACTAGCTTTATTATCCAAGTTTTACAAGTGACCATCCATTTATGAAAGCGATAACTACAAGTGCAAGAGCACTGCTGTTACCGGAACTTTATCACAGAACATGTTTTCAATCTCAAAAAACGGGCAACTTTGACTCCTGAAATTCTTCAGTAACACTGACAAGTCTAAAGAGTTTTATTCGCAGGCGTGAAAGAAATTTTGCTGTCGCGTAGGTCCCTCAGGTACACCTTTTGTGAAAGGCACAACGCTAAAAATTTCAACACCATCTTGTGTTGTTTGCCCAAAATGTGCTGGTGAGTGAGATGGGGCACACTTCGGCTATGGGGATGTTGCCAAAGCACTTGGTCTTGTCTAACATGCTGTTATTAATGCTCCCGAGATTTCTTCGCTGCAATCGATCAAACTTCTTGGTTCATTGTCAACAGTGGTTCCTGCAAGGAGATAGTGTACGATTGAAATTGCGTCTACATATGCTTATCTCATACTTTTGCAATAAGGATAGTGAAAGCAAATCAATGTGAGTCATGAACCACATACCATACGATAAGCAGCGAAGGAAAACTGAATAAGTGAGGTTTGGTAATATGAGTGTCATCGTTTAATATTTAATAAAACAGTGATTAGTCTGTGCCCTCTCGACTGCTCTTATAGCCATTGTTGTTGCCAAATAAAACTGGGATCTAGACAGTAATGCTCCTGACAAGTGTTATAGTAAGGCAAGACAAAAATAAAAATTTGAGTAAACGCTTGCCATTTGGTATATATAAGAACAGCTTTCTTGTATGCCAACATACAGACCTCGCTGGAACTTGTGGTCATGTAACTTTTCACGGGCATGTCCGTAATCAACCGCCTGCCCAGCAAATAGGGATAGGCACGAAATTACTTGCTCCTAAGCCTGATAAACTAAAAACATTCAATTTCCCAATTTGTTAAGGAGGTTTGGCATGAAACAGAGTCTTGTATGTGAAGTGGGACCAAGCTCTTTTATTACTGGACATTCACAGCACCCCAGAAGAAAATGACAATTTGCCATAGTGCTATGAAGTTATGCACGATAGAATATTCAGGCACACAAAAAATCACTTTGGCATTCAACAGCCGAAAGTATGCAACTATGAAAGCAACAAACTTTGAATAAACAAATTTGTGGGGCCCAAAGGGAGATGGTGTACAGGTGCTCACAAAAGTTTTCGGAACACAGCAGCCATGAAAGATTTTCTAGCTGTCTGACCTTGGTGAGTACACTGTGCACATCTCGTAGGGACGTGCAGATCACAACTTTCATTCTTTAGTACAGTATAGTAAGGTACAGTGTATGGTGGTATAATGAATGACAACTACCCATGGGCTATGACAGGCTGTAGTAGAGATCGTCAGAATAATTTCAGCAAACTTGGTTCATTGACTGCATGTTTAAACTTTCTGTGACATCAGTGTTTTTAAAACTGTGGGCACCTGTACAGCCATCAACAAATTAGGTGCAATATCCCGAGAGCTCGACCTCTGATGTATTTGGACATGCATGGTGCCCTCTGGGAGGACTTTTCGGATGCTTTCCGATAAAAGCCGTAGCAGTGCCTGCACTATTACCATTTCTTGAGTAACTTTTGAAGAATACACAGTACAACAAAGCTAATTCAGAAGAGGTCACATGCCCACATTGCGTTCATTGACCGTACTAGCCTTGCAGAATTTTTCCGCTCATTGAAGCCAGGTGTTCCAAGAAAAAAATGTTATAAAGTGAAACAAGCAACAGGTTTGAAAAGTTGCAACGGCTGCACCAACAAGAGCTTCAGAAAGTAAGGTGTACGTTAACCAGTTGTCCATCGAAAATTAGTCATTCATTATGCTTCTTCAGTAATGCACATTAAACAGGCAAGATCTGCAAAGATGCAACTTGAGCATAAATTCTGATCAAGTTCTCAGTGTTTACACATTGTGAAGCTTTAAAAAACAACATAAATTTACTGCGCACCACAACATGTGCTTATGAACACATTTAAAGCCTCAAGTACTTATTTACATACAAAACCAGACAATTTACACACCTAGATATCTGAACTGCTTAATTGAAGGCTAATATTTCATATGCAACAAAAAATGCCTGATAATACACATTGTACTTGACATTAAAACTAGAACAGAGTACAGTTCAATAAAAAAAATTTAAAAAGGTGATTATTTACATAGCCAGAGATATGGAAAAATGCCCAAGATCATTTGTTTTCAGTTTTCAGGCTAAGCAAGTCTCCCTGAGAATACTTCCTCTGCTCAAAACCACAACCCCAAGCAGGCATGTGCCTGCAATTAGCATTCCCTAAAGGCAGGAATACCCTATTCTCAAGAAAGATCGAACTCTCAGAGATTCAATTGACAGATGCTTGTCCTAGGGTACTTCTCACCAGACAAGCAAGTAGAGTGTTGTTTCTGCTGCACAAAACGTTTTGAATGATTTAGGTTATGCTTTGAGCACACGTCACCTATCCGCCGAGAAGTTTACGGTCATGCCCAGTCACAATGAAGGAAAAGTGAAAACTAGCGTCAAGACGCCATTGTGGTGACTAGAGTCGCGGGTGCTCACAACCTGCCAAATGCTTCAAAGAGCAGGCATGACGGTTCACAGCAGCTGGCCATTACCAGGTCATGCTCTGACCACAACTACAGTGATAAGGTGCTAGCCAAGATAATTTCACCAACAGTGCACAAAGGACCACTGAAAGTACAAGACGCCACCACTAACTGTTGTGTGCCAACCAACAAATAAAAGAGCAATAACCAAGAAAAACAGTGCTTTTGTACAGTCGCACACCACCACCTTGTACCAAAGACACAAAAAAGGAGCTTCCAGATATACGTTTACACAAATAAAGTTTGGCCAAGCAGCAAAACAGAGATGTGCTACACCTCCAAATAAAAGATCTAACAAATGTCCAAAATTTGCAGTATCTTCAAGTGCCTTGAAGCTCTCTTGAGATTAAGTAAAAAGCGCAGTTCAGGTGCACCTGAAGAAATTTCACGCAAGACATGCATTGCTAACCTGACATGTGCAGCATCACAGACATGCACAATGCGCACTTGTTGCAAAAGTAACATGATGTTCTGTGCAACAGCCACTACACAAAAAATGTGTACGAAGAGTGAAGTAGAATAGCAGATATGCTTGGAATGCAATGATAAATATTTTTCATTGCCCAACACCACCATTAGCCAAAATATTTACCTGCCATTGTTCCAGACTTAAATGTGGCTCTCCGTTTCTAATAAATATTGGTTAGTGCACAATTTCGGCCGTTTTCTCCGAGCTTTTAGCATAAATCGGCTTCGGCACTGCACAAGATCATACACGAGTAACCTCTGTGATAGCAAGTTTAGTGATGCTTCTAGTACAAAGACGAATGAGGCAGTCAGTTCACCGGTAAAGTAAAAAGCACAAAAATTCTGAAGTCTCCGAAGGCACAGGGCAATCGAAATAATATGCAGTCGAAGGCTTGCCCCTTACGAAGGCTGCTACATACATGCCTAGCATTAGCACTAACAGCCTCTTTACAAATACTGCCATGGCAAATGTAAATTCTATACCAAAAGACCTCCAAAAATAACCCCAAAATAGCCACTGCAAAGCTACATTTAAAATGTATTAACATGGAAACAAACATTTCATCACTTTTGCCTAGCACGAAGCAAAGCTAAACAGATTCACACCTCCTTTATAAAGATCGAGAGAGATTTGAAAGTGGGCTCATCCTCTGCAATCAAATCTGCAACTTGTTAGAACTGCTAAAGAATTCCAGGGGTGCACTTAGTCTGCTAAGGTGCAGTATTGTGAAAGCATTTCTCTTACTGCTGCCGATGATGTTGCTGCATGTTCGTTTCTTTGTGCCTCTGCCGTTTCTAAATCGCGTTTCCGCTCTTAACTTTGGTTCTAACACATTTGAAGACGTGGGTCCCGTTGCTAGAGCGTCTAGTAGGCACACCAAAGTACTAATTAATTAGTTCAACCGATTAACTAATTCAGTACATAATTCATCAATTTGATTGAATTACCAACAGATATGTAGTAATTCACTAATTAAACTAATTATTGTAGCAATTCCCCAATTGGTCATTTGTGAGGGCTGAATAATTTGATTTGATTAATGCAACAATTCAAATAATTTATGACAGCTAACTACTTTGTCCAATTAATTGCATACTTAGTCAATCAATTTGATAACTTAATTATTCATTCATGCTTACATAACAATTAACTCATCTATTCTATTAATTACCCCAATAATGGATGATTTAGCTCGTGCAGACACGTTTTGCCAACAGGTCCTGTACACGGCACTCATGAGACAAGAAATGCCTTCGCATTAAAATGTGGGATCCTCTTGCATTCACTCTGCAATGGTCGTCTTCAGAGTTGTGCTATCCTAACTATGCTGCACCCCACAAGATAGGCATCCAGCATTTAATAAGAAAATTCATACCCACATATATTCTTGTACTGTGTGCGCACCACCAAGGCTTTCGAACAGATGACTACACAAACTTCTCACAGCAGACAAGGAAGAGCCATGTGTACTCTAACGTAGTTAAAAATGACGATTTTTTTCAAAGCCGGACTGTGCACAAAAGCACATGCACTTTCAGCGCCTGGAAGTGGTCTTTCAGTAGCATGAACCATAATATGGCCCGTTTCCCTCTTCTTTTTTTTTTTCAATGCCAGTCAGATACAGCTCATCCGACCGATCAAGGCACTCTCCTATCCCCTTTCTTACTCTTCCCTGTTGGCTAGCCTTTGCAGCTGCTCCCTGCTGTGGGAGACCGAACTGACTTGGTGGCACCATACGATGAAACAGAGATGAACTGATTTTGCAGGACTCAGCGCAAGAACGAAACACAAGAACAAGGACGACAGGACGGAGCGCTGGCCAGTGCTCCATCCTGTTGTCCTTGTTCTTGTGTTCCGTTCTTTCTTGCGCCGAGTCCTGCAAACATGGAAACAAACCAACTTGCCCAGCAGCATGTGTTGCTTAGCGATGAACTGAGACAGCCACAAGCAGCCCCAGAGACCAGGACCAGTGCAAGTAGCCACTCCTAGAGTCACTCCACATGGCTAGTACTGCTTTGCAGCAACTAACTGAATGAAGGCACCCAAAGGGAACCCACTGTGAAGCAAGCGATGCAGCTGGCATTGAAACTAACAGAGGAGGCGCTGGATAGCTCACGAAATCTTACATGACTGGGAAACAGAAAAAAATATATAAGCAGAAAGCAACAAGATCCCGAGAAATCTCAATGAAAGTCTCTCAACAATTCAAAGGTGAACTCAGCCTATTCTTCGCAAGTCGCCACAGAAGTGATTTCTGCAGTCGAGATGTTAGAACAAAAAATGACTTCAGCAAAATGCTGTCGCAAACTAAACTCTGGGCCACGACCACACTTCTGACCTTAAAATGAACATATTGTCAACCTCAAAACTAATCAAATAGGTAATCCTTCCTTGAATCCTGGCATATCCAGCGCATTAGCAGATCCATACACATGCTGCCTAGTGCAGTCGTCCACACATTTGTCCACAGTGCTTGACCGGTGCTCTGTTCTGCATTTATGCCAATCACCGCAGCCTGATAGGCCCGATACAGCTTTTAAAAATATGAGGAGTGAAACACAATCCACAGGAATGTTCATGCACAATAAGGTCAGGATTCGAGGCCTAGGCCACTCACAAATGACACAAGCATACTCCCCGGTGCACCATTCGAGTGCTCTAGATAGGTGTGTGGACAACTGTACATACAGTGGCATGTCATGTGATGGCAAACAATGGACATAAGGCAAACTCAACAGTTATCCTACTACTAAAGGCCAAAGAGGCATGAATGGAGATATGGGTACACAGACAAGAGCACTAGGCACAAAAAAAAAAATTAGCACAAGCGTTTTGGGTGCCTTTTCTTCATGCTTAGTTCTTTTGCGTTGTTTTATTCATGCCTTTTAGCTTCAATAGCAATGCATTAACTTGGCACTGAAAAACTCTGGCATTATAAACCAGTACGAATACTCAAATGAACATGCATGGCACCGATGGGCAAGGAGTCTAATTCAGCTCCAAAATGCTGGCAATTTTCACTGATACTGGTTCTAGTTAAGCTGCTCTCTGCTTGTGAACTTAATTTCACATTCCTACGAAATGCATTCTACGACAGAAATGACTATCGAATACAAATGTTAAACAAGGATTTTCATTTTCCCTGTTCCTCTGACGCCATCTGTGTTTGGCTTGGTGTGTCACTGCCAAACCTGAGAAAAATGAAGCCTTCCTTCACTATTTCAATCTTTTAGCCTTTAAAAGCATACATAAGAGTGGCTTTCAGTGCCAAGAACCTCTCTACAAGCGCTTGAATTTTGGTATGCTTGATTCTGTGCCACTGCTGCTTTTGTAAAAAAAAAAATTTCAATAAGCAGGCGTACACCTTGCCAAAAACAACAGACAATGCCTTATCTAGTACAATGGGTAGAATCTTAAAGGGACCCAGAAAGGGGGTTTCAATAAAGGTGCGATATGTCTGGGATGTTAAAAGACGACAGTTAATAATTATTCCCCAGCAAGAATTATTTTAATGCGTTTTGTGGAAGCTGAGTTATATGCAGACTAAGTTTCAACTTCTGCGTCTTTGCACCTTTCCCTCTCCTCTCGCACGCCAAAACGGCGGCGCTCCTCCGCTGGCCCCACTCACTCGGCCGCTCCCCTACCTCTGCCGCGGCCGCTCCCCTACCTCTGCCGCGGCCGCTGTAGCGCGTGACGTCTGAAAGAGTTCGGCGCTGTGAACCAAAGATAACCCCCGGCTGCTGACGTCATTTGCAAGACGTGACGTCGTCTGCTAGGTTTTCGTGCGAAAGACTGGCACCGCGCGTTGCCGCGAGGTGCGAAAGCGGAAATTTTTAAAAATGTGTTGTAAATTTCCTGCCCGCTTCTGAGGTCTTGTACGCGGCATGGACGCTCGGTGGCCTGTACTCTACATAGTGCAAGCATTTTACAGCCAAGCTCAAATACCTCTTTCTGTAGCCCTTTAAGTCTGCCGTGGACATGTGGGTTTTTGTCAGAGTGGCACATTGCCCACAGTCTCCATGGCGTGCCAAGTTACATGCTACACGGACAGCCCATCAACTCAGTGCTGTGAGCTGATGCAGGCTTGCTTCAAGACACAGCTTGGCACATTCAGCGTGGTGTCACATCACTTCTGTTTGCTTCCAACCAGCATCCCATGAGAGTAATGGTTAGGCAAACGTGCTGGAAAGACTGCAGGCATGTGAACACTCAGATCACTGCGCAGCTGGCATAGAGCATATGCACAAACCGAGAGTACGTAGTTGTTGATGTATGCTGCATATACATAAGCGGAGCCAGGCCACCCATTACTTGCTATTTAACAGGAATAAGGGCATCTTAGAGATCTGCCAGCACGCTATGCGGCAGCCAATCAGCTGACCTTGTCCTCCTCAGTTTCACGTGGGAGTTCTGAAACATAAAACGACTTGTCAGCAAAGTCCCAATAGGCGGTCATGTGGAAACCCATGTTGCATAGCACCACAATGTATTCGGCAGCAGCAAACAGCGTGTACACTGAAAAAGAAAAAAGTGGACAAGCAATATGAACTGTCAGCAAAAGGTAACTATTTGTACACAACACCATTAATTTCTCAGCAACAGTCAAGGCTAGCACATCGGGGGCGGTGGCACAGATGCCATTCTGTCCTGTCATCAGCAAACCACAATCTCTGGTTATACAGTGCCACCAACGGCAAAAAAGGAAGATTTCACGAGAACTGATAACAACGTTAGGTGAAAGTCCATTTATCAGTGCTGTGTTTTAGAGGATAAGCTCTGCACTTTTTGACACCAAACTGAACTCCCCCACAGCAAGCAACTTTTTTCTCTTGATTTTTCAATGCTAAAAAATAACTGCACACAAATTATTTATGATCCTTCCTTGTGTGTATGTTGCTTTTTAGGTCCTGCGTTTAGGTGCTTCTGAGCCAACATCGCTCTTTAGAAAGGTGCGAGACAAGCTGTGACATGCAATCAGAAGTTGTGGTGCTGTGCCATTAACAGAATGGGAACATACACAGTAGTTGCTCAGTGTCTTACAGTACACTGCAGCTGACAATTTTGTCAAAGTGTTCAACCGAAAGATATCAATTTACATTCTAAGCATGGTCGGATACAACTTAAGTATGCATTGAAGCTCCACCCACATTCAGGACCGGCGCACAGATTTCCTCCACGACAAAAAAAGTAGTCCGTTGTTGAAACTTCTCTTGTCACTTAAACAAGAAGCTAAACACGAGAAAAAGTTATAAGCTCTAAAATTTTGATACCTGGCTTGTTTAATAGTCGAACATTAAAAAGCTTATTTTGTTTACTTTTGTGACTGGCTAGAGGAGTAATACGTATGCTGCGGACCGTGGCTCAGTGTTAACAACCGCTGTAAACATGAAAAGATATCTTGTAGCATTCTGCCAAACCTCTATGCTTTCACACATGTTGTAGCAGCTGTGTTCTACATTCAATTCACATAAAAAGTAAAGTGCCTACTCATTTGTGATCATTTTCAGACATCACATTTAAAAGAAGCTAGTACCAGTCCAAGTTTAAATGACACAGTTGCTGCACACCAACTATTAGTAGACTTCAAAGTTCTGTGTTGCTCACCGAAATTACTTTGTCTAAAAACAAGAATTGTTCGGGCACTTCTGTTGATTATAGAAGCAAGGTATTGCATATAGAGGCTGTAACGAGCCCCCACGATGCTTCATGTATAAATTACGTGCAAAACTATGAAGTCATCTGTCATCACGAGGTCTTTACATCATTAAAAAAATCATTCACCTTTAATTGCTTACAAAGTGAACAATGATGACAACTTCCCATTTCACTAGGTAACTGAATTTTTCTTAAACTGGCAATGAGCAGCACTTACTTCCTGGCTCACAGTGCTTGGTATGTCGAACAAAAAAGTAGCAGCACACAATGGAAAGAACGATGGACACTATTGTGAGCCGTTTTTTCACCTTCAGGGAATATGCTTCCTGCAGAGAGAACAAAAACGAGCACAATAAGTGAGCGCAATCATGACCGCAGACAGTGGTTGTGCTTACCATTGCCGAGAGAGAGCGTCTTTTTCCAAGGCCCGGCATAACACAGCACAACATCATGTATAAAAGTGAACAAGTTACAAACGTTATGAACATCTTTTCATGGGCAGCTGCAAAAAAGAAAACGGTAATAAGCGAAAAATTATGCACTAAGTCTTCCAAGATTCTTCCTTACACTGAACAACAAGAATAGCTGTAGAAACAAATTTAATAATCTGTACTGGCAACAACATGCTAAGATAACTCGGTTTCATTGCAGTGTTAACTGAAATGGTAGAAAAGGAAGACGTATGCTTTATTTGTTGTACTCGCTGACTAAGAACTCGTACCAATAAGCCATGATTCACTTTATTTAACTTCAAAATAAAAGCAATAAAAATTTGTTCCTCCACGTTGTGTCTAAAGAAACCTATTTTACTTGGCTCGTTTACCTGAGCATCACTATTCCACACACAGACAAACTTCACAACAGTATTGTATTAGAACTGCAATTTCAGCATCTGATAAACCTTGGTGTTCCTTGACAACAGCTGCTTATCATAAACATTCTGCGGAATCAGAAAACTCTAAATGCCGACTTATGTTCTAGTGGTTCCAAGGATAACAGTATGTGCGTAAAGAAGCCACAAACTTTTCTGTTCACAGAACCAACACATACTTGAATACAGCACTACATTAAGGGAGAATCTATATGGTTACTTCCAGTTCCTATCTAAAAGGCCTCTTCCAGTGCCAGTGTGCCTAATGACTTAAACTGCCAGGCACTTAGCTAACTTCCACATGGCTAAAATAATGTCCAAAACAATAGAAAAAAAAAGAAAAACATGAAAACTTGCCATAATTTTCAGTAGATGAAACATTTGTAAGGCCCAGCAGACAAAGGACCTCAACAGTGTTTAGGCACCAGGATATTCGGGCAACATACTGATGCTGGATGTCGAGCATGCCTTGGTAGTAGCGATAGTACATGACACTAACTAGCAGCCTAGGCGCAGCGTGCAGCGCAATACCAGAACGCCAGATGTAGCGCTGCGGAGTGTGGCCTCCTATCGCTGCGCTGATGGACGGAAGAAAATTTGCCACCTGCAACATCAGTTCAGGAACACAGTGTGACACAGAAGTGCAGAGCTAATACTCTGTGCAGTAATAAGCTCGAAGAAATAATATGTAGCGTTTTATATTTCAAATCATGAATAACTATCCAAATACTGCACTGCAACATTTCAAGTTATAAATAAAAATAACCTGTGACTCTTCAATGCACTCCAAGCGTCAGGTCACAGCTCTTCTTGAGTACAGTATTCTTTGAAACAAACGAAGACAGCAGGGCAAAGGCTGTGCCGTTCATAGACAACCAGCCAAGTGCCTTAGTGCAGCTTTACTACAGCGTGCAGTGCAACTTCAGGACAGGTAACATCTGACATGAACTAAAACACGACAAATTTTTATGGCGCAAGGGCAGCTATGACGAAACAGCTCAATGGCATAAGGCATGTTTTTCTACACAAGGTGGGGTCAGACCCATTTTCAACAGCATTCCCCCCCAAGAGAAGCTGAGCACCAGGCCAGGGGAAAGCTTGTACCCATAGTATCACCAGTCGGTACCTGGCAGCACTGAGGGTTGACCTGGCACCTCCCACGTACAAGACGGAAACTAAAATTCGTTGAGGAAATATGTTGTACGAAACAGAAGGAAGTCATACTTAGCAGTGATTTGCTCTCCGTGTTTCTTTAGCATCTGGTTGTCTCAATGCAATCTGTTAATTAGCGTATCATTTATTAAAATGCTGTAAAATGTTTGCATATCCCACTAGTGGCTAAACAGCACGTAAAACAGAGAGAGAAAAAAAATAGAAAGTGATCCAGGAGCATATATCCTTTCGCTACTAGCAGGACCTACTGTATCAAAGGGTTTGTTCCATTAGCGAGTCTTCCTCCTGCAAACGTTCACCACGAACTTTGGCTCACGGCGCCTGGCCTCGACAATTTTTTTTTTTCAAACCGATGTCACATTGCAGCATGCGCTTCAATGGCAAAATTTAGTCCTGCCGCACTAAGTTCACAAACAGAATTTACAATTCCACATTCTAACTTTTACATTAAAAGGATCCACACTCAGCTCAGCGTTTAATATTGCGGTATCATTTTGCCTCACTTTAAAGTTAAACACCATGCGCACTTTTGTTCGCGCAACTGAGAGATACACTTTAGAACAGTGACACGAGCGTGCGCAGTTTTTCCTACAAGCAGAGAAAAAGCTTCTGCACTCATTTAAAATAACTGTGCCAGAAGCCATAAAACAAAGACGGAAACAGCAGCGAGGACGAAGCGGACACAACTGTTAAAAACACCTGTCTGTTAAAAACACGTCTCCAAACCGCGCAAAACGAACGCAATGAGAAAAGTGGGAAGGGCAGTGGCAGCGTGTGGAGAGCAGCAGCTAGTAGTACACATGCACACGATGGTAGCCGGCCCACAGATACATGTGGACGTCTGTCTGTATACATGGCACCTCAAGCCGAAATAACACATTCCGCGATGCACACAGGAAGACAATCCTGAAGCATCAACGCGAAGCTAAACTGAGAAACAAACAAACGATGCAGAAAGTATGCATACCCCACAGTGCGTTGCTGTGACCGCAGCGAAGTTGAACATCAACGACCACAAAACACAGAAGACGAATGAAAAAAAGGGAAACAGCACGGTGACCACTGCAAATATCCGAAACGGTACGCGGACAAGCGCCACCGGCTGAGCCATCGTTGACGCCTTCGGAATGCCTTGCAAAGTATGCTAGACAGCTAATTTAAGAAGTAATACACTTAGATTGTGTAGCTGTGTCACGAAGTAGCTGCTACTTGCGGGCATATTGAGGAAATACTGGGCTTTAAGGCGGAAATTTTGACGGCGCTATAACAACATCCCCGGAACAGGGGAATGTGCGAAATGAGTGAGCTCCCCTATGAGCTTCTTAATGCCTGCAGCGCCAGCAATCGGGTTGGGCGTCGGCTGGCGTTGGTTCCTCTCTCTCTTTTCTTGCTCTTTCCGAAGTAATAATATGCTAGCGCCACTTTTCGGCCGCGTTTTTCAACTACATTTAGTCATAAAGTACATTTTGCAGGCGCAGCTCTGGAACTCGGTGGTTTCCGTACTCAGCAAGTCGCTTCGCCACGGTCTAAAAACAAAAAAAAAATATTATGAAACAGTGATAACGAAATAATATCAAACAAATAGAAAGCGCAGATGTCTGAAAGAACAAGACTACAACGAGCGCCGAGGAACTGAGGGCCTATTTCTTTCTGGCTCGGTTCATGCGTGGCTTCCATGTGTTCTTTATTTTTTCGCAAGTATTTTTCGTCGGAATACCGTATTTCGATGGAGGCGAACTCAAAAGACGCATGTGTGCTGTGTGATGTCAGTGCAAGATGGTCGAAATTATTCCGGAGCCCTAGCTCCACCATAGAGCTACGTACTATACCAACATACACTGAAGTTGCACAGCACATGGGCATTTTTGCATTTTTCCTTACCCGCCGCGGTGGCTCCGTGGACTAAGGGCGCTCGGCTACTGATCCGGAGTACCCGGGCTCGAACCCGACCGCGGCGGCCGTGTTTCGATGGAGGCGAAACACTAAAGGTGCCCGTGTGCTGTGCGATGTCAGAGCACGTTAAAGATACCCAATTATTCCGGAGACCTCCACAATGGCACCTCTTTCTTCCTTTCTTACTCAGTCCCTCCTTTATCCCTTCTCTTACGGCGCAGTTCAGGTGTCAGCCGGGATGTGAGACAGATACTGCTCCATTTCCTCACGGCATGAACCTGCCGCGGTGGCTCAGTGGTTATAAGGCGCTCGACCACTGGTCCGGAGTTCCCGGGTTCAAACCTGACCGCGCGGCGGCTGCGTTTTATGGCGAGGCAAAACGCTAAGGCGCCTGTGTGCTGTGCGATTTCAGTGCACGTTAAAGATCCCCAGGTGGTCGAAATTATTCCGGAGCCCTCCACTACAGCACCTCTTTCTCCTTTCACTCCCTCCTTTATCCGAATTCCCTTACGGCGCGGTTCAGGTGTCCTCTGATACTGCGCCATTTTCTTTCCCCAAAAATCAATTATTAATTATTATTCACGGCATGAGGAGGAGGAATAAACATCTTTACTGAAGAACTTGATAGAGAGAATGAGATTTATATGACGCTGGTGGGAGCGAACTGGAACTGTAGGCATACTACAGGCGAAAAGTAAAGGCTTTTTTTTTTTCAGAACCACAGCTCTGTGCACAGAAGTGGGCATAGCGTTCAATAGGCATTCCTTTCTTTCTCTTTATTCCCCTCTAGTTCGAGCAGTGACGGATCCTTACAAAGGACATCGGTAACGTATCGGCACCATCGTCATCACCATCCCCTCGGCAGTTTTTCGGCTGCTTTGGCGCGCTTTAACTTGCCGGGCTGTGTTGTTAGCTGTGGCGTCGCTTTGTTTTCGAAGTATATAGTCGCTTTGATTTGATTGATTTGATTGTGGTGCTCGGTACTAATTAACATTTGTGTTTTTTATCGGTGACGCGATTGCTCTCGTTTTCATTTCAGTTAATGGCTTGACTCGCACAGCTCTGCGCTTCTGGATTTTCGGCCAGGGCACATGTGACAATTCTGCGTCAGGACCGAGAAGCTTTGCTTCAGAAATGACCTCCAGACTATCTGTCATTGCTTTTTGCAAGATACGCTTTGACGACATAGTTATTTTTGAGCTCTGAATGCGCGATATCAAAATACGTTCACCGCAGAAATGAGCCTCGATGAACTTCGAAACGAAGCACGGTTTTATATGTACGACGACGATGACACCCACGTATCTTTATTTGAGGCGTTTGTTTCCAACACTTCGAAAGGTAGGACAAACGTTTTATGCACACTAGGTGGAGTGTCAACATCAATACTCGTCATTTGCAGATTTGGGCCCAATCGACAAGGACTGGTTCAGCAAGGAGATATCTTCCCAAATCTCAGAGTGCAGTGATTTTCAAAGCAGTGGAAGCGTCTCTTCGCACCCGTCTACCCCGCTAGCATCACCGTGCTCGTTACGCGACAAAGTTGGGTCGCCAAAGTCTGCCGTGCTCACACCGGCCTCTGCCTCCACCTGCCAGCTTAATACCAGCCTGCTGGAGTGGACGCCTCTATTACCTTCGCCAGCTGCGTGAGTTTCTTGAGCGTGCGTGATATGAGCGTGCCACCTGCCTAGGTGGCATTAGATCTATCATAATTAAGTTTTAGTCGACCAAATATTCAAATATAAACATTTTTTTTATTTCACAGCAGTGCTGACAGAGGGAGCCATTATTTTTGACAGGCTTCGTTTTAAAAGTTGTCGCATATACTGCCGCTTGCAACGCAGCAGCTCAAAAAGGAGGTAGTGTGTGCTTGCCTTAGTTAAATTTAATTCGGGAAACTGTTTTAAAAAGTTTCAATGCGTCCTTTTTCTGTAGTCTAGAACCTGTCACGTTGCATTCAATTGCTGTATTTCTATTCTTGGGTAAGGAGAGTGCTTAGCCTGCAGTGATCTTCTGAGAAACCTTTTTTTTTTTCCTACCAGTTTAGATGGAAGCATACTAGGCAAATTGAAAGTATGGGATAGCCTGAAAGTATGGCACTAAAGTATGGCATAGCCTTGGTAACCAGATACTTACTTATTTTCATTGCTTGATTTCTTCTTTTTTTTTTAACTCACCATTAAACAGAAGGTAGCACACCTATCTTATTACCTGATAATTATTACGGACTTTTAGTACTGTATGACTTCTAAGAAGCCCCTGAAAGGAGTGCAGTCCCGTTTAATACTCTATAGCCTACTGTGTTTAACGATTCCTACATAGCCTGAGTCAACGAGAACTATGGCAGAATAGACTTTGTTGAAGCATGACAAACTTATAGAAGATAGTCTATTTTAGCATTATTATAACATTGTAAGCTCTAAAATGTAAAGAGGGTCAGGGCTTGTACTGCAGTTACAGATGGCTTTGGGATCACTTATAGTAGCAGATCTAAAAGTTCATACCACCAGTGTTCAAAAATGGAGTGGAGATCTGGATCACCTTCAGGCTAGCAGGGTGTCACCAGTTTGAGCGCTTTTAGAGGCTGACTGGGACGTGTTGACATCATTGTGTACATTTATTTTTCACAGAAGACTCATCACTGTCAAGCTGATTGGGTTTTCATACTTAGCATTTATGACCTGCTCGCCTGTTACAGTTTTGTTTCTTTATGTGTGTGTAGCACACCACGCTGTAGCTTATCATGCTGAAACAAAATGGTCTCCTAGTTTTTCTTATGTCTAGTTGGAACCAATGGGTAATTACATTTTATGCATTGCTGCCTTATTTAAAATCCTGTCAGAGTAAAATTTTACGTCTGCACTCTTAAAATTATACGAAGTGCCAGTGTCAGTTTGGAATTGCAGTATTTTTAGAGTGAAACAAATTAAGTATTTTAGTGCGCTTAATTTTTTCTTGTTGCCTTGCTGGCTACGTTGTGATGCTGCAAGCCTTGTAGCAGCGCAGTGTTAGTATTATTTTATTTCAAGATACTGCTGATTGTGTATTATTTCAGCATGTCACAGTTTAAAGGACCTCTGAAAGGGGCTCTCAGTAAAGTTGTAGTATGCTTGGGATGATGCCACTTCATGAATATCCTCCAGCCAGAATTTTTTTAATGCACTCTGTAGAAACTGAAGTTTATGGTAGAGAGAGGACAGGCAGTTGGTTTCTTGGCACACACAAAGTGAACAAGGGAGGGGAAAGCCTCAGGGTTCTTGACAACGTTCCAACATGAGGAGTTGTCTTAGTCTCGGAGTAGTCTCGGAGGAAGGCCCTATTTAAACCCCACCAACGATGAACACTGACCCAGACGTAGACAAGTCCTCTTGTCAAAACGTTGACAAACACCCCGAAGCTTTCCCCTTCCTTGTTCGCTTTGTGTTTGTTGGAACGGAATTGTTTGTAGTGAAAATTTGAATTTAAGCGTCTCTGCACCTTCCCTTCTCCTCTCATCACTTTTTGCTTGATGAAAGGTCGGCGTTTCTTCACCGTCTCCACAGCCGACGCACGTGGGAATTCCCCTGGGGAGGTGCTTCCTGAACTGCCAGAACAACAAGGCTGACTGACTGTGGCCGTGGTAGCAGACTGACGTCTGAAAGAATCTAACCAATAGCCATCTTTTGACTGGCTTACGCAGGGGCATGCTAACATTAAAAAGTCGCCAGAAAGGGCTCTACAACTTCTTCTCGCGATTGTGGACACCCTGCTGCATGTAGAAGTGTGTTATATGGTATATGGCTCAAGTGTTCATGATGACACAATGTGTAGTGATTGAGCGAGTTAATGTGCTCTCTTCAGAAGGTGCTTCAGAGCCCTTTTAAGGAGATGGATACAGAGTTATAAAGGCAGTTAAAAAAATGTATTTGCAGGGCAAACGTTTTCAAGACCCCAGGTGTGCCAAAAACGTTCCCACAAAGTCTTGGGGTAAACACAACCACTCCCAGCCCACTATGGTCTCCGTCATTGGAGACACCACCACACAGAAGCAGTCGTATGTTAAAATTTGATTTCTCTAAAGTTTGCTACAGCCAAACTCTGGATCAAAGCACTGATGTGCATGCATTTTTCTTTTCAGGGTGCCAACAAGACGGGAAAGTAGTAAGTGTGATTAGTGTTGTACTGTTACTCCCACAAGCATTAGATGGTAGTCAGTAGTAAGGCTAGCTGCTCAAAAAGTTACCCTAGTGAACAACTTTTTACGACCTTTGATGTCGACAAGGTTCCAGTACAAGGCATTTTGTTTGTTGTTCCAGCCATTTCCTTTGGCCAGAGATTTCTTTCATACAGTTATGTCATCACTCTTAGTATACTTTGATGCTGTCTTTGAAGTAATGGATTTATTTCAAGCATTTAAAATCATTTCACACTATACTGCATTTCTCAGCTATCATAAAGCGTGCCTTATTGCTTTGCGCTCAGTGAACTGTGCTTTGAATACATAAGCGGCTCCTGTTAATTCATTTGGGCTTATATACTTGTCAGGTATGATACGCAGCCGAAGCTTGTTACAACGGACTCGTATAATCCAGAAAAACAAGTCCGTTCTATCCAGAGTGCACTTTATACGAAAGAACAGGAAGAACACACACAAAGAAAAACCTTTTGTATGCAATTTTGCAACTTTATTTCTTTATTTGGAAAGGCCTGTCATAGTATTTAAATTAACTGGGAGCAACTTTGCATCGCATTTCTGGTGCGTAGTTACAGACAATCATCAGAACAGTGGCCTTTCAGCTCTGGAGTCCTTTGCTTGTATAAATGTGCTGAATGGGTTCGTGCGATATCTCTTGCAACAAAAATGAATCTTTTGCAAAAACCTTAAAAAAAATTTGTTTTTTACCACTTCTAACAGTAATGGTGTTTCAGAAAAACTACAGTAACCTTCTGCTACATTCCTACTAGCTGTAGAACTTCAATAGTGCAGTTGTTTGCTGCTGCTGGAAACATTCCTTGACAGCTTCTATGTGTTCAATGACGTCATGCAAGCTAAGCTTAACCAGGAACTCACTCTGTGCACGGCCACCTTCATCATTTGTGCTGTCTTCGTCTGACACAGACTGTGATGGGCTTTTGATGTTGGTTACAATGTCCTGGTTACAATGACATTCTAGTCGATTTCAAGAAGGAAAAACGGGCATGTGATGCAAAGAGAAAATTACCGGTGGTCGTCAAGCATAATAAACTTGATTCCAAGAGAAGGCAAGCATAGCAGTGAGCGACAGGAAGTTGTGTGGACGGATGAGATTATGAAGTTTGCGGGGATAAGGTGGCCGCAGCTGCCACAGGGCAGGGCTAATTGCAGAGATATAAGAGAGGCCTTTGTCCTGCTGTAATTGTAGCCATGCTGATGATGATGACAGTGTGCTGGTCTGTGAGCTCTTTGTTGTCCACAACGGCATCGTCAGAACTGACAAATTCAGAAAAATAGCCTGCTCCAAAAGAACCTCTCACCAGTGACCAAACGTTAGGCAAGCCTGCATCCTCATCTGTTGCAGCTTCTGCAGTGTCTGTCGTCTTCCAAAATCCAGCTTTCTTGAAGCAGTTCCTAATAATGTTACTTTCCAGTTGTTCTCTTACTGCAGACAACACCTACGCTGGGAAGGCAACATCAATCTTAGTTTCCTGTTCATGTTCCATATCAAACAACAGGTGTTCCACTAGCCTGGTTCTGCACGCAGCCCTAACTGCATGCACAACACCTGCTGCAGAGCTGATGTAGCATTCTGGGGCTAATGCGCAGCTGCCAGAGCCTAGAATGGGTGTAATGGTGCTCGACAGGGAGGAGGACATCACTGTGAAGTATTACTTGATGACAAGTTGGAACTCAACACAAATGTCCATTGTTAAAGTGTACTGGATCAAATTTTACCACAAATTTAGTTCAGTGTAAAGAATGGTCTGGTGTAAAGTTAAAACTGAAGCATTTTGGATTTAAATGTGCGGTGACCAAACAAAATTAGCCATATTGTCCATTTTATCTGGCTGTCCGTTTTATCCGGATCTATTGCAGCAAGCATCAACTTTACTTTACTTTGAGCGGGTCAATGTTGTGTTCATCTAGAAGTTTTTGGTTGTGCATATAAAGGTTGCCCTAAGTGAATGTCACCAATATTCGAAAAAAAAAAATAATCTGTGGGATCTCTAAACGAATGGCGGAAATTGCATGTTCATGGATGTTACTTACATCATTACAACCTGCCCACCAGATTGTGAGCAAACTGTGCACTGTGGCATGTGGAAGTCAAATTAATGACTGGTCACTAGAGGTTGCTCGGCAAGAGCAATCTGGGTCACACAAGCCCCACCGGTGGCAGCGCCTGCCTTTGCAGTGCAATGGCGCATCGCTTAACCGCTGCACCACGGCGGAGCTGAAGTGTCCCCTCCAAATTTTTTAGTTTTAGTGGAGTTCAGGTGGGACTGCCTATATGTTCATTAATTTGCATAAAAACTGCATTGAATAGGAAAAGCCTTATTAGAGATCATAGCATTGTGGTAAGCTTCAGTCTCCCAACATAATCATTTACTCATACCTTTTTTTCTCTTTCTGCACTGACAGTTTGCTCCAAGGAACTTGTTTCATCTGCCAGGAAAGAACAAGCAAAGTGTATCATTTGAAGGCGAAGATGTATTGGAAGACGAGGAGTTCAAAGATGTTCTGTCTGACAGAGAGGAAAAACCTGCACTCGTCTCTCAGAGCCCGAGAAAAGAGACTTCATCTGTCTCTGTCGCCAAGTCTGACGAGTACTTAGGCACTGAAGCAGAATCCAAGCCCTCTCTTGAAGACTCTTTTGACACTTCAAAAGCAGGCTCGCGGCATTCATCAAGTTCAACAGGCCATGGAACTTTGAAAGCAAGAGCTGAAAGATGTCTCAACCATGGTGATGCGCAGCTATTCCATGGCGATGCTGACATGGGAAAAGATGAACGTTTTATGTCGTTTGATGAAGCTGCTTGTCAAAAGGCTAAGCTCACAGTAGTGGAAACCCGTAGTCCTGCTCCTAAAATGGATGCCACAACATTCCTAGCCCCTGTATTGTGCCAGACAAGCAACTGCTTTAGACCTGTTCTGAGGAAAGAAAGCATAACAGCTTTAAAAGTCCTAGCCATGCCACCTGCTGTGACAGCACTTCACAGCCCAGTGGTGACACATTCCAGCTCACACAGCGAGCCTTCCGGTAGCACATCAAAGGACTTCTCATTTTCTGAAGACAAAAGTGACGGTGGTCCTGGAAGGCCTGACCTTTCGCTCACCCAGATGTTTGAGGTAGCTGAAAGCACAATTGCTTGCATAGAGGCATCTGATGGGTTCACACAGTGCATTTCCTCTGAAAGTGAAGCTCGGTCTGACTGTAACATTGGCAGTACTGGGAGTGAAGGCAGTTCACAGAGACCAGAGAAGAAACGAGCTTCAGTTACACACCAACTTCCAGCATACCTTGACATCTGTCACAGCAGCAGTCAAGCACCATTCAAGAAAGAAATTGAAGTTTTCCAACCTTTGAGTGTAGTTGGGAAGCTTTGCAGTGCAGACATTGCTGTAGGAGATTGCGTGATTTCGACTGACTTTGAAACTAGGTCTGAAAAACCAGTTGCAGTGCTAGAGTCATCCCTCGCTGCTGCAAAGGAAGAGCTTTCAACTGCTGATCAAGCTTTAAGAGGTACTACAAAGGTTGAACAACAGCCAACAGGCTTTGGAAGCAGCACAGTGGAGCACAACGGATGTAGAAGCTTACAGTCACTATCAAAGTTGGATGCTGTAGGCAATGAGGTGGCAAGTCTAGTAGAAGCCCCAAAGTTTGGCGAAGGATTAACTGTGCAAAGCCACAAGCAGGTTGATGTCCATCATTTTAAATGTGCCGAAAACGGATGTAATACAGCTCGCCGCTGCGTGAGGGCAGAAGGGCTCAATGTAGCCGTCAATGTTGAAGCTACTCGGGATTCATCTTCTGTTGAGTTTGGCAGTAACAGAGCACCCAGGGCCCAGTCAGGCCACACATGTCCAGACCAGAGCACGTTTATGTCTGGGTTCACAACAGCTACAGGCAAGCCTGTCTACATTCAGGAAGAGGGTCTGAACCGTGCGCGGCAGCTATTTTCTGAAGCTAGCCCAAACGGCTCTTGTGAAGAATCACGAGTTAACACTGTGCCTCCAGTACTTTTGACTGGTGCTGGAAAGATGATGAACGACTCAGTTTACCCATTGAAGAAGCCAAAAATGCAGCCTGGCACAGTCACAGCAGGCTTTATGACAGCTGGAGGGAAACCTGTGTTCATTCAAGAAGCAGCCCTCAGCCGTGCTCAACGGGTTCTGTCTGAAGTTTCTGCTGATGTGACCCAAACAGGTTTGCGAGATGAGACCGTAACCACATCCTTCGCAACTGCCACTGGAAAGATGGTGAATGTATCCGTTAACTCATTACCGAAGCCAGGAGAGCATCACAGCCCATTGACATCTGGCTTTATGACAGCAGGAGGCAAACCTGTCTACATACAGGAAGAAGGCCTGAGCTGTGCACGGCAGCTTTTTTCTGAAACTGGCCCAAACGGCCCTTGTGAAGAATCACAGGTGAACACTGTGCCTCCAGTACTTTCGACTGGCGCTGGAAAGATGAACGACTCAGTTTCCTTACTGAAGAAGCCAAAAATGCAGTCTGGCACAGTCACAGCAGGCTTTATGACAGCTGGAGGGAAACCTGTGTTCATTAAAGAAGCAGCCCTCAGCCGTGCTCAACAGGTTCTGTCTGAAGTTTCTGCTGAAGTGACCCAAACAGGCTTGCGAGATGAGACTGTAACCACATCCTTTGCAACTGGCACTGGAAAGATGGTGAATGTATCCGTTAACTCATTACCGAAGCCAGGAGAGCACCACAGCCCATTGACATCTGGCTTTATGACAGCAGGAGGCAAACCTGTCTACATACAGGAAGAAGGCCTGAGCCGTGCACGGCAGCTTTTTTCTGAAGCTTCCTGTGAAGAATCAATGGTGAACAGTGTACCGGCTGAGCTCACCACTGATGCTGGAGAGATGAAAACAAGCTTAGTTGACTCACAGGACAGGTCAAAAGTTCAGCCTGGTGCAATGACATCAGGCTTTATGACAGCTGGAGGCAAATCTGTGTATATACAAGAAGAAGCCCTCAACCGCGCTCACCAAGTTCTCTCGAAAGGTGTGACTGCACCTCCCAAAGTGCATCTACCGGGTATGGCTGTGCCCACATCCTTTACAACTGGTACGGGGAAGGTTGTGAATGCCTCAGTTGACTCGTTAGCAAAGTCAAAGGAACAGCATGGCTCAGTTGCATCTGGCTTCATCACAGCAGGAGGCAAGACGGTCTACATACAAGAAGAAGGCCTGAATCATGCCCGTCAGCTTCTCTCTGAAGCCACCGTTGACAAATCTGAGGAATTCCTGCAGAAGGTTGTCCCCACATCTTTCACAACTGGGTCTGGAAGACCATTGAAGGTTTCAGCTGACTCACTGAAAAAAGTGGAGGCACTTCTCAGTGAAACAGGTGACCAACTGTCGTCTGTTTTTGTAGGGAGCCACTCCGGAGAGAAGGGCTCTTCTGTAAAGGCTGCAAATTTAGAAAATGTTGATGAAGTGTCTACTGGCTTCTTAACAGGATCAGGAAAAGCGGTATCTGTTTCAAAAAATTCACTGGCGAATGCTAAAAGCATGCTTAATGCTGGGTGCAACAACACCTCTTCTTTAGACTTTTGTACTTCCGAGAGAAATGTTCCTCCTCCTGATAGTGGAGAAGACGTTCAAAACGGTGCTGAATGTGTTCAAAGGCCATCTGGTTGTGGCAATACACCATCAGTGTTCTGTGTCGAGAAAGGGCAGAAAGTGCTTGAATCAAGGCAGGTCTTGAAGCAAGAATCAAAGCACAACACGCCTACTAATCCTTTGGCATTTCACGCCTCGGATAGGAGCACCCCGGCGTCTGGTTTGAGCAGACTTGGACATGTTGGATCTCCCATGTTTTCTTCAAAGCTGAAGCCTGTGGTCAAGACGCCAAGCTTTGTTACCCCATTCAAGGCAGTTATTTCGAGCAAGACTCAGACACCATTGGCGGCTACAAAGGCCGCAGCTGGTCCACGAACTTTGTTTCAGAAGAAGGCAGTTCAACCAGGCAAACTGTGGATCCTGCGTAAGGTCACGAAGGCTCCGCGACTGTCCCTCAGAGATGCACTGCATGGCCAGTGCCCCAAGTTTTACACTCTGGAAGAGGTGAGCCTGTGTGTAGCTTGTTATCTTAAACATTATATGGGATTGGTTAGTAATGGGAAAGCATGCTTTGCATATCCTTGCTATAGTTGTGTATATCGAAATAAATCTGTGAAACACGTGGTGAAAGAATGGACAAAACTGAACTTAATTCTTTTTTTTTTTCAGCTGAGAAGATGTGGTGTGTTGGATTCAACAGCTTTGGTCAATTCAGAAAATGCAGCTGACTTTGTGTTCCACATCTCGTCCTCTGATGGCCTTGTGATATTGGGAGATGGCGCCACTATGCAGCTAGCATCTACAGAAGTGATGTTGGGAAGAGATGAATTCTGCCGGTAATCTTTGACAATCCATTACCCTAAATTCTTTAAAAGGACTGACTACTGAATTTTAAGCACCCAGTTTTTACTGACGCAATGGAAAACTTACCGTCTAAGGTGCTTGATTCCCCAACAGTTTTATTACAAACACTATAGAAAATTTTTACTGAGATTTTTTTTATCACCGAGCTCTACGGCGATTGTATGCCAGCAGATTTGATATACAAAAACTAATGTAAATCTCACCCATCAGCCAGTAATACATAGTTTCGGTATAGAGTAGTACATAGTTTCGGTATAGAGTAGCATCCATATGAGTTTCCACACCCATACCCAAAGCTGTTAAGGCACAGTGATATGCGCCTTGTCTACAGAAGCTTTAGTGGACCGTTGTTTCCACTTCATCCAAGAAATGGGAAACATGGGCTCCATCTAGTGACAAAAGCCATAGTTGGATACAACTTAAGTCTGCAGCGAAGCTCCGCCCACATTCGGGACCGCCGCGCAGAATTCTTCCACGACAAAAAAGTAGTCCGTTCTCTTTTCATCATCTTTTCATCAAATCTTTTCATTTCGCCATAATCTCGCAGCACGTTTTGGTCAGTTGTTAGTCCCTTTAATAGCGAACACTGTAGCCATGCAGTGTGAAGCTTGGCAACTACTTGAGTTGCTATTTATCTGCACAATGTAGAATTATTATTGCCCTTTCGTTTCAGAACTTCTCAAAATCTCACCAACTGCACAAAAATGCACCGCATCAAATTCCATTTTTGTGGTTGGTGCGGTGTGTGAAGACGCTACTGTTGTTCCTTTGCGCATTGATGACTTATGCAGAGCTGCGCTTTTGCTTCCCCCATATCATCTAAAAGTAGCCAATTATGAAGTGTTTGTTTTATGTTATGCTTGTGGCTTTCGGGTTTTCACAAGTCAGCCAAAAAGTCACAGAATGAGATCTGTCTGGGGAAAGTGCTTGCATCTAGAACAACCACTTAATTACTAGCCTCGTAAAAACTAGCTGTCACTACAGCGAGATTGTCATGTAGAAAGAAAATGCAGCCGAAACTGCCTAAAATACTAACAAGCTGCAAAACCTTGAAATCAGGTAAGTCTCGAACAATACTTGTTGCATCATGAAAAGCAAAGTTTTCCTCACTTTTCTACCCTTTTATTTAATATATCAGAATACGACTACTGCTGCAACCTTCTGCTGAAGCATTCAGTTGTGGTGAAGCATTCCTGAAAAGGAACTTATGGAAAAACTAAGCCTGGTCTAATGGAAGTAGAGTTGTGGCCAAGTGTTCCTTGTCATTATAGGGCCTTTCTTGCGATGCCTGGTGTGGACAAGAACTTGGTTGCTCCAGGGTGGGTGGACAACCATTACCGCTGGATTGTGTGGAAGCTGGCATCGATGGAACTGCATTGCCCTGGAGTCTTTGGGGGCAGGTGGGTTGCCAGTACCAGAAACCTTTTCTTTCTTGCACTTCTGCTCTGTCACATTCGGCATTAGTTCAGTGAGCGAGGAAACAAACACAAGATAACAATGTCCTAACCGAAATTAAAGAACTATTAGACACCTGATTTCATTTGCATCTTTTCTTCTTTGTAATGATGCATAAGACATTAATATATGTGAATCACCACGTGGTATTCGCCTACAACTGCTAAATAATTTATAATTGAATTTCTTCTATCACTTGTCTCAGTTTCGGCATCAACAGCTGAGCGATGGCTGTGACGTCAAAAGTCAGCATAGGTCACGTGAGCCACGAAGAAAACTGCAATATTATCGTTGCTTCTTCACTCGTGATTCTGGCTCTTGAAGCAGGCTGGCTTTAACATTGTAGTTTATTTGTGTATTGTGTATATTTTTCCTGCCTGATGTCGTCTATACTGACGTTTGACACCATAGCTATCGCTCAGATGTTGAAACCAAAACCGAAACAGATGAGAAAAGACATTCAATTATAAATTATCCAGCAGCCGAAGGCAAATACCATGTTGAAATCCATGCATGCTAACGTTTTAGGCATCATTACGAAGAAAACACACAAACAAAATTTAGGAGTGTTCAAAGGTGGTTTTTTGGTTCGAAATGAATTCGAAGCGAATATTTTGAATATTTCTGACAAACAAAAAAGGTTGAATGGCACAATAAGCGTTTTCAAAATCGTGTAGTATTTTACTAACACACAAGGCTGTTACACGAAAAAAAAAAAGAGAGTGCATTTAAGCTGTGTTAACTTTCTGCAGAAATTGCTATCGGAAATTGAGGGAGTCGATCTGTATGCGATGCCGATGTATTTATGGGGTGTGAGACCTTTCAGTGGGACCCCCAGCTGCGTCTGTTAATTGCGTCATTGTGCGGCTGTTGCTTTTTAAGCGATGACTCCATGGACACCTGCTGCACATATGCACTGCGTGCCCAGCGCAAGCCCGCATCAGGCATTGGAAAGGGGCACCCATTACCATGTGTCTCGTGCTAGCTCCCCTTCATGCTCGCACCGACGTGGTTGATTAGTGAATTTCATATGGAAGAGAGTGGCTTCTGCAGCTGCAGTCATCTGGCAGGTACAGATCTGGGCGCCGTGCTTTCACGTGCTCCATGCGCAGCACGTATGCCTAGGAAGTGTCCATGAAGTCGGGGCATTAGCTTTGCGTGCACTGCGGAGCCATCCCAGAGGAGATATGCTAAACTGAAACCACATGATGCAAGTGTTTCAGAAATGTTATTCACTTAAGACGAATAGTGAAAGCTTGGTAAGTCAACTCTAAACAACATTTTTTGTTCATGATCACTAGTGGCATTGTTTTGTGCCTTTTCTGCTAATCCCACCCCTTATGTAATACCCCGCGAGGGGTCTTTAAGGTAATAAAATGAAATGAAATGAAATGAAATCGAACTGCCAGTATGGTCCAGGCCAGTGCCAATGGTGCCCGTGTCAGTCTGTGGAGCCGGACGTTCACTAATTCGTGCGCGCTACGTGCCTCGCATTGGTTAGTTCGAACGGGCTCCAGACGGGAGGCCGTATCCAGTTATGACTGGCACGGCGAGCGATTGGCGAAATTCCCCTATTTAAACTCTGAATTGCTTGCTGTACAGTCTCCTGCGTACCTCCAACAAGCATGCAAAGGCAGACGTGATGACAGACGACCTCGTTTCCGAGAAAAGTGTAGTTTCAGTTTCGCTATTCTAAGCTTCGCTGGCTTCGCCCAACCCCGCGGCGGCAGTGGTTGTCGGCCGCACATCAGCCAGCTAACCAAGCCCAGCGGCACCCGTTTCGAATGCCGATTGGGGCATCGCTGGCTTTGTTTACCCCCCCCCCCACTTTTTTTTTTTTCTCGGCATTACTGTTCGCGACTTGTGCAGTGAAGCCTCCTCACACGTGACGCGGCCGCTTGAGAGGGAACTCCATCACCGCCTCGCACTATGAAGGATAGCGGGGAATGCCCTTACCATTTGGGAGCAGTTGTGCTACGACAGCCCCACAGTGTGCACGCATTGAAGCATTGATGAAAATGTGAATAGTCATGATCGAATTGTTCTAATCTCATAAGCAGGCGACCATTGCCCACTCTTTCACCAAATAAATTAACTGTGATGCAGATGGTTCTTGTCAGTTTTTTCAGAGTGATTTGAGAATTCAAACTTTCAGATAATTCAGATATTTTTTTCCAGTCCCAAGAAGTTCGAATTAATGAGCTTTTACTGTACTTCAAGATTTAAAATACCAAACATTCAGAATGAATCGAGTATCGAATTTTCTACTATTGAACCGAATATTCAAATTTGTCGAATATTCACACACCCCTACAAACATTTGGTGTCTGTGCTCCTTTAAGAAGAGCAAATGGACACGGGCAGGGTGTGCAATGCAAAAGGAAGATATTCTATAATACCTTAGGGTCACAGAGTGGATTCCAGAAAAAGGTGAACATGCCACGGGTGGGAGAGAGTCAGGCGAGCAACCGAGACTAGAAAGCTTGCAGGGATAGGGTGGCCACAGCTGAAAGATGCCTTTTCCAGTAGTGGATATAACTGGGTTGATGATGAAGTTTTTTTCTGCCTGTTGCAGTCATTTCCTCCTGGACAGTACATTAACTGGCTTCTTCCATTCTGTATTCACTCGCCATGCTGCTCACAGAGAAAGAAAGCTTGTGGCAAGTATGCGTTCATATCAGCACTAGCATAAGGGTCACCATAAAATCGTAGCTGCACTGAAGACGTATGCTGTATGTTGCTGTGTTGCCTGGAGCAGTGCAATGAAGTGTCTTTTCAAGCCAGAGAGTGATAGCTCTTTCATAAAAACAATGCAGTTCTTTTGCAACGAAGCTGCAAAGAAGGTGAGTGGGCTATGTGGCAGTTTTGGTTGCATCGACGCTGCTGCTGTACTGAAGAAGCATGTGGCTTTGTACTGGGATTTGTAAGCTGGGCAGCACCGAAGTGCTAACTAACATGAAAAGTTTTGTGGATGAGGAAAAGGTTTTTGCTGGACATAGCACTGTAAACACTAGCTGGAAATGCATTTTTATGCATTTCCAGCTAGCTACGATGTTGGAGCTGTTGAACAAGTGCAGAATACTTAAACTCTTTTTCTTAGTTATGTATAGTGGTTAGCTGGCTCTTAGGAAAAGCCATATCAGTGTTCTGTCATTTCAAAAATGTGATTTTTATTGGTGTTGTGGCTCTACAAAGTTTTGCCATTTCTCGCACATTTTGAAAACTGCACGCACGTTGTGAGTGCTCAGCGGCGTTCATCAGTTTGCATCACTCCGTGACACAGGTGCCATGTGACTTTCACTGCTACACTTTGGCTAGCACAGCGAGCAGCAGTGATTGCTCGCCACGGGTACAGGATTTTCAAATTGCGTGAAAAATGGCTAAAGTTTCTCCAGCCACAGCACTGACGGAAATTGAGTGTTCAGAATTGTAAAAACTGATATGGCTATTACTAACAGTCATCCACAAATGTCTAATTGCAACCAGGCACGTAACTCTAATAGTTGAAAAGTTAACTATTGGAATTTAATTAGGCAGCTTACTGGTTAAAATGATTCACTGGTTTTCTGGTGTCTGCCGACACAAGTATTAGTGTGCTGCAAAAGCCGCAATGTTACATCAGAAAACCTATTTTTAAAAATTAGTGGCAGGCTTCTATGAAACACCTGGTATATGATCCTATGTTGGTATTGTAATTAAATCATCATGAATGAAACTGTACTTAGACACACTTTGAATAGCTTGCTACTGTGACACTATGCATGTTATTTTTTACAGGTCACTGACTCCTGATCAAGTAATGTTTCAGCTGAAGTACAGATATGACATTGAAATCGACAACAGCTGTCGGTAAGATTTTGGTTGAGTATTGGCTTGGTTTAAACTTGTCTTGAAGGCACCGTAATTTGTTAAATGAAAATAAACAAAACTATATCATGACTGCACTTAAGATACTGGTTTCCAAAGTTAGAACACTTCTGCATTAGTTTGAAATACTTATTTGTTATTAAGAAGCTCGCAGAAAGGATAGAAAATAGAAGTACAGTAGGACCCCACTGTTACGTTCCCGGGTGCTGCGTTTTCGTGAGCAAGTCCTCTCAAGTTAACATAGAAACCCATGCAATACAGGCTCGACTGTTACGTCACAACTGTGGCAGCTTTCCTGCATGCTACGTCGCGAATGTCACTTTGCAGTAGTGGTTTACCCTGTGTTGGCGTTTTTACAGCCCACATTTAGCGTGTGCGGAACGGCAACGGGTGGTTAGGGCGCTCGACTACTGATCCGGAGTTCCCGGGTTCGAACCCGACCGCGGCGGCTGCGTTTTTATGGAGTAAAAACGCTAAGGCGCCTGTGTGCTGTGCGATGTCAGCGCACGTTAAAGATCCCCAGGTGGTCGAAATTATTCCGGAGCCCTCCACTACGGCACCTCTCTTCCTTTCTTCTTTCACTCCCTCCTTTACCCTTCCCTTACGGCGCGGTTCAGGTGTCCAACGATATATGAGACAGATACTGCGCCATTTCCCCTCCCCCCAAAATTAATTAAAAAAATTAAAAAAAAAAAAGACTCCATCGGCGCTTAGCCTCCACTGTGTTTGACAGCTTTCAGCATGCCACGCCGACTTCGAACACATTCACGGTGACACGAATCGTGTTGTAGCTCCACTTCCGTTCAGCATGGTGCAAACGACCAAAGGCGCGAAAACGAAACTATGACGCAGCAAAGCCATGCATACAGCACTGCATGAGGTGCAGTTGTCGGCTTGGCTCCGAGGCTTTTGTTTCTGTCATCCGCATTTTCCCTGTCATCGGAAGCTTGAAAATACGATTTCTAGGTTCTGATAAATGAGGATTGAGTAGAATTAAGTGGGCACCGTGAAAATAATGCAAAAGCGCACACGCGTGTCCAAACTTCGCCTGTTCCGTGCACCGTCTTCCTGGCCGGCCCCCTTTTACCAACAGCTACTCAGGCAGACGAAGAGCCATATCAGGGCATTACGTATTTTTTTGTGCATGCTAACGATCCGGAGAAACACAAAGCCTTTTCCAGAGAACCATGTTCCCCTTAACAGAAGTAAAACAAAAACAGAAAAAACGGCAGGTAAGTTTTTTTTTTTTTTTCGTGTGCACTTCCCGGCTACTGCATTTCCCTGTTGGTATGTTATTTCCTGCGGTCCTGTGAAAAATATAACAGCGAGGTTCTACTGAGCTTGAACAGTTTGAGCCTTACTTTTCAGTAATTAGTTAAAAATACAATATATACAGAATGCAAAATATAATATCTGTAAGGCCTTCGTTTTCAGGTTGTTTTTTTTTCTTGTGGGGGGGGGGAATTCAAAGGTAAAAATGTGCCTATATTTTATGAGCTCAAATTCGAGGACAAATCGGGTCATTCGGCAGAAAGTTCCATAGTTCAGGTTTTTTTCGCCTCATTTTTTTTGCAGCAAAATACGTGAAATGCTTTATTTTTCGCTCGTTATTTCATGATAGCGTGGAAATTGCAGGTTGCACTTAAAACCTGTTTGCCAAATCATCTGCCGGATTTTTTTCCTCATCCATTACAATTATTTTGTCACGTAGATTGCAGATCCTTTACGCGATCTTCATGCAATACCTGCCTACCATTGTGTGTGTACTGCGAAAGCAATTCATTCAAAATCACAGTAGGTATTTCAAGCAGATATGAGCCATGGAGCTGGACGTTAGCATGGTTGCACTCGATTCAGTGGTGCCAATGAGATGTCTGGTCCGTTCTAAAACACACTTTTCAAACTTACCCTCAAATTAAGCCATGTCACGAATAACAAGTATTAAAATTGGTTTAAGATCACCAGTTGATCAAGAACGACCATCTAGAATAAGCACAAGATATCCACTAATTTTCATGTGATGTCTTCAGTTTGGAGCACTGGAGAACATTCTTTTTCCAGAAAGTGCATTTTCAAATAGAAATAACACTTCGCCCACTCTATAAGACATCGATTAGGGGTGCTGGAATTGGGTGATATTGGGTTTTACCTGAAAACAAAGGGCAGTAAATATCTGATGCTATGCAAAGTACTCTTTAGCAGAATAAGATTTTAAGATTTTTTTGTTTCCATACATATAGTTGGATCAGTTTCCTACACGATACAGAATGGTTAAAAAATGATATGGCTAATGTGTGAAATTGATCTTTGCAGTCAAACTTTTTCGGTAGGCATGCATTAGTGCAAGGATTGTCAGCATTATGAGTTACTGCTTAATTACTGACCTTAATATGTACTCGTGACAGAGAGTTAAGAAACAGCAACTAACAGTATTGGAAAATTTTCTTGAGATACGCGCACCTTGAGGTTTTCCAAGAACCCGCTACATGACACAATCAAAAGCACTATGATTGTTACAGGACTCCTCCTTGATTAGGTCGATACAATGGATGAAATTTGTTTGTTCTTTAAGCTAGCCGGCAGGCAATTGTCAACTTGTCTCATTTTTATCTCCTTTTCTTTGCCTTTTACAATTACTCTGTAGATCAGCACTACGAAAAATATATGAGAAAGATGATGTCTCTAGTAAGACACTGGTGCTGTGTGTGTCAGCTGTGGTATGCAAGGAGGATGGGGTAAGTGCATTTACTGCAGTATTTCAACCTTTAATGTTTGCTGATTTAGTGTGTTAATTTCTGCTCATTTCATTTATTCAGTAAATTCCTAGTTTATAACTAAATAAATAAATAAACAAATATGGGCTGTAACCATGCATTGCTAGTAGAAGTGTATACCTAATTTTGTTTTTGTGCCTGTAGTGATTTTTACTCTAAAAAAAACATGAAAAGGGAAATACATCTCAGCTTTGCCGAGTTTGTAAAAGGATATTCATGCTGTTTTGATCTGCACTTGATTGTCAACCACTGTTTGTCCCAGGGTGGCATGATCTTGTCAGGCAGTTTTCTGCCTTTAGTCACGTCCCCCAAAACAATAGTTCTGTATTATTGTCTTAAATAAGTAAATAAAAATGCCGCATGGCCAGACACACAACTCAGTATGACATCAAGCAGAACATCTGAAGCAAACAGAATAGAGGATTTATCCAAATATGCTAAGCTAGGTATGTTGCAAAGGCAGGCCAGTGATAGCTACTACAAATCTGCTTAGAACCACATCTCATCCTCTTGACAGCAAAACGGGGAAGTATTTGAGGAAAAAGAACTTCATTTTTTGGCTGTATTATGGGTTGGGGAAATAATAAACTCTCAGCTCTGTCTAAACTTAGAGGCTCGGTGGGCAGGGTGAACACAGGTGGGAATACGAATAAGTTTTATTGACCATTTGCTAGCGTAAGATGATCTTCCACAGTGTCCTATCAAGTACTTATACTCAACAGGGGGCTTGCTTGCTACTGCCTACAGTAGTTGCTAGCAGCCTTCAGTGCATGCTCAAAACATCTGAGCTGTTATGAAGTGTCCTCCTATAAAAAACATTCTAAATGTTCTACATGTTTGTGTGTGTTTCTACAGTACATGTTTCTTGGTTGGGGATAATTTGCTACTCTCTAAACCATGCGTTAGCTGCACCGTGGTGCTCCTGGTTTTTGCATCATGATTTAAGCAAGGATCCCTTCCCATCACTATTTTGCAGGTAGTACATTTGGAGCTCACTGACGGCTGGTACAGCATCCGTGCCGAACTTGATAAACCCCTGTCAAACCTAGCCTCTGCACAGCGTATTTTTGTAGGCCTGAAGTTGATGATATCAGGAGCAGAGCTGGTGGGCACTGCTGAAGCCTGCACCCCACTAGAGGTGGGTCTGTTCATTGTGCCTGCCTGCTGGGTAGTTTGCCCCCTCTATAAACTTTTTCCTGATTGGTTTCATGGCCATGGAAACATTGATTTATGACTACAAATGCCCCCAGGGTGAAAATGCAACAGCAAAAGCCATATTGTACCCTGTCCCACTTCCACAACTGCATCTTCCTTTTGATACAGGCATTTGTATTCAGTGTTCTTTATTTGAAAGTTTCTTCCATGGCAGCAACTGCTATTCTGAATAATGCAAGAACAGCGGTGAAAAACGTGACCTTGTTTGTTGTCAGAGAGATCAATGTGTTGCCTTCAGTCCGTGCTATTGGCTACAGTTGTGACCATCTAATTTCTTATGTGTGTTTGCTTTTAATATCTTTGTCCTTGCAGTTTAAAACTATTACCACAGTCCAAAACTTACTCTCACTTTCAAGTATAGATAGCACCTCTGAATATGTGCTTACAGGGACACTGGGTCCATTGTAAATATAGAGCATTATCTGTGTAACTACGAACGCTGGGTTTAATAATTGCTTTTAGCCTAGCTTGTTACCTTCTTTCTCTCCAACTGCCACCTAAGGTCGCGGGTTCAAATCCTGGTAGCAAAGGCTGCATTTTGATGGAAGCGAAATGCTGCCCGTGTGCTATGCGATGTCAGTATACGTTAAAGAATCCCAGGCGATCTAAATTAATCCGAAGCCCTTCACTACAGCGCCCCTCATAGCCTGTGTGTTGCTTCAGGACGTTGAACCCCACATTCCAGTATCAGTCTTTCTCTGCATACACACTGAAGCAACATGCACAGAGAATTTGTGCCAACTAGCTAATACTGACTGTACACAGCAAATGCAACATTTACTGTCTTAAACATCTGATGTGCTGCTGCTCTAAGGAGTGTTAGCGGCCGTCACAAACACTGCGTGGCTCGTTTCATAGGTACTGCCAGCCAGCAGGAATTCCGGTTAGATGTCCTTTACATAGTTACACCGGATGGAATTGTGGCCTCCTCCCACCCAGGCACCCAAGGAGGTTGCATTGAAGATAAGCTACAATTCCACACGGCGTGCACGCTGGGATGCACGAATGGGATACTTCGCTGTGCCGAGGCCATTCCGTGTTCCCCTTGCCTCCTTGCACCCCAAGGGTGGCCTTGTGGGGAGGGTGGACTGCCTGGTGATCAGGGCCTACCCACTCATGGTGAGTGTGCCTTCCAGAATAGCTAACATTAGGCATGACTAACACACAAGTACAATTCATCATAAAAATCACCTCAACTTGGACATTGTGGCAAACATTCTGGTCCTAATAGCAGCAATGGGCTGAGAAGTGGTCTGGCCACTTGGTGTCGTTTGTATGTCAGTTTTAATTACTTATCTCTGTGCTTTGGTTTGTGTTGTTTCTGCCTAACACATTACTGCGCAAAACATTTTAAGAGGCTATTGTATTTTAGCTACTTTTCGAACATGGCTCAGTACAGCCAGTGTGGAGCTATGTATGGTATGTATGGCCATTATCTAAGATAAATTTGAGAACCTTAATGTGATGCATTAATGTAATGCATCAGTTTCTACTTTGCAAGCTTCAGATCCAACTAGCAGTACTTGGTTTGTTGCATCGCACTTTTCTTGACAGCCCCAGGGGTAAACGGGTTTTAGGTTCGTAGAGAAGTTCACTTTAGATTTGCTAAGTTTGCCCCTTTGAACATGTGGAACACTGCCTCATAGCAATACATGCGTGCAGTCAGCAACACCAGTTGTCAGTTCATTAACTGTATTGGCATGTCATGAAGGAACACTTATTCATAGGACAAGTACCAGCTTGGAGACAAATATTTATAACTAAACTTGAACATAATATACAAGAGAAACAAACCTCATGTCTATACTAAAGTACTGTCACAATTGAGAATACAGGAGGCTGAAAAAAACAGATGCAAGGGAAACAACAACAACAAAAAAAATTAGTGCCACAAATGCTGGAATGTATTGCAGTGACACTGGTGCTAGTGTTTCTCTGAGGCAAGTTCACACTTGGCATGCCTTCTTTTATGACAAAGAGTGCAGCACAGATCTTGCCCACATCCTTTCTGTTTCAGTACCTGGAAATGCTTCCCAATGGCATGGGTGTGATGAGGCGTGAAAAGGAGGAGCTGGCAGTTGCGGCAAAGCACGATAAGCTACGAGCTGCCTTCGTCGAAAAATTGACAGCTGAAGTCCTTTCTCAGGTGGAGAAATCAGACTGTACGTAATTCATGTTGAACTTTCTTGATGTCGTCACAATCATGATTATTTGTTTTGCTTCCACATTTACATTTTATTGCTTGCACCCAGCATCATACAAGTGCGCAGTTAAATCTGGACATAATGAAATTGAGAAAAGTCCCCTGATTTTTCTTTACATGCAGTTCTCACGTAAGAACTTGAAAGGACAGTGCAGACCTTGCAAATGTTCACAGTAAACCCAGTTACCAGAAATCGGAAACACGAAGTAAAATGTCGCGGTCGTGCTGATCACGCGACTGCGACGACAGCCGCAACCATCTCTGCCGTGGCTCGCACGACCTCGCTACGCGGGAGGGAGTTGGAGGCACCCGACTCTTTGTGCATGCCCCCCTCTCTTGGTCTGCCTGGCCGCCGTTGCTCTAGGAAATGGATTCTTTGCCTCTTGTCCCCGGCGCTCTCTGCCGTCCCCACTTTCAGCGTGTGTCGTCAGTCGACATCGGAGTCACGCGAGCAACCGAGCGGCGGTGATGGGTGCACACTGCTCGTCCGATGTGCTTTTTTCTTTGCTCTGTTCTGTGCTGCTTTTGAACATGAAAATATTGCAGTGCCACGTAGTGTGAGGTTATGGAAGTGAAAGCTGTGAGCTGCTTTTGTTGCTTAGAGGCACCGACTTCGCTGGAGCACAGCACGTTGTGTCAACTGCATTTGCCTGTTGTGATTGTTGACATTCCTCTCGTGGCAATTTGTGTTTTATTGCCATAAAATTTTCACGTCGTTCGGCCAAACTCCAAGTAATGCAGCACAAGCAAATAGATAATTGGTGTAGTGAGTTACATCAAGGTCATCTGTGGCAACAGCTTCGTTACGTGGAGTTCTCAAATGCATGCGCTTCGATGGGAGCATTGGGAGAATCGAGAAATTTCATAACATCGAAGAATTCACTACATGGAGATTCGTTGCATTCAGGTCTGACTGTCTACACATTTTGTCATTCTGGAATAGGTGGGAAGCGAGTACTACATGTTTTTCAAGCACCCAACATCTCCATTTACAAATTTCAATAAAAGAGTAATGATTTCAGATAATGAGTTCATGTTCACAAGCTGATTGATATAACAGCTGAACAAGACCCTGATTGACTCGCTGCTTTGAGTCAGTTTTGATTTGCATGGAGGCATGGAGTACGGTAGGCAATTAAATTCCTGTGCAATCCTTTATTTGGTCAGTTCATGAAAGAGTTGCCGAATCATGTAGATTTTGTGAATTTATTGCGCCCCTCACTGCACTGACTTGCAAAATAGAGAGAGAGCATTTCATGAAAGGGGTGAAAATTAAAAGTTGTTTGTTTTATTCATTTTTTTACTCCTGCTGTAAGCCATGTACAAAGCTCCTTTTGCTAGCACGATACCATGCCAGCTTTCTGATGTCATGAGGTTTTTTGTACTAGCATCAGCTTCAGAAATGACTGCCTGCTACAATGTTTTTGCATGAAATACAAATTATGCCCCTGCATTTGGCTGAGAAAGTTGACCCTGTTTATGGCTGGCCACGCTGCAGCAGAGGAACTGCCACTGTCTGGAATTCGGATGTCGTTCTCAGTCAAGCAAATCCAAGGGCTGAACTCGGGCAGAGATATATGGAAGGCCATAAGAAACTCTTCAGATCCTTCAGAAATTGAGGTAAGGGTTTGGATTTTGAAATTTTTCTTTCAACTTAATGGACATTTGAATGGCCCCCACATGCACTCATACAGTTTATAAATGTATGGTGGTGGAACAGCGCAAGGGATGATACACAGGAAGAAAGAAAGAAAGACACACACTTTCTTTCTAACTTCCTGTGTATCGTCCCTTGCGCTGTTCCACCACCATGCAAAAGTACCAACTAGTCCGGCAACTTGCCGTTCTAAATTTATAAATGTAGCAATTCAAATTTTTAGCAGCCAGTTGTGATTTGATTTCAACTTTTATGTTGCATGCACGGGCCTTTTGAGGTCAGCCCTTTTAAGACAGACATGAAGGGATGCCGTAAATCAATTCAATTGAAGTTCCTAAAATACAAATAGCATATGCGACATACCAAAGTCATGAGTTCGGATCCCACCGGCGACCTACTTTCTAATCAATAATCTTTCAGCCATAAAGTGATTACGTTACCAATTCCTCATTGATCAACATTTTTATATGCTTTCCTTGGTTTCAGTGACTATTCGGTTCCTTATTAAGAGTGTATGAGATCATGTAAGAACAAAACTTAAAGGGACACTGAGGAGAACTCTATCAATTTTTTTTTGTTGGCAAAATCTGATAGTTCGGCATTTCATGGTTTTATTGCCGCTTGTCCGGGCGCGAAAGATGCATTTATTTCAAAGAAATTTGGATTCGAAGTTTAAAAAGTTTTTCCCGCCCCTCTGATTCAAACTCAGGGAACTCTTATGATGCCACGGCAACTCTTATGGCGTCACAGAACGGAGTGACGTGAATCGTGACGTAAACGCAGACTCCGTGATTTCTGACGGCTAGCGGTGCGGTGTGCAACCTTCCTTTGCAAGCCTCAGAGATTCGTGACATCCATGAAGTAAAGAAAATTCCTCCAAGGTGGCGCCTCTTGTCCTAGGAAGTCATCACGCTTGCACTTGCGAGATTGGCCTGTGGCGGCGATACCTGTATTTTGGTTCTTGCTATTTTCTACATTACAAGAGCTTTGTTTTCAGGAAGAGTGGCGTTTTTGTGATCAGGAGCTGCTATTCTATGGATACAAGCCAACTTCAATTTCTCCTCAGTGTCCCTTTAATTGAGGAGCAGTTCTCAACGAAACTTTTGTCAGACTCCTTCGACACTTTTCCGGTTGTGAAATTTTTGTGCAACACTATGGAAGAGCTTCATATACTGCTTGGAGTGACCATGCCCCAGTAACATGTTGATTAGAAGGGAGGGAATCTGTAGAATATGGTAGCATTGCAGGGGAGCTAACACACATGCAGGTGGAGGGGATTGTGAATGAAGGAAAGGTGCAGTAACTGTCATACACCCTGGGTAGACACTTGAACTGCTCTGAGAGAGAACAGGTGAAGGGGATGGAAAGAGGGGAGATGGAGGGGGAGGGGGTTTAGAAAGGAAAACCCTGAGATTAGGGAAGTGTTGCTTTGGGTCAACAAAAAGGATGCAAGCATTCATTTGAATGCAGTTATAATGCACCAAATTGCGATCATGCGTGGTTTGGACTGCGTCTGTGCCTCTGGCCTCAGTGTGCATATCATACCTATGAGCGTGCATCACACAGCAGTGCGGGTGTGGTACATGCCCCTTTGGCATCGTCCAACTGGAAGCTGTGGGCGGACAGAGAGCACGTGACAGGCTTGCCGATGTGTGACCTGCACTCACAGGTGTGGCTGGTGCTCTTTCTGGTCGCGCGGTTTCGCTTTCTGCCATGTGCAGCCCCAAAATGGCTTGTGCCGCAGTGGCAATGGGAATGGCAATTTTCGAAAATCTAGAAACTGATATGGATATTACTTACAATGGGCTGCAAGCCTCTCAATAAATAACGAGCCTAAATGTAATATAGTTAAAAGTTAACTCTTCAATATTAGTCAACCAGCCTGCTAGTTAGCACATCTTAGCCGTATTTTGATGCTCTACACTGCTGATAGTCTTTGGTGAAACACCCTGTATAGCTTTTACTGGAAAAAAAAAAGTATAAAGTGGGTGCTTTGCAGGCTTGGTGCACAGAAGTGCTTTTCTCTTTTTTTCAGCGACTCTTGACTGAAGAGCAACTTCGACTGTTGAGAAGTTTCCAGGAGGAGCAGCTGTGCCTTCGCCAGACAACTATTCAGCAGAAGCTTGAAAGTGCCCTTCAGGCAGCCACAGATGAAAACAAGGTAGACCTTTTTTTTTGCTTTTATGTATTTTACCTTTTTTTTTTTCAGTTGTCTTATTATGTCTGCCAGCCAGGATCTGTTTGGAATCCATGTTTCTAAGGTCTTGTTTTGTGCATGTGTGTGTTTTGAAAACCTGGATAACTGCTTGACCATGGCGAGTGTAGTGTGATGTATGTTCAGTTGAACTTGTCTTGCAGCATTGCCTATGGAGTATTTGTGCTTTGCCATTCTTGATTTACTGCAGCTTTACCAAGAACTAGACCAATTTCATAGTTACTTGTGTTTGCTTGACATGTTGCACATACTTTACTGAGATGTCTATAACAGACCAGCAGCTTCCTACTATTGTGCTGAAGTTTGGCTATCTGAAAGCATTTGCATGGCATCAGTTTCCTTTGTCTAGTGGCGATGAGGAGAAAAATCTGCTTGCCAGCAAAGCAGCTCGTTTCAAGGCATGTGACTAGTATTTTCATGTCAGAAGTCCTAATATGCATGCAAGGAATTGACAGTCGTTAACATGCTGGAGGAAAAAAAGTAAAACCAGATGAAGCATATCAAGCGACTAAAATTTATGGGACACCTACCTTTTTCAAGGCTCTGATAGGTTCATTTGCCCAATAATTCTCTCTAGAAGGGCTTTTTCTGTTTGTTCTTTTTTTCTCTCGTGGGGAGATAATGACGGAGACACTGAAGTTTTACCTTCATAGGACTGAAAACAAACTTTCATCTCATATAATCATCGTCAGCCTGATTATGCTCACTGCAAGACAAAGGGGTGTCCCATATCTCTCCAATTAAGCCTATTCTGTGCCAGCTGTGGCCACCGTATCCCTGCAACTTCTTAATCTCATCCAACCCTTAATTTTCTGCCGCCCCGTGCTACGCTTGCCTTCTCTTGGTATCCAGTTCGTTCATGCTAGCGGGATATTTTAAAAACTTTTGTTAGGCATATCTGGATAGAATTAAGCATACTGCCGCGATTCTTTGTAATGTTGGTTTGTTCATTCTTCAAAGCTGCCGGCATGTCGCTTTATCGCTTTGTTTGCGATGCAAGACGCAACCACATTTATCTCAATTGATCGCATCCAGGCGGAGCCGATTCTACGTTGTTCCAGAATGTTGTAGTAACTTTGCATGCTTTATCTCGAAATTTCACTATCAGCTTTAACTTGAGCACGGCCGAGTGCGGCGGGCATTCTGTTTGACGACCACCGAGCACGCTTGCTGCTACGCAGCCACCGAGTGATTCAGTCCATTGTGGGCGCAAGTCAGCCCAAATGAAGAGTTCTATTTAGACGCCATTTTCGCTATCTTTCTGCTCTCCAGATTGCACTCACCACTACATGACAACACGTTCAACAGCCTGCTATTAATTAGCCTAGCTTTTTTACCTGTTTAATCATCAGAAGTGCTCAAAAACTGCAGGCTGTAAATTTTGCATACAGTCTAATGAAACAACTGAAGATGTAACATCTGAACTGGTTGTACTCAGAATTGCTTTCCATGCCCTAAACAAGGCTGATGAAATACTGGATGAGAGGCATATTTTTGCCTTTCACACATGCTGAGCAAGCTTGGGCACTCTGTCATAATGGCCTTTACTTGTTGCAATGTGTTAGAGATATTTGTTGCGCAAAATATTTTAGCATTGCACCTTTCCTTTTGTGCCGGAAAGAGAACATTTTGAACAGATTTACCGTTCCAAACAGGTACTTCGTTTGATTTTTTGTTTTGTAATGACTTGTTTCCTCAACTCGGTGATTAGAACGTTAAGCAATCAATATCATTTAATTGACGCAGTATTAAAACACCCCTGCAGAACTCTGTAGCAACAATACATTGATTTCGTTTCGGCAGGGCGCACGAGTGTTTTTAGGCTGTACTATCTAGGCTCTTTCTGATAACTGTGCCTCATTTTTCTAGTGTCCCAAGGAGAGAGTCGTGATACCTGTCCTAAAAGTGCTGCTTGGTGGCATCCACGAGGCAGATCTGCGCAAGAATATCTGTGAGTAAACTGCACTGACACTGCTGGACAAGTCACTGGGTGGATTCGATACCAGAAGATTCTTGTTTTTGACACTGTTTCGTCATTTAGGCTGCCTCATCTCCGTATGGAGGCCAACTGATGACACCCGAGAAATGCTGAAGCAAGGAAAAGCTCTTTCCATCTACAATGTCAATGTTACGACTCCAAGGCAAGTCCAAGCATTTGTGAATTATGACTTGCGACAGTGAGGCCAGTGTTTCTCTTAGCCAAGTAGCATTGTGCCATTGAAATGGTTGCATGTTGTACTGAATCAGGTTTACGTAATTTGGAGCAAAAATGCAGAGCTATGAGGCAAAGTTGTGCAGTGGTATTTTTTGGTAAGAGCATATATGTGTGTTTATGTGCGTGTGTGGAGGGGTGGCTGAATGAATGATGTGTGACTTCTGCCAGTGGCTGATGTTATTGTTTTTAGAACCAGAGCTTGCTCATAAATTCAAGACAGAAAATGCTTGCTCTTCCCCTGTTCTTGAATTTTGTTGTCCGAGCCTGGGGCAGTTGCTTACTCAGTCTGAATCAGTCGTTTCATTTATAAGGTTTAACGTCCCAAAGCGATTCAGGCTATGAGGGACGCCATAGTGAAGGGCTCCGGAAATTTCGACCACCTGGGGTTTTTTAACGTGTACTGACATCACATAGTACATGGGCCTCTAGCATTTCGCCTCCATCGAAATGTGACCGCTGCGGCCGGAATCAAACCCGCGTCTTTTGGGTCAGCAGCCGAGGAGCCTTAATCACTGAGCCACAGCGGCGGTTCTTCTGATTTAGTCATTCCCTATAAAGCAGCATTTAAGCTAAGAACAGTTTTGCTGTTTACCTACGCATTACCAATGGGGATTGGTTATTTCTTCAAGGGAGCATAATTCAAGTTAGCGAAGTTGTGATACAAGTTCGCCATTTTTTGTGCATTGGTGCTATTTTTGTCGATTGTAGACCCACCAAAGCCCTCACCCAAGGGCTCTTGAGGTATCTGTAATAAATAAATGAATAAATAAATAACTTCACATTTACAATCAGTGTCATGCCTTGCTGCACAAACCTTCCTTTAAAAAAAATACCTTGCAGGAAGGTGCTGCCTGATGTACAAAACAGTGCTGTGGAGTTGTCGACAACGAAAATGACTCAGCTTGAGCCAGCAGAATGTCCTGACCACGTTCGCATTTACTACATGCGGCAGGTAAGCAAGCAGCCATGGTTGAAGGAGATTGAGTACTTTTGTGATATATTCACGATAACACATTTGCTTCTGCATCGATAATTGTACATGTTGATATCCTTGGTTTTTTACACCTGTAGTCTCTGTGGGCAGTGGCTTGGGAAAAGTTCACAGGGACACCTAATAACATTATGTGTTGACAGTGCGATAGCATTAGAAACTGTTGATGCCTTTTGCATCAAGGTTTGTGTCATTTTTTCACGGTTGTGTTTTGGGGACCCCTGCACATCTGCCGGCACACAAGCAGACATCTCTTTAGGTCATCTAGCTGGTGGTTAGATGTTTCCTCGAACGTTTCTAGGGGTGCCTACACGGACACAATGGAGATACATCAAAATGTATAGTTATCACTTCCGGTCCTGGGAATTTGGTGACCGATGATGCTTTTAATGCTCTCACATTAAAATATGCAGTTTTAAGCAAGTTCGCTTTATATCAACTTTAATTCTTTTTACATTGAGAAATTTTTCTCACAAAAGACCACTTGGCTTCTTTCAGGACGTGACTGTAGAACTTTCCCAGCAACACTTTGGCATTGTTGAAAAATATGTCTTGGCCCTGTGTTTGAAGCCCACACACCTGGAGCCTCTGCTATTCCAGTGCAACTGTTCATCCATTTGGGCTGACCAGTAGACCTGTCAGCAGAGGCATATCCAGTGGGAATAGCTTGCCAGAGTGGGCAAAACTCTTTAAGACGGCACTCTTTAATTACTGTAACATTACAGCAGAACGCTGCAGTGTTTTCCCGGCTGCTAGGTTTTCCTAGGCCAGAAAAAGAGATAAGCTCTTTAATTGAAAAACAGAGAATTCAGCTGGCGTTTAAATCTGCTGACTTGCTACTCTCCCGCTGTAGCTCCCATAGAAACTCATGCAACACAAACCCGGGCGTTACTTTGTAATAGTGGCAGTGTCATGGCATGGTAAATTGTGAGTGTCACCGTGTGCTAGTGCTTTATTCCATGCCGGTATTTTGACAGCCTACACCTAGTGCATTTGGAACGGCACGGCACGCTGGCCAGAAAAGGCAGGATTTTCACCGTATTTGTCAGGCAGGATGTCACCATGTTTGGCAGCTTCCAGCGCGCTGAGCCCTTGCAGAGACCATGCACGCTTAAGAGCAGCGGGAATTTCGTTGCAGCTATTGGTGCAGTTCCACTGCCAATGCAGCGCGAGAATGAACAACCAAAACGTCTGTGGGCCGAAAGCACGAAAACGAAACTCTTACCGTGCACGGCGAATTGTGCTTGAGCAGCGCTGTACGATATGCGGTTGCGCAAGTTAGCTCCATGGCTTTTTTTTCTGTTACCCGCTCTTTCTTGTCGCCTGCAGCTTAAAAGAATCAATTTCTAGATTCTAGTAGACGATGATTATATAAGATCAATGCCGCGAAAGCAATGCAGAAGTGCATGCGCGCTCCCTCTTCACTGCTTCCTTCTTCCGACAGACATCTGCTTAGGCGGACAGAGACCCATTGCAGTGCATGTCTGACATGTTGCGCATGCAGAACATTCGCGACAGTCATAAAGCCTCGCAGGTTCCTGAGAAGCGTGTTGCACTTACAAGAAATCATAGCGGTAGACAACGATGTACAATTTTTTTCAAGTGCTGTTCTTGGCTGCTACGTTTCCCAGCTTTTAGGTTGTTTTTTTCTCTGCAGTCCTGTGAAAAACATAACAGCCAGTTTCTACTGTGCATTGCTGGTCTTAGAAGAGCTTTTCATCTTTTTTTTTTATTTTTCTGGTCATGACAAGCAGCAGCGGTGGTTGTGGCAGCTAGCACTAGCAAAAGAAGGCTTCTGATTTGCAAATTGGAGCACGTTTAGCTTCCATCATGAAGGAGGCTTATTTATGAGGGCATGCAGGGGCTGGCAGAAAGTTCGGTGGGCGGATGAGATTAAGAAGTTTGCGGGCATACGGTGGCCGCAGCTGGCAAAGGACAGGGTTAATTGGAGAGACATAGAAGAGGCCTTCGCCCTGCAGTGGGCACAGTCAGGCTGATGATGATAAGCACAAAGCCCAGCCTTAATTAGCTTAGCTAGGAATTTGCAAAGAGACACACTCCTCTCAGTCCTACTTTCTGAACAAGACGAATAGAGTTCACTTCTTCAATGTGTGATGACTTTGCTGGTGCGATCTAGTTGACAAAATTACCGAAGGTGCACAGCGAAAATTAGGGAAGTGGGATTGGGCACCTTTACAACTCTGTTCCATTGCAACTTCGATACTACTCCTGTGCCATCTGCCTTCTAACAGCAGCCTACTCGCTCACAACACAGTCGACTCCTTTTAATTCAAACATCTGGTTTGTTTGAATTGGTGGTTTTGGGGCCGTTAACACCAGGTGCATAAAAAATGACAGTCTATTTGCATAGTTAGGCCAAATTCGAATTAGGTGCGCTAGCAGTTCAGTTTTCTCTACGGTTCCAGTGTTTAGGTCCAGTGTTCACAGATGGCAGTTGTTCGGATAGTGATAATGGGTTAAAATTCCATATATGCGGAATTAGTCATTCTCTACATTCATAGATCCCTGCGAGTCCTCGTACCACTCCTGGCGCAGTGGTGTCAGGCGGTGCGCCACTGCCCTTCTATGGCAGCTACTCCTGTCGGTTGGACTTAAATTGCTTGGCTTGGATGCGATCTAGGTTGTGCTCTTCCCAAGCAGTCTCTCATGATTAAATGAGCTGCCGCCTGACATGGTGGCCAGGTTGATATATATAAATGCAGGTAATAGCCACTTATGATAGCGCGCTAAAACCATTTAAAACAAAATTTCAGCCCGTGGCAACGAGGCATTATTTTGGATTGCAGGTGACCAGTTTTCCTGTGCTGCTCACAGAGAGTGGCTCACAGGGTCGAGCAGTGGACATAGTGGGCCTGGTGCTTCGCGTCGGCCAACAGAAGGAAGGCACTGTGCTGACACTGACGGATGCGAGATTCAACTTCGTTCAACTGGTCCTCGACAAGAAACCAGTGGTGAGGCTCCTCTTCTGTCCTGCAGACATTAATACCTATTGCTTCATATTCAGGAATTAGGTTGTGTAGCTAGCTAGAATCTAAGCAAAATTTGGCCATTGTAATCTAGACACCTATTCTGCGAAGTCTAACAAGATGACTGGAAACAATGCGCATGCTTGGCACGTTTTTTTTTCTGAAAAGTCAGGAGTCCTGTATGAAAGTGATGGGGTGGGTGTCATTTTTATGTTCAAACCTTTTACCGCAACTTTTAAGTGCTTTTGCTTGCCTTCGCTTCCTGTTGTGCATAAAAGCTTTGGTAAGCTTCTTCATAACGAATTTATGAATAACAAGCAACCATTCATGATTAATTGTTGCAATTTTTCCACTAAATTTTATTTCGCACCACTTGGTAGTGTTACTGAAAACTATATTTCTTATTAGACTGTGGGCCCATTTACAAGCCAATTGCAGACTAAAAACTTTTCTGCTGTTCAGACTCGTGCAGCCATTTTGTTTACGTTTTTCTTATCACGGTATGAAGTTTACATATGTGAAAATACAAGGTCAACTGGACTTGTTTCATGTTGAAACTTACTTCCATCAGCAACACGCGTGCCGATGGCTCAATGAACTATTTGCCTGTTACTCTTGTGCGCTCATGAAGTCATTCATTGCACAAGTGAAAAAAAGGTTGCCGTAAGCCAAATTTAGAATCTTGCATCAGGCCTCATGCCATTCAGATGTCAATGTGCCATTTGACTTCACAAGCTCCACAAAGAGTTTTTGTATTGGAGATGAGTCAACCATCTCTGGATACCTATCAGGGAAATGCAAATTGAGTCACTGGGTGCAATGAAACTTTAGAAATTCAGTAGCAACTTCATAAGGTGTGCACATTTCATTAGTATGCCTACAAAATATAATGAAAAGGTTACTGCTTGTTTCTTTATATAATAATCTACAGTAAGCTTTCTCATTCTGTGTTTGTGTACCTGCAACTGTATTTTATGTCTGAGTACTTGTCTGAATGCCAAGTTTGAATACTTGTTCCACAAATGTAAGCACTGTGGCACAGTCTAGGCAAACCATGGTAAGGAGTGAAGGAATGATGCTGTACAGCAGGGACTTAGCAGGAGAGATGGGTTAAGGCCCCCCGTACTAAAAGTGCAGTCTGCCCCACCTTCTACTCAATCTATAAACAGCAGCTTCTTCCTCCCCCTAACTCCCTACATCATATTTACTTTATTATAGTCACTGGTTTATACTAGTGTATGCACTGGGCTTGTATACATTTCCAACACAAGCCCACTTGGGAAACAATGGCCTTCATTTCAATCGCATTAGGGAACTTTCATCAGCAAATAAAAACCAGAACCTTATTCACATACGCACATGCTGTGCATCTGTGAACCTCTTGAGTGCTTTGTAAATGCACAGGCCCTGGAAGGCAACATCCGGAAGGACGAGTTTCTCTCAGCAACAGACGTCACCCTGAGGCCGGGGAGTGCAGACAGACTTGCCACTCTGGAGACGACAGAGTTCTCGGTGGTGACAACTTCACCGGCAGGCAACGACCTTCAGCGCGCCCTGTCCGCTCTCAAGGCAGCCATACAGGTTTGGGGGAAAGCGTTTCTTCACTTCCCAGCAAAAATACGAGAACACTGACAGAGAAGGGAAATCTTCAGTTCTGATTTTTTTTTTAAATTCAATCACTCTCAGTACTAAGAGGCTCCACAAACTGCATGGAGGAACCTATGACAAGAAACCAACAGAAAAGCAGCTGCTGATGTGTTGTCTTAAATATGTGCACAGAAAGAGAGAGATCAATCGACCTCAGTAATGGCATTCATTCTTTGTGTAAAGACACTTGTAACTTGGCACTGGTAGCAGTGGAACGGAAGGCGAAATGCCTTAAGAATGTCATTATTATTCAGTACCAGCACCTGCTAGTGCAGAACTATTCAAGAGCGTCTTATATGTAAGGCAAGGCCTTGGTTTAGACCAGTCTCCATATTTAAATTCTACATCTTTAAAAGACAGCAAACCTCATCTTTGCCGAGGGCAGCTGTTGCCAAGTGACTGGGCTGCGCCTGTAATTCTAAAGCTTCTTGACAAGTCTGTGCACTGCACTGTGCAAACATTTGTAAGCTTTGGATTTGTGACTTAACAGCATTGAAAGACAGGACAACATGGTGAGCACACAAAACAAGCACTTGTTTTGTGTGCTCTCCCTGTTGCCCCATCTTTCCATGCTGTTCAACCATGAATCATGACCAAATTGCCCAAATCACAGTATTAAGTAAGGTGAGGAATTGCCGGCTAGCTATTTCTGCCGCTTAAATTCTTTTGCATATGTTCGGCTCTAAAAAATAAATCAGTGCGTGCAAATTGTGTAAGGGCCAGTGTACACCAGGTGCAAGGAGCGCAAATAAATGCTTGCTCCTTGCGTAATGCTTCAGCGTTAACAGCACCAATATTCTGTGTGTATATATGTGAGTGCTGGACACTCCGCTGTACTGCTGTGGTTTCTAGCCGTCTAAGGGTTACATTGTGCATCTTGCAATGCAAAAGATTCTTCATTTATTAAGGGCTATAATGAAGCCAGGTGTCCAGTTTGACGTTGAGCACTTTAATTGTAAAGTAAAACAAAAAAGTGATGTGTAGTTAAGCCAGATGTGAATTAGGTGCGCTAGCAGTTCAGTTTTCCCTTTGGCTCCGGTGTTCAGATCCAGTGTTCCCGGTTGGAAGTTGTTCGGATAGCAATAATGGGGTAATGTCTATATATGTGGAATTGGTCATTCTCTACATTCTTAGGTCCCTGGGAATCTTCCCGCCACTCCTGGTGCCCTTCTATGGCAGGTGCTGCCATCAGTGGGACTTGGTTTGCTTGGCTTGGGTTGCAACCCAGGTTGCTCTTTCCGAGCAGCCTTTCTAGAATAAGTGAGCTGCCACCTGGCACGGTGATCAGGTTGCCCACCAACCGGTGGGCAGGTGAGCAGCCTGCCACAAAAACGGGTTCAGACATACACACAATGGCGAAATACAGGAATGGTCACTACATAAGTGCCAGCGCACTGATAATAAAATAGAGTTACACTCATCAGGAAGTTGTCCATTGTGGCTAGTTTGTATTATTCAAGGAAAAGATGCTTGTATAGGTGCTCTTACAGACTTGGTTACGCCTGCGAGAAGCTGCCTTTCCTAAAGGCTTGTGAGCAGCTCTGGGTAGGTGTGTAGAATGAATACCTCGCGTCTTAAATTTCAATTAAATGCAGAGGAGGCTTCAGGGAGACTTAAATTTATTGGATCAAGGATTAAATAACATGTGTGGTTTTATGCCACTTTGCCAATGCAGACCTGTGTTCACGCCCGTATTGTACTTTGTTTTGCATAAAGCATTTAAGGGTTTCTGTGTCAGACAGCAAACAAGCGCTCTTTCCATGCTATAGAAATGTTAACCTGCATAGCCGTTGCCAATATCCTTCTTCACCTAAAGCTACCCTCCTTAACCATGAACATTGATTTGGGTTAACGCCTTAAGAGCTTGTGATGACATCAGCTTGTCAAGAGGGATCGCCACTTTTTTGCTTATGGCGAGCTTACCTCGTCATTGGTGTTTCACTGCTTTCTAAGTGGCTTTAGTTGCTCGTCAAATGGTGTTTTTACATTTAAAACATGGACGGCAGCACCCATTCTTTCATCCGCACTTTTATTGAAGGAGAGTTTTCACACTAGATGGCATAAGGCGTTCCTTGCGTGTTGAGGCTCACCCTGTTAACACGAAATTTTCTAGCACTTTCAAATAAACATGGTATCATCCATGCGGCATTATATTGCGGAAGAGTGCTATCCGTCGGATGATAACGCAAGCGACGAAAGTGTCGGCTTCAAGTTTATTCCTAAAGTGAAGAAGATAGTGATGCGACTCTAAACGACAATGAGTCTGAAGACAATACTTAATGGCTAACAAGACGTTCTCTGCCGTAAAATGTTCTCACAGATATTTTTGGGCTTTAAACATCTTATTGAAGTATTTCAAGTCATAAAACAAATGAGCCATTTTGGTACCTTTCTTTTTTTAATTAGCCCTTAAGAGGTTAAGGCATCTACATGGCCATGTTCAATTAAATATAGCTGTGCTACCATGCATCTTAATTTCCCAGGACATGGACCTTTCAAAGGCTGCCTGAAAGTATGCATGGTCCAGCCTTGCGTACTGTAATCTATCACATTTTATGTTGTTTCTTTCAGTCGACTACTTATTTATCCTCCTGGCTTCTTTCAAAATGCGAGAGGTGTCAAGGGCCTTTAGATGAGTATTATGCAGCAGAAGTGGTTGTATCGGCAAGCAACTTGGATTTAAGTTTATGTGGAGAGTCAATAGTGTAATGACTATTTTTGCGTGATGTCTTTGTGCAGAATCCATCAGGCTTCACAGCTGCTGCTTTAGCCAGACTGCAGGCCCCCATGCACATCGTCAGTCCGAGCCTCCCAAGGCCTCGCTGCGCTACTCCACTGCCTACAAAGCTTGCATCTGTTGCAACACCCAATAGCAACATTGTCCGGATGCCTGCTGCTCCTTTGGGCACTCCAGCTCAGCTAAAGAAATCCGATATGTCTGACTGTGATGGACTTTTGCTGCCAAAGAGGAGGGTTCAAGTGGAGCCAGGTTCACCTGCTGAGGCCCTGTCAAAGAACATCCGCTCAAGAATAGCAATTTTGGAACGGTATACTGCTTTGGAACCAATACCATTGCTGGCAACTCCACCCTCTACCAAGGCAAAAATGCCTTTTCGCAGTCTCGGAACACCGACTGTCAAAGGCTGCCCACAAGTCGACTCTGTAGAAGACAGCCCACAAATGGACCTTGACTAAGACAAAACTTTGTCACAAGGTTTCACAAGTTCCTCATGTATGGTGCTCAGAGAATGTTGTGTACTTGGAATGTAGTGCAACACCTCATGTTGATCTAATGGCGTGTGCAAATAGCCACTGGTTTAGTTTTGTCACTGAAGTTGTGCGACATCCTGTCAACTCAAAACTAGTTTCAGCAGTACCTGACACAGCATCACACGCATACTTCTTGCGAGCAGTGCGAGTTACTCTGTAGCGCTGTACGTGTTTACGTTCATCATAGAAGGAGCATTGCAGTTTTCAAGCTAAATAGGCTCTCATGGCAGTAATTTTGAGATTTTTACATCACATTACTAATATCAAACTTGCGATTAGTTGTAAAAACTACCTTTCAAGCAAACTCGTTTTGACTGTGGTGCCTAGTTGACTAAGCTTACGGGACTGCAGCATATATGTATATGTAGAATATACAATAGGTGGTCCTGTTCTTTATATGTCGTGTTGTGTGGTTGGCTGACAAAGGTCCAAAGCACGACGTTTTCTTCGCAGATGGTTTATTCACACTGTCCGTAGTTCATTAAATGGATTTACTACGTTAATGCAGCATGCTAATGCCACACACGAGAACGTCTCGCATCTGTCTTACTTTCAGCGTTTTCTACCCGTAGACACTTGAGTGCTTGAACGGGTGTCTTAGCAGAGGACGACTTCATTTTCGTCCAAAAGGGTCAGACCAAACTTTCATTCCTGCGGAGAACGTATCCGTGTAATTACGAGCCCGCGGCAAGATTCTTGTGGCCGAGAAAAAATATATATATATAACGTTACCTCCAGGCTGTACCGACTCTTGATCAATGCCTTTTCTTGTCTCTTGCTGGATTTGTTCTGAAAAAGAAAGTGCATTAAAGCCGAATTGTTCCGTTGCAGTCACCAGTCTATGTCTTACTATACTCATCGACGTGCAAGAATGGGTGAATGGCGATCGGATACAACGCCACACCGACTGCTGCCACGAACCCTCCAAGAATAAAGCCCATGTGTAATCCTTTCGGCGGTGGCTTCATTTCAACAACGCTAGTCCACAATTAAAAGTGCTCAACTACACCCGCGAACACATGCAACAGTTCGTGCTCCGTGCACTGCCCGCGCCTCGACTTGCGATGGCAGCTTTCTTTGGCTTTCTCCGTAGCGGCTTTTCCGTTGCGGCAAACATAAACAAGTGGGCCAAAATTAAGCGTTGACCGGGTGGGCCCTCACTTGGCTGCTTTCCTACCTGAACATTATTTTGACTGTTCGAAGAACGAAAAGGACTGCTTTTATGTTTTTCTTTTTTTGATTGATGGATGGATGGATGGATGGATACGGCTGAACCCTTTACATCGGGCGGTGGCTCAAGCCACCTAGCCATGTCTTGTGAAATTTTACTCCTGTCTTGCTTTTAGCCACCAATCAGATAACCTTCGCTTGGTTACTTCTAACCTCTTAAAATCCACTTTCCCATCACTATCCCTAAACCCCAATGCCTTGGGTAAGTCAGCTCCGCTGCCTTCCACTGTAGGGTGAAGCCCTTTACAGAAAAGTATCAAGTGTTCAGCCGTTTCCTCCTCCTCTCCGCACGCAATGCACAAAGTGTCTATCTCCTGGTACCTGACTCTATACTTCTTAGTCCGCAAAACTCCAGTCCTGGCCTCAAACAACAAAGAACTTCCCCTACAATTGTCATAGATATTTTCTTTGACAATTTCCTGTTTAAAGGTCCGGTATGTTTCTAGTGCCGATTTCGTCAGCATCCCTGTTTTCCACAAAGCTCTCTCTGTTCCTTTAACATTTTTCTTAACCGATAATTGCTGATTTGCCCCCTTACTGCTGTCCAGATATTTGCTTGTCAATTTTCTAGTTCGCTTTCTCCATTTCGTGTCAACATTCTTTATATACAGGTATCTGAAAACTTTCCTAGCCCACCGGTTTTCCTCCATCCTTCTCAATCGTTCCTCAAATGCTATCTTACTGCTAGCCTCTCTGCTCTCGAAAGACGCCCATCCCATATCACCCTGTACCCCCTGATTTGGTGTATTGCCATGTGCTCCCAAAGCTAACCTCCCTACTCCCCGTTGCCTAATTTCCAGCCTTGCTTGAACATCTGGCCTCATACACAGGACCGCATTCCCGAAGGTCAGGCTAGGGACCATCACCCCTTTCCAGATCCCTCTTACCACCTCATACCTATTGTAATTCCACAGTGCCCTATTTTTCATGACAGCTGCATTCCTACTAGCTTTATTCATTACATATTTTTCATGCTCTGTCAGATACTCAACACTGTTATTTATCCACACCCCAAGATACTTGTACTCATTCACTACCTTTAGCACGAACTCCTGTATTCTATGCTCGCCGCCCTCTTCATTAAATGTCATGACTGCAGATTTTTCCTTACTATACTTGAAGCCTAATCTATCTCCCTCTGTACTGCATATGTCTAACAACTTCTGCAGGTCTTCCTTGTTGTCAGCCATTATCACTATATCGTCCGCATATATTAGTCCCGGTAATGTCTGTTTAATCAATTCCCCTTGCTTGAAAAAAGATAGGTTGAAACCTAGTCCGCTCCCCTCTAGCTTGGCCTCCAAACCTTGCAGGTACAACATGAACAACAAAGGGGACAGAGGACATCCTTGTCTAAGCCCCCGCTGTATCTCTACAGGCCCTGATACATTTTTTTCCCATTTTATGAGCACTCTGTTACCTCTATATATATCTTTTAAAAGATTAATTACTCCATTTTCCACATCCAATGTGCCCAATATGTCCCACAAATGCTCCTGAGTAACGTTGTCATAGGCTCCCCTAATATCCAGAAATGCTAGCAATAAGGGCCTATGTTCCTTTTCCGCAATTTCTATACACTGTGTCAATGAAAATAGATTGTCCTCCAACCTCCTTTGTTTCCGGAACCCATTCTGTAGTTCCCCTAGCACCCCCTCGTTCTCCACCCAAGCCTGCAGTCTATCCTTTATAATTTGCATCACCACCCTGTAAACCACAGACGTCACTGTTATGGGGCGATAGTTACTTACGTCTGCTTTGTCCCCCTTTCCCTTATATATCATGTTCATTCTACTTAATCGCCATTCATCGGGGACTTTCTCATCCACTATCATTTTGTTCACTACCTGTATTAATGTTTGCTTGGATTTTGGTCCTAACTTCTTTATCAACATAATCGGGATACCATCTGGTCCTGTTGATGTGCCAGTAGGAACCTTCTTCTCTGCCCTTTCCCACTCTCCTTGCTCAAGTGAAGCTATTGCTGTAACCGGTCTATCCTCCTTCGATAAATTATGTACCACGTGCTGTGCTGAAAATTTTTCCGTCATCCTTGTTCCTATGTGTTTTATTGCTTCATCCCCTTCTAGTCGAATACCCTCATCTGTAACAATAAACCTTTGTTCTAGCCTAGTTTTATTACTCATTGCATTTAGATGTTTCCAGAATTTTTGGGCTGCTTTTCTATCCTTTTTATTTACTTCTGACATCCATTGGGCACCCTTTCTTCTAATTTTCTCATTAATCAAATAGGATGCGTCCCTTCTACACTTTATGAAGGTATCCCATTTTCTGTCTACTTCGGGTTTTGGTTCCCCCCTCTTCTTGGAATATCTGTGTTCCCTGGATGCTTCCTTGCGCTTTTCTATTGCCCTCTTGACCTCCTCATCCCACCAACTCTTGGGTTTGCATCTTTTCCCTTTTAGCTTTACTCCCACCTTAGCTAGCTCTAGCTCCAGTAATCGAGTTAATTTGGTATAAGTCCATTCTGTTTCACTATCCTCAAAAATTACTTTCTCGATTTGTTTGGCTGCTACTTCCAATTGCTTTTCTGAGTAAAAATTTCCCCCTGATTGTTTATCTTGATTCAGTCCTACATTGCTTTTTCTTCTGAAGCTCAACTTGATACGCTTGTGGTCACTACCTAGACTTCTGGAACCATCTTCATCTATGCTCATTACCCCTAATCTGTTATACATCCTCTGTGACATTAGTGCATAATCTATCGTCGAGTGCAGACTCCCCGCCTCCCATGTTATGAGCCCTTCACACTTCTCGGTGCTGTTGCATACAACTAAATCATGCCTGTCACACATGTCCTGCAGCATGCTTCCTGTCGAATCCGTGTACCCATCCAGGTCTTCTATGTGTGCATTCATGTCGCCTAATATAATTATCTCGCCCTGTCCTCCTAGCTCATCAATGTCGCTTGCAATACATTCTAACATTTTCCTGTTTTCCTCTTTGGCATTAACCCCTGTCCACAGGTATACAAAGCCAAGGAGTGTTTGCTTGCCTGCCACTGTTCCTTTTAGCCATAAATGTTCCCTGCATCCCAGTTTAACCCTTTGAAAATTCATACTTTTATGAATGAATGCCCCAATTCCACCTCCCTTTCTGCTGCCCTCGGTTCTATTGCAATATTCCCATGCGTAGTCTGGGTTACAGGGTGGTTGCTCCATGTCTCTAAGATGTGTTTCCGCTAAACCATATACCATTAATTCCTCCTGTCTTAACTGTTCTTCTATTTCCTCCCATTTCAGTCTATTCCTGCCACCTTGCATGTTAATGAAACCTATATCTGAATTAACTTGGCCCTGGCGCTTGCGTCTCTTTCTTCCCCTATGGTTCCATTGTCCGTTTGATCTTAATTCTTCCTTCTCTACACTGGTTCCTTCAGAGCTCTGGGTCCCCCCAAAAAAGCTGTTGCCTGGCGACCTATCCTACTACCCACCTTCTTGCCAGTGGCACCACCGTAGTGGATGCCATCCTCCATCCTCCGTCTCGAAGGGAAGCGCCCCTGGAGGATATTGTGTCAACTAAAGTGCGTGAACGGCGAGCAGGCAAGTATCTGCGAATGAATCGCTGATTAATTAAAGACAAAAACACGCATGTTGAGGGATAAATTTTGACTCTGCCCCTGGCGATTATCTCTCCGCGGCCAGAATGATCCCGTGCTGAAAAAAAACGCGCGCCGTTGCAGCGAGCAGCCGAGCCGAGCTACGCGCCCGAAGAGAAGGTAAGCGCATTGCGATGCACCCGTCGAGTGTGGCATATTGTTTGTATCGAATTTTCCGTTTCTTCAAGGCCGGGAAGCGGTTTCTGAATTTTTTGTCGTCATGTAAATAGCCTTAAGTATCTCTAGTTTCGCCGTAGTTTGGTGCGAAGACGACTCGGTGTCCTACGATCGGCGTACGGGCATCCCAAGTTATCGTTCGATGTGCGCAGCGCAGCACGCCCATTGAATTTATCGTGTGGTGGCTATCGGTGCTCCCGGTATTGCTTTTCTCTCTTTCGTTTGATCGCGTTACGGGGTGACAATTTAAGAACGTGCGGTCGACAGCGACGGCAATTTGTAAGTTGTAACGAGCAATAGGCCTAGGATTTTGAGACGAATGGGTGAGCGGATATAAGGGCTCCGTGGTGCGTGATAAACAAATGCACGTTTGAGAGCCACAGTGGCCTGCCTCTGTAAACCGGTTAACTTCGGCGTGACGCTTAGAAGCTTGCGTAAGCTGTTGGCGACGCTGTTAGTAGTAGGAGGTTGAATAAGAAGGCCGCTTAGAGAGGCCCTTTTTTGTCAACCGCAGCGCGGCACGAGCACGGTCCCCAGATAGGTGAATTAGCGGAATAATAATCCTATCCACGCATTACCTGCGCAGATCGGGAATGCAAACGCTGCCCTGACTGACATAAGAATTGAGTATCGCGTTCATGAAACCACAGATTATATCCGCGGACAGGCAGCGTTATGTGTTTTATATTAGCCCACACGCCGCGTAACTAGCAATGTTCACTGCCTTGCTTTCAGGCATTATGGGCCAAACACTTTCGGAGCCGGTGACCGCGAAAGAGACGTCAAGTTGCATGAACGACCAAGTGAAAGTGGGAGCTTCGTGCATGCAGGGATGGCGTATAAGTATCCTTTACGGTTCTAGTTTCATGCTTGACCTACGAGTTCTTGTCAAATTTGGCCGCATTTCCTAGTGGTCTTGCATCATCGCATCGCTGCCTTTGCGCGTTGCTGGCTCTCTTGGACTTATTAGGGCACTTTTCTTCAAGTTGCAAGAAATTGGATGTTTTAATTTTGGGCTGCAGTTGTCCTCACAAAAATTTGACTTACGATTTTGCTTCCTTTCTGTGTTTTGCTGTGACTATATCGAGTGCAGCAAACATCAGTTTTGTTGCATTTTTTTTTCATGCTGTCAGTGCCACAGAACCATGAACCTGCAATGTTTGTGTACCCTTTGGAACTTAAGACCCCCTCTCATTACCATCTGAAGCAACCAACACATGTAACACTGTCCATTGATCCCCACCCTGTCCTTGAGAAATCCTTGACTTGTCACTAACCAGACATGGAAGATGCGCATACACATCTTCTGAGCCTCTCTGAGGATAAAGATGCTGCATTTTTTGCTGTCTATGATGGTCATGGAGGAGCAAAGGTGGCGCAGTACGCAGGAAGTCATGTTCATCGCAAGATTGTCTCTCAGCCATCATATCGTAAGCAGATTTTTTATAAATTTTGATGGTGTTTGTCAAAAAATCTTGTTAGAAAGAATCGAGCAAGTTGGAAATTAGTTTCCTTGTACAGTCATCAGCATGGCTCTCCAGAGGGCTCAAATGCCGCCCTGTCACACGAGGAAGTGAAATTTTTAAGCAGGTATTCAGTTCTAACGACAGTTCTTACGCTGGAGTGAAGCAACATAGGCACACAATTTTCCATGGCAATTGCGCTGTACCAGTTATAGAGCAGCTGAGTCGATTTCACTTTTGTTTGCTTTGTAACACACTGCTCCAGCTCTCTGGACAAGCCTGCTAATGATTGTACTGTAGCCTTTGTACTTGAAGAAGGTTTTCTTCCTAGTGGCCAGCTTGTTTACGTTAAAATTTTGCATAAAGACTGTGCTGTAAAGTCTGTTTTGCATTGTAATATATTTGTCATTCGTACTAGCTTGACTTGTCTTTTTTTTAGCAGATGGTGATGTTAGTTAGTGCACTCAGCTAGTTGAGTCTGCTTTCCTGAGAGCTAGTCTTTGTGGCGCCTGTGGTTTTCCATTTCTGCTGTATGAGTTAAGCAAGGACTGGTGCCGGACGCATTACTGTCCAAAGCAGTCCTCATGGTGCAGTCACTGTGCAGAACCCGAGCTTGTGCAAATATGTTATACATACAGGGTAACAAGTTTTTGAAAGGTGTCAAAATAAGTGCCAGAGGTTACTTTTTGCTTCTAGCTTTCATGTGCTGCCAGCCTGGAACGACACATAAATGCACTTCATGCATTACTCCAGTCTGCGATTTGAATCAATGCATAATCACTTCCTTATGTGCTTTAGATATGTCTTTTCATGTCATAACATGAAGTACACGATTGCTTTCATTGATGAATAAGGGACACTGGAGAGTGCATTATACTTATGAACTGTTTCATCATAGCACTAGGCTTGTGTCACGGCTTGCACTTCTACTGCAGCTCAGAATTATGTTCATGGCTTGAGCAGTATGGGTTGAATGGATGGAAAACTGCCACATTCTAGTTAATCTGCATGCATGCTCTGCGCATTCACTGAAAATTAAACCAACAGTTGGCTGCTAGTCATTTTTGTATCCTTTTTTTCTGACATTCCTGCTATGTGGGTCGATTGTACAACAAATTCCTGCACGTGCTTCATTGCAATTTGTCTGTTGATCTTGTCATTATACTGGGCATAATATGTGTACTTGACATTATTGCACAGCATAGCTTGCATATGCTTGGTTACAATGCAAACTATTTATTCGCAACTGTTGCATGAGCTGTCAACTCTATTTTAATGTGCATAAACTGTACTGCTGCTTATACATGTATGGAGTGAAAAATATGAAGTGACTAATGAACCTGCTGAGGGGGAAAGGGGATACAGCGTGATGACTAGTTACTTGAACGTCTATTGTGTAAAGCTAACGTTCTGAAGGGAAAGCTAACGTGAATTCAGCCTTTGTGAATGATTCACCATTTCATGTGGGGATTTGCATTCAGTATCTTGTTTTCTATGCATGGCGATCACATTTTTATAATTTTTGCTGTAGCTGTAGTCTGGTACGACTCTAAAACGAAGCGGCAAGTGCCCCTCAAAGGAGGCCTTCCAGCCAGTCATGTCAACTGATTTTCATGATGTTGCTGTTAAACCACGGTTTTAATCCCCTGTCACACTAGGGCTACTAGAGATTAAGCATGCATTAACTGCAACCTCATGAAAATCGGTCAATGCGATTGGCTGGAGTGCCTGTTTTGAAGGGCACTTACCGCTTTGTTCTTGAGTTGTATCCAGCTGTAGTCGATTGTTAAAGGGAAACTAAATCTGTGAGAAGTCTGCCCAAAGGAATGATTGTTGCCTATGTGGACTGGGTAGCTACAGTGGAGAGATTCATTGCTTTACCTTGTAGTGGCTGTTATGAAAGGGAACCTGTAGGCCTTTTGGTATCAGTGAGATATTAAGGGTCTGCAAACCTCTATTAAGCCTCCCTAAATTACTTAGCTAAATGATGGGAGTATAGTTTTTCCTGTGTGTCAGGGCAGCTACACAGTGCGTGAATGGACTAGCAGACTAAGGTGGTGCAATATTTCTTGGATTGTTCTTCTAAGCATACACCTGCAAAGAAGCCTAGTTCATGATCTGAAAAAGTCAAACTGTGTGTTTTCTTCTTGTAACGCTTGTACCGATGCTCTGCTTAGCCTCTCAATTTGCTGGTGCTCAGGGGATTTCATGCTTTCTTGTACAGGTAGATTTCATCATTATAGGGTGCTGTGTAGTACTGTTTCGTGTATTTTCTCACTCTGAATGTTTTTTGTCATGCGCAGAAAGAGGAGATGTGGTTGATGCCATAAAAAAAGGCTTTCTGGAAGTGGACTCGGATATGCTTAAGGGTAAGATGCTATCTTGTTTGCCATTGATGCCCATTTAGTACATTTGTAGAGGTAAATGTCGTTAATTGGAGCTGTTTTTGAACACGTATACTTTTCAGTGTGATTTTTATGGCAAGCTTTTCTGTAGTGCTTTTGCTTTGTTTCAAATTTATTGTTTTTTTTTCTTCATCTGTAAGTTAGTTTTTTTTAAATCAGGAAAAGAATGGATCTGACTATTATTGCCTTTAAAATGGCTCACATATGCTAGCTTGAAAAGGCCCCTGATCCCTCTCACGCCAAAAATTGTTTATTCCAGTAGTTGTGTGTTGTGTTGACTGAAAAGCATGCTTTTGCAAAAAATGTTTTTGAAAAGACTAGTGCTGAGGTTGCAGGTGTTGCAATCCAGCACTGTGGCCATGATTTTCTGAGTCATATCTGCTCAGTTATGTCCTGCCTCCCTCCTCCCTATAAATCTGCCCCTGTTCAGATGTGCAAGCCAAGCACAAGCTGTCAGGGCCATTTGTGCTTTTTCTAAACAAATAGGCTAGCATGTCACGAGAAAACTTGTTTTTGTTCAGGTTTTTCTTTCTTTTCCTCCTTCTCCTTTTTTTTAATGATGTATTTCTACCCTGCTGAAATCTCTTGTGTGGATCGCAGTATCTGTAAATAAATAAATGAATAAATAAAATACAGTTGTGCCTCGTTAATTTGGACACTTTAGTTCCCGAGCAAAACTGCCCATAGAGCGAGTTGTCTGTAACAACGAATTGTGAAGGGGGGAAAAAAACGCTATGGTTACGGTCGGCTGCTGTGGATGCTGATGGCCAATGAACTTCAAGTTAGACGCGGTTTTGCGAGCTACAAGCCCATTATTCTGGTCGCCATTGTGCTGGAAATAATGGGGTGCAGCTTGACGCGCCTAGTGATCTGTGGTATGCTTGAAGACGTCTCATGGCTAAATGATCTAGCTGCTACTATATCTGTTCACATCGCACTAACTGTTACTATGTATTGGCTCATATTTGAACAGCGCAATAAAACAACGGGACACAATTCAGCGCTTGTGGTGTCCTTTCTTCGTTGTGTCCCGTTGTTTTATTGCGCTGTTCAAATATGAATCAATACCAACTCGCCCAGTTCGCAGCTTTAATGAATGTAATTTCTAGTACGGTGGGCTCCCCTCTTTGAAAACAGCGCTTGTGGTGTCCTTTCTTCATTGTGTCCCGTTGTTTTATTGCGCTGTTCAAATATGAATCAATACCAACTCGCCCAGTTCGCAGCTTTAATCTATGTATTGGCACTCAGATGGCTGACAGCTGCTGATGGTGGCTTTCTACGTTGCACAAGCTGTACAAGGAGTTTACATCAGAGTCATTCATGCAATATGGAAAATGGAACAGCGCGCTCACCACAGTAGAAAAGGGCCATCACACAGCCATTTCAACTTTTTACTGCATTTCCCCAGTGTCCTGCACAAAAAATGCAGAAATTGAAACACCTGGCTGGGGCAGTAGAGATTCTGTTTTCATTACCGTCCATATTAACGAGAGAAAAATATGTCGGTCTCAGTGGGCACTGTGCATTTTTACTCTTGTCCATTGTCCGGACAGCGAGTTTTCATGTTAACAAGGCGTAAATGCGTTGAAAAAGTTTGGTCCCCAGAAAAACTGTCCATAATTCGCGTAGTCTATATTAAAAGGTCATATTAGCGACACTACTGTGAAGGCCTCATAGCATAAAGAATGCATGGTGCTGCCAGCTGTTGATAATTGCAACATACGGCCCATCTGATTTCTGGTGTAGTGGTTTCATTTTCATTGTTTTTTTTTATTTGCCAAATGCTTGGGAGGTGGTGTCATAAAAATGACATGTCATGCTCATTTGATCTGAAATAGTGCTGCTTTTAAGTTAATCTTGTTGCGCTCTCCTGCAGATGACACCATGAAAGATGAGTTGGCAGGCACCACAGCTGTCGTGGTGCTCTTGAAAGGTGGGCGCATCTATTGCGGCAATGTTGGTGACTCGCGGGCCATCGCATCTGTTGGCGGCCACGTGCAGCAGCTCTCTTTCGACCACAAACCAAGCAACGAATTGGAGACCAGGCGCATCATTGCAGCTGGTGGTTGGGTAGAGTTCAACCGTGTGAATGGTCCGTTTCTTATGATTTTTTCATTTTTTTTTACATTTTAGTGTATTAGCCAAGTAACTGTTGTTAGCATGAGATGCATGAAATGGCCAGCATGTCAAGAACATGACATGCTGATAAAGGCATACAGTGGAGCCCACTTATAACGAACATGAGTGTCACGCGGCGTCCGTTCGTTATATCCCGAAGTTTGTAGTAAGTGGACCGCAGCTTTAAAGACAGTTGCTTGTCAACACAATTTTTTTTTCTTCCCGAAAAAGTCCGTGATGGACGTCTGTTTCTGCAGCGCAGATCTGATGAAGGAGGTTTCCAGTTTATTTAAACCAGAAGCGTGCTATCGCCGAGGCCCTTGGCATAGACAAGCTGTCTGAGGCTCTCTATGTAGCTCATTGCTACAGGCACGCTTACTGCTGCTGGCTCCGAAGTTTCATTCCTCTGCGTCACACTCGTCCCGCACTTCAGAAACGATGCCCTCGTCCGTGCACGGTTCCGCAGTGTCGGCATCGTCATTGACAGAAATAAAATCATTCCAACCAATTTCGTGACCCCCCATGTTGGAGTCGACGACGCGCTGCCACAAATCGCCGCTGAGCTGGTCATCTTCCGAAGCATCAGGCTTGGCATCAGACACTGTGTCGACGAAGCCGGCCTTGCGGAAGCAGTTCCGCTCGCCAGTGGCCGTCACCTCCACCCAGGCCTCTTTCATCATCTCTAACGCTGAATACAATGGAAATGGGCACGGTGTTCCCATCTGCCATCCTGAATTACAACCAGGGCCCGTGATTGGAACGATGCCATCGAAACGTTTGCACCGCAACAAGAGTGACAAAAGTGCGCTTTGGGGTAGACGTGCAATGTGCACAGGCGGCAATCATGCCAATCAAGCTAAAGATACAGACGCACAGCGCCAGCGGAGAGACTTATGAGGGGCGCCCGTGAGCGTCAGTGCAGCCACTTCTTGGCTCCCACGGAAGGCCTGCTTCACAGAGCGTGGCCTCCGCGATCGGCACCGGCGGCGGCGCTGTTGATCGCGGAGGCCACGCGCGGATTTGCAAGAGTGAGGAGAGGGGAGCGGAGTTGCGAGGAGGGGCGGGAGGGCTATGTTGGAAGGCGCCGCGAAGCGGAAAGGGTAGCTCGCTTGAGAGCGACATGAAATGGGGCGGGCAGTTGGCCTGCGATGAGTCTCGGGAAAACATGCCGCGCGCCGGGTGCACAAAGGGGTCGGAAGCAGGCTGTCTCGCATCGCGGCGGCGGGTTTACGCCGTCCATTCGCTGTAACCGATCATCAGGGCTTAATGGTGTTCGTTATACGTGTGATTTTGTGCCATTGAAACAATGTATATTTTGACGGTCGTGCACGTCTCGTTCGTTATAAGCGAAAGTTCATCTTAAGTGGGGCCGTTATATGTGGGCTCGACTGTATGTACTGGTGACATCCTGATGTCTTAGAGACCAGGTTTTGTGCAAAATGCTTTGCCCTGTTAGGAATAGTGAAACAAATTGCCCAGTACCTTGTAAAGCATCTGCACAACCTTTAAGGCGTTCAGGAGATAGAGCTCTGCAGCAATCGGCAGCAACATGACAAATGCACGAGACTAGTTGTCTTCCTAGCCACCAGATGCCAGCAGTATGTGGCTTATTTCGAGCCGCTCAAGACATTTGCGCAGGAGCTCTCTTCAAAAGATGAACATGCCCTAATGTTATTGGCATGCTGCCAAGGTCTGCGCTGCCGGACGGTGCGAAAACTGGGGGCAAAAAAAAAAAATCTAGTACAAAAGTGGGTGATGGGCTTTGTGCTAGTGGGTTCGTTGTGTGGGTATATATGGTACTCTCACGTGGCTATGATTCAAAATTTGGCTTAAGTATGCGCTCTGCCATGCATGCATTTAAAGGGTCCCTGAAACTTGTTTGCAACGAGGGTAAGAAAAGCAAAAGATCGATAGGTATTGGATCACCCGTCATCCTGCTGCAAAAATTTTCGGTCTATTTTATGTAGTATCAGAAATGTCAGCAATTTGCTTGTCAGCTGCACGTGAACTGTAGAGGGGCAAATGGGGAGACCAGAGTGTTGTTTTGGCCTGCCATGCCATGCTTGTTCTTGTCATTGCTTCGTTTGTTTACAGGGAGAGGGCTGCATAGTCTCATCAAGACTTCACATGTCAAATTTTTTCTCATAGGTAACCTGGCTCTCTCACGGGCCCTTGGTGATTTCGTCTTCAAGAAGAATGAGAAAAAGTCTCCAGAAGAGCAGATCGTGACTGGTAGGATTTTTTCTTTTCTGTTGACTTTTTATTGCTGTTCGATGTCTGAGAAACCTTTTGCTTAAAGGCGCACTAAAGAGAAATCTGAAGTCATCTTTTTATCGCGAGAACTCAATCTACACTCTTCCAGCATTCTTAGAAACTTTGATTTATTGTCCCGTGCAGCCGATTTCTCTATTATCGAATTAAACGTCCCAGCTCCTGCCTTTTTTTTTACGCAACTCGTCTGCTTGCAACATTTCTGCGGTGACGATGAAAGTGGAAGAAAATAAGTGGGGCTACTGCAGTGTTTCTTCCATACAAACAGTCGTGTCTAGAATTCGTTTATGAGGCATGAGGTGACACTTTGCTTTTATGCTGTTGCCAGACAGCTTGAAATATTTTCTGAAACTGTGGTATTGTTCTTTGTGCATTCCAGCTTGAGGCAGGAGCTCTTTGTTGCAAATTCACGACACTCGACCACAAGAGGATATTCGTTGTATTCGTATAAATGCAGTACTTTCACAAAAAACAAAAATGTGATAACTATATGAACACGATGGAAGATATATTTACTAGACTGCACTGCCATGCCATTGCAAACAACTGATATAGTAAGGATCTTGGCTGGTCTCAGCAACTTGACTATAGAAGGTTTCTGATGTAGTCGATTGTTGCACGACAGCAGTTGCTCCCGAAGAGCCTGGCAGCGCTTCCATGACATCCGCGGCGTGGTTTCCAACTCCAATCAAGCCACTTTACACAGATGCATAGCCAGCAGATCCTGAAGTGCTCGGAAAAATGTCTGTGATGCCTGCAGCAATACATTCTCGCAGCAGACCTCAAAGAGACGTTCTTACTGTTCTTGGCTTTTGGTGGCTTTCACTTGCAGCTGCCATCATAATGAGTTGTTCTGTGCTTGTTTTCGAAGAAGCATCGATCACTGAAATTGAGAGCCACCAAGTCGGAAGGAAAAACAAGTATGATGTGAGACGAGCAAACATAGCTAGCAGATAGCAAAAGCAACGCCGTTCCATCGGCTCCCGCACTAACCCTGCCAGTTCTAGAGGCACCCTATACCACTCACGGCCTTTGATGAAACAATTTTTTTTTTAGTGCTTCCTGCTAGTTTTCAGCAATGAAACTTTGATAGAGCATGAAGATTGAGTCATACGAGCAGCTATTTTTATTTTTAGAAAAATTTTTGCACAGTTTGAATGCCACGTTCTCCTTTAATTCTGTGGTGAAGGGGGCATATTGTTCGCATGTTCCATTTTGTAGCTCTTTTTAAGCATGCTGTACGTTTGATGTTTCTAGCTTATCCTGATGTCATTGTGAAGGATCTTACACCCGACCACGAGTTTCTATTGCTGGCCTGTGATGGGATTTGGGATGTACTTTCCAATGAAGAAGTGGTTGAATTTGTGCGTGCACGGATAGCTGCCAAGATGGAACCGGAGCAGGTGAGATATACTTCTTACTGGAATGATCTGCGGTCTGTGCACTTCGCACGCGCGCCTTGCCAGTGGTGTTGTGGCTCCCGCCATTGGTAATTTGCATGTGGCAAAGATGGGAGGCTCTTGATGCAATGATGTGCTGAACTGTATGCTCCTGATGGTCATTTGTAAGCAAGCAGTGCCCCTATAATCGCTCTCCTTAAGCAAAGGCTGAATGGGCAGTTGACGTTTCCTCATTAGTACTTGTAAAGCCAAAAATCGCAAGGCATCTCAATAAAAACTTGAGCCATAGTTGTGTTCTGTTGCAAGTTGGCAAGATTTCTTGCCATTGGCACACTTGGGCTATGTGGGCTTTTGCGGTGAAAGACCCTTTCAGCGGATGCAGCTTCATCCACTCGTCTTCATCCAATGGTGCCTGTGATGCAGTTGATGGCCTCTCCAAAGCACACACTTCACTGTGCTTGTGGCACTTCTTTCGTTTCTCATCTTCGGCTGCAGGTGCAGTGGGTAGCCCTCGTAATTAAAATGGCGCAACACCTTTTCCACATCACCATCCGTTTGCTTGGTGTAGCACAACACAGTGTTGGCTGTCAACTGTTGAGCCATGTAACGATTAAGCACTTCCGTGTGAGGCTGGTGTCGGCAGGGCAGGAATTTCGTGAAATGACAGTTCCGCTACCCTCCTTTCTTAGCATGATATGCAATGGGGCATGCAGCAGTGTGGCATGTTAGTGCATTGTCACAAATGCAGGAAACAAGCCAATGCACAAACTTGAGCAGAACAAGATTGTGTCACTTAACAGCAGGTTTTGATTTGTGTTGTATTGGTTAGCGCAGAACTGTTATTAGCAGCAATGAGTACAAGTGGTCATTAATATACTCCTCTTATACACAGTGACATCAGCAGATGATTGGGTCACACATGTGTGATATCTGCCGCAGTGAAGTACTAGGAGGAATGCATTTCTCTCATTAGTGAACTGAAGCATTTTTTTTGTCACCCATGCCCTGAAAGGTTATTAGGTTTTTTTAATTATTTTTTTCAGATTTGTGAAGAACTGATGACCCGTTGCCTGGCACCTGATTGCCAAATGGGGGGCCTAGGCTGTGACAACATGACAGTAGTGCTGGTCTGCTTGCTCAATGGTGCCCCGTATGAAGAGCTGGCACGCCGCTGTGCACGGCCACCGCTTCCGTGTCCACCGTCGCCGCCCGCAAGCCCTCGTGAAGGCTACCACTTTGACCATGAAGTCACAGCGCCACTTGGAGGCGAGCTTCAAATGGACGCACACAGGCAGGGAGACACAGCCGAAGAGAGCAAGCCGATGCCACAGGAGCAGACGACGACACCCGAGGAACAGACAACGCCTGTGCCTCCGTCGCCACCTACTCCACCTTCATCGTCTGCGCCCCTCAGGGAGAGTGGTGGCGAGATGGCGGTGGCGTGATGTGTAGTGGCACTCACTGTGGAACACTTAGGAAAGCTGTCCTCCCTGCGCTTCACAATTTTTTTTCTTCTTCCTTCCTTAAATCTCCGGCTTGTGCCTAAAAGGGATGGAGTGTGTGCTGTACACGTGCATCAGGACAGGATGGAGGGACAGCAGGCGAGGCTGGCTTTCTCTGCTGTCGTAGTGACAGCAGTTTGACGAGAAAATAGTAAAAAGCGAACTGTGCATAACTGCACCAGGCACAGCATTTCACCCCTTTTTGACACTGCTCTTAATTTTTCTTTTTTTACTTTTCTCGCTGTCTCTCTTGTGCAAAGTGAGGGCTGGAGGACGTCACCACAGGCTTAGCAATCTGTGCAATGCAAGTGTCTCATTCATGTTACATTCATTGCCTTCCTTTTTCAAAGTCATCAACAGCAAGCTGTGGCAGCGAAAAAGAAATTGCTGATCGAGCTGTCTGGTGTGCATTCAGCGATTCCAACGTTTAAAGAATGCCACACAACAAATCCATGCCCTCCCATGCATTGAAGCAAATGAGTCTCCACCTCTGTGGGTAGCCATGCTTTGTCCACTGCCTAAGCAGTGGCCACAGTGAGCGCTTGTGACAAGACAGCTTAAAACAGGCTCTGCTACAGATTGTTTGGGATCGAAGGCATTCTGTTTCGTCACGTGCACAGCACTTGCAAGACTGACTGGCTAGCACCCTAGACTATTTTTTTTTTTTTTTTGCCAGTGTGACAAGCACTGTGACAAAGTGCATGCCCTTGGTGAACTCTGAAGCATGAGAGAGGAAGTGCGATTAAATTTCGACCTGGAGCTGCTGCTGCATGGTGCCAGCACATTTCATTGTTGTTTGTTATTGTTGTTCAGTAGCAGGCACCATATGTTTAAAGAGCAGTCTCTGATATAGGCCTGAACATTCTTATTTTTTGCCATCGTGTTCCTCGTGTAATGTAGATAAAAGTACATCAGCTTGGTCCAAGCGTGCCTGTTGTTCTGTTACCTGGAGACAGAAAAAAGTATACATACCTGTATATAAGCACATGTTTTATATGAGCGAGCAACAGTGTTACTCAACGCAGTCAGTTGTAAATATCCCGAGAGTCCCAGAATTGGTTATTCAATATTTTTCCTCCCCTTCTTCTCCTTTGGGATCATTAAGCACTGGGCGGCCTCATTTTATGTGGAAGTGAGAAATGGACAGACTTAGCTTATTTTGTCATCTTTTGGTAACTCAGTATCTTGCTTGTCGAATATGAAGCTAGTTTACTTCATTCGATCCTTTTCTCAATGAGTGCTATGATGAGGCCTGGGCAGTCGATGGGGGTTGTTTTCTATACGTGGTGCTTACTTTTTATGTACTGAATGAAAACCTCTCACTTGCTTTTGTGGTGTTCTGTCTTTTATGAGTCTTCATAGGCATACTAATAAAAATGTGACTGAATGAGCTGTTTTTGTTTTTCCCCTGGTGCCTACAACGTGGCATAGCAGATTCACTGGGAACAACTGCAACTTCGGTCCTTTGTGAAATTCGATAGTTTGGTCTTTTGTTAGGCACTCGGCTACTGAGCCAGAGTACCCGGGTTCGATGGAGACGAAACTCAAAAGGCGGCCATGTGCTGGGGGATGTCGGTACACGTTAAACCCTCCGCTACTGCACCTCTTTCTTCCTTATTTCACTCCCTCCTTTATCCTCCACAGAGTTATGCAAGACAGTTACTGTGTCATTTCCTTTCCTCAAACACCGATATTCATTTCATTTTGGTCTTTGGTAGCTGTTGATTATTTGGCTGCAAATGACATTTATTGCCAAGAAATTGGGAGTTAAGTGGGGAGCCTGGTCTTGAAAACAATATTTTCACAATTATGAAATCTTCAGAGAGCATGTATTTTTGCGTGCCGATTCCAAATATGTCATTTAATTTCATGTAAAACACGTCCTTGAGCACTTATGTAATTGTTATCAAAGTTTTTCGTACTGAGTTTTAACGAAAATTTTCTGCAGGAAACTTGCTGAAATGTATGTTATGGGTTCTTTAGACATTAAGGAATGCAATAAAGGTAAAATTGCCATCCTGCATTCTGCGTGTAACAGAAATTAAGTTATAGGGTATTGAAGCTGCCACTTCAAAGAAACAGGAATAAGCTTTTTGCATTTCTGAAGTGACGACTTCAAAATCCTGTAACTCAAGTTCTATGATAGACAGGAAGACAATTTTACCCTTCTTGCATTCCTTTATGTCAAGAGAACCCATAACACACACATTTCAGCAATTTTCCTGCCGAAAATTTTCTTCAAAGCTCTTCACGAAAAACTTGCACAACAATTACATGAGTGCTCAGGAATTGTTTTACATAAAATTAAATGACATATTCAGAATCAGCACACAAAAATACAAGTTCCCTGAAGATTTTTTTCAAGACCAGGCTCCCCTTTTAAGAATGGACTATTTTGGATCCTGTATATGCAAACCTCTGGGTTCTTATGGGTGCAGCCACCTTCCAGCCCCTCTCCCCCCTTTGAGGGGCATTTACGACCTCTTCATTTTCTCACCTGCCAACAGTGGTAGGTGAAGGCTTCAAAAAACATTGCCGACACGAAGAAGCTAGTCACAGGAAAAAATTATAAGCGCTAGAGTTTTCGTACCTAGCTTGGTTAATATACAGGGAGTTGCGTTTCTATGTGCCGGATTTTTAAAAATTCCTGTGCGCAAAATACTGGCCTAATCGAGAGCAAACACCGCTCACAAGGTAGATTATTATTGCCTAAGTTATTTGAAATCTAAATAAATATCGGTATCTGCCTGTATTTGGTGGAATTAGCAAGAAACTATTTTCGACTACGAGTACAGATTTTGCAAACACGAGCCAAGCAGTTGGTCTCACAGGCTGCGCCATCTACCGGAGGGCAAGGGGAACGTCTCTGCTCGGTGGATGCGAGAAGTGCGCTCTCTTCGGAGATGAGATTCGTCTGCCCACCGGAATTAATATCTCAAGGAACATGAATGCTTCTGAAACTAAATACCGCAGTGAAAATGTGACACCAACAGCACTGTACACACTAATTAAAAAGTTGTCGCTTATGAGTTGCATGTTCATACGGCACATGGCGCAGCCTGTGAGACCGGCTGCTTGGCTCGCGTCTGCAAAATCTACTCGTAGCCAAAAGCAGTTTCTCGGTAATTCCACCCAATACAGGCAAGTACCGATGTTTATTTAGATTTCAAACAAATTAGGCAATAATATTCTACCCTGTGAGCGGTGTTTTCTCTCGATTAAGCCAGTATTTTGTGCACAAGAATTTAAAAGAATCCAGCGCATAAAAACATAAGTCCCTGTAGTGGAACATTAAAAAGTTGACTTCGTTTACTGTTGCGATTGGCCAGTGGAGTAACACCTCAGTTAAAGTGTACACTTTACCTCAGTAATGCAGGACGCCGTGGATTGTGGCTCAGTGTTAACTCCCCCCCCGGGTTTTGTCTTGCTGTAATGCTAGCGCATTGAAGTTCTCTGCACAGAAGTGCTCACTTGTTTGGGCTCGAATTTTGCACAGGGTTCAAACTCATTAAATCCTCATCGTCTGCGACCACGAACCAAAACAAAACTTTGCAGCAATGGCGCCAGTAGCGCCATCCCACGCCCACTAAAGATAAATTCTGTAGTGGAGGCTCAGTTATTCATCAATCTTTATGAATGAATGAATGAACCTCCACGAGGCTGTGGCGAAAGAACTCTTGTCCCTCCAGTAGCCGCGAAGACAGCGCTACATGTACCATTGCTGCGATAGCTAGAGAATTTAACGAATGGTTCTGACCTAATCAGGTAAGAATACCATTCAAACGTAGTATATAACCAACCTGACCACCAAATGACACCCCTGTGTGAAATTTTTGCCCGAACAAACGAATGGTTAAACGAATTTTTTTTTAATTCTGTCTGGGCGACGGAACACTCAGTAGCGCATGTGGACTGCACTTTTCTCAATCTCCTTTTTCCACTTTCATGACTGGAAACATTTTCTCTCCACCCTCCCTTCACTTTTCTGATTGGCCGCCGCATTTCCTCCTCTGCACATGACTCCTTTCACCATGTTTGCAAACAGCAAGAGGTCTATTTCGGTTAAGGAAATGTTGAGCCTTACACAATGAATTCGTGAAGCTATAATTTAATCTACCTTCTTTGTGTTGCTAGCTTCCATAAGTAATGTCACACCATTTTTCCATTATGTGCTACAAGTGCATATTTGCATAGAATATCATGAAAATTAGTTAATTGGCTTTTACAATGAATTCAAGTTTTCATCCATTGTCCTATTCCACTGTAGGTATTTTGTCTGTCTAGGTGACAGGAACTGCCCCATACTGCACATAGCTGTTCATTTCAAGTATGCAAGGTGCAGTGCGTAGTCGTGTTGCATCCAGGGAGAGTTGCTTGTCAACATTCACAAAAGTAGAAGCTTCTTTTTGCTCTGCATTGCAATAAAAACCAAACCTTTATTTTAACACGAAGGACACTTTAAAGAATACTAGTTTTGTACAAAGTTCAAGCATGAAGCAATGGCATACAATTTATATAAAAAGGGTCGCATAGGACATGCATGCCGTAGCAACATTTATAAAGCTTGTATGTAAATACCAACTGCAAATCCATCCCATTGCAGTTAGAGATCTTTGTACAATGTTCAAGTCGAGAGAGAACTTTCATTCAAAATATGATTGATGCATCACAAACATCAGTTTGGTCAGGAATAAAATGCCTCTACAGAGCACTAATCTCTGTGTTAATATATAAAGACTTTTGTCAGTGCTGTCAACAAGTGCTAAGCTATTTGTTCAAGCAACCACATCACTTTAAAAATGATGGTGCGAAATCAATATCGCCACACCAACATTGCAAGAGGTATTCCACTTGTTCAAAGGCACATACCAGTATTCACATTGAATTCCAGTAGCGACAATTCAATAGCTGACATCATGCAGCTCAATATCAACATGGTAACAAGTATCACATAGAACTGGCACTGAAACAATGATAAATGCACCATTACACCTATTCATGCACAGTAATGTATAAAAATGCTTGAAACTGGAAGCCATCTAGCAAATACACTAAAATAATGGGTACACAACCGCTCTAACAAATATAATATGTACAAGCTGCTTTGCAGCTATTATTAGCATCTCTAATGTTTGCATGAAATGCAATAAGGTGGGAGCCTTTAAATAAATACCTGCAACTTGCATGTACGGCATGCTGCTTGATGCATTTGCAGAAACACTGCTTCCATGAACATGAAAACTAGACTCGCTCTAAAAACAACTAAAATGTAACCCAATATGAAGTATTTATCTCCATGCACCATTCTAGGGCAGCTTGGCAACGTCACTAACACAGGAGCAAAGGCGAGTGCCTTCAAGCCACTCAACAGTCGTAAATGTGGCACAGATGAAAGAGATCTGATATGCATGAGAACAGGAGTGATTATCTGGGGTGATTATGCATGTCTATGCACAAGCTGATTTAGCAGCTGCTCACAGTCAGGAGAGCAGGCAAAAATATGCATCATCAAAATGGCCCCTTCCTGTCATACAGCCATCTAATACAACCCGAACGTAGTAGCAAAAGTACTACATGCACAAATTGCAGAAGCTACTTCTGCTATGTGCTACCAATTCTAAAGATGATGCCAACAGGATCTGACTGAAATGTGCAGACCGAACAGGTTTATGTTCTCCTATGGCACACCCACCCTTGCAATATCTGCTGTGTGGTCAGCTATTGAGAACTTATACAGGTGAACAGAATCTGCTTCACAGACCTCAGCATGTGTCTTCTGGCCTGCTTGCTTTGGTAGTACTTAAAGCCATAAATCAATGGCTTCGGTGCAAATTTTAGCAAACCTTAACTGACCTACGAACACACCACAAGTAGACAACTATACTCAAGTTCATTTGCATGGTTCACCATCCTTATGACTGCGATAGGATTCTTCGACATCCTGCCGAGTCGTGTTGAACGCCTTGGTCTTGACAAAGTCCACTGTCCGGTACACAGTGCTTGTTCCACCGGTGCGTTGCTCTGGAGACCTTGGGCTCTGAGTTGGCCCCGGGTCTGAGTCAAGGTCCAAGTCAAGGTACTGGATCTCTCCTTTCTTTTTCGCTCCAGTACCAGCTTGCCTTATGCACTGCAGATGAATTAGAAAAGGCAAAATGCCACTGTGTAAAATGTAAAAAAAAAAAAAAATGTTTAGCCTTAGTGGGAATAGCCTCAGGTTCCCTGTAATCATTTAGAACATGTCGGCCCTGGCTCTAAGTTATTTTCGTATCTGCATGAGCCTGTTGGCAACAATGCTTCACAGAATGCATTAATTTGCATGATCCATTAACCTGATGCAGGTGAGTGCGGCAATCTGAAAACTTGTCCAAAAATTAGAAAATGCAGCGCAAAACACAGGACCAAAAAGAAGCAGACGACGCAATGCGAAAGATGTACTAACTAGCCCAAGCTTTAGCTCCTAGCCGATCATAGCCTTAAAGGGTCCCTGAAAAGGGTGTTTGAGGTTGTCTATAAAATGCTCGCACTACATGTAGAGTACAGGCCAACGAGCGTTCATGCCGCGTACAAGACCTCAAAAGCGAGCCAATAATTTACAATACAATTTTTAAAACTCCCGCTTGCGCGCCTAGCGGCGACCTGCGGTGCTAGGCTTTCGCCCGAATCTGCGCTCGTTACGTCAGCATCCGACTCGTTACATCAGCAGTGGGTTGCTAGCATTGGTTCGTGCGCGTTGGCAGCCGGTGAAGGGGGCGATTGCAAGGGCTGGTGGCGGAGCACCAACATTTCAGCGTGCAAAAAGTGACAAGAGGAGAGGGAAAGGTGCGAAGACGCGGAAATTCAAATTTTGACTACAGATAACTCAGCTCCCACAAAACGCTTTAAACAAATTCTTGCTGGAGGATATTTGTGAAGCGGTGTCCTTTAGCATCCTAGGCATATCACATCTTTGTTGAGACCCGCTTTCACAGCCCCTTTATCTCCGAAAATTTGTACTATTATAGGTCAAACACATTCCTGATGACAACATTCTCGCAGACAAAAATTACAATGGTCCACATGAACCACAAAAGCAGCAGCTGCTATCAGAAAGCCCCATCAAGAGGAAGAGCTGAAAATAGACATCTGTCATGGCTTCGCTTTGCACATATATTAACGGACATCTACTACCAGTGCTGATGACTGCTAACTATACTGTCATCCCGGCTAAGCTTTCCGAAAGCAGACATATGCCGAGGCGTCTATTGCTGTTCTGACCACTGACCAAAACACGATTGATCACCTCAGTTACACAATGAACTGTACGGCAAAAGCAGTGCTGCAAATGCGTACCATATCATCATTTGTGGAGTTTCGTCGACTTCCACTTGCATTCGACCAGCTGTCTTCATCAGGTGCCAACAGATCACCTTTGCTTCTCTGCCTGGATGTAAAAAAAAAGATAAAACAGCCTTTAGCCAACTCAAGCACTAAACACAGCTCTTGACATGTAGGTACAAGAACTTGTAGTTATTTTCATGCAGCACACAAAAGCCACAATGGGGTTAAACTAGCATTCACCTGCCTGGCAATGTAATGCACATCATTAAACAGCAAGTTATAGCAAATCAGATTTAGAGGCTGTATGCCCAGCAAGTAATTAAATTACTAACTATAATCTTAGCTCAATACTAGCTGCTTAAATTATTTATGCCCTCGATGCATGCAGAATTATACAGCAGCCAGAAGGAACACCAGCAGTCATGATGAACATGACAATATGATGATCCGTACTGGACTGCATGTAAAAAAAGAAAAAAAGATGCAATAAAAGGGAATGCAGGTACTTGTTGTACCTTGGCCTTGTTGAAGCTGGGTGGTTGTGGTTTCTGTTCACAGGAGGAGGGGCCAAGGGAAACACGTGGCCAGCTGGAACAACAAGACAGTTACACTTTTACCAGCATCGAATTGGAAGGCTTTCCTCGTGCTCCACAAAGCTGAGTCCTCAGTGACTAAAGGCTATCGCACAGGTAGATTAATTGCAATCAACTCAAAAATATACCAAAAAATGCCAGACATTGTTAAAGTCTCCCAGACAAATGTTAAAAAGTACTTTCAATGTACCATTTATCACAAAAGTTGCCAGGTCAACATGCCTGTAGATGGAGTGGGGTCACACACACCTCTCGGGATGAAGGATGCATTAATTTATGTGCGTGATCTTAATGGCCATGGGTGAATATTTTTAGTTGCAAAGCAAGTGAGTGGCAGCAATCCCTTCATCACCAAACATCCCTGCACCCACCTCGATTACAGGCACCTCAGCCTAGGAACTTTTGTGACAGACTGCACAAGCCAGGCCTTGCACATGTCTGGGACGCACCTCATATGCTTAAAGGGTCCTGGAAAACAAAAAACTAGACGTATAGTGTCCCTTCAGTTCACCTTTACAACCGATGACAACCGACACAAAAGTGCAAAATGCACGGAAAAAAAAATCCTCGCAGCAAACATTATAACATGAAAGGATTTCCATACCACAATTCAAAAGTCCTGCCAACAGCCCCCAATTTTCCTTGCTGGCACTCTTCAAAAGAACTGTTCTCTATACTACAGCATCAAGCATGAGTAATCTCAAGCAGCACCTGCAATCTCTTGATGCCATTGCACCAATGCCAACCAACCAGCAGGGTAGCTTACTAGAGCAGCAAGAAGCTGTGGAAACAGCAAAAGCCTCTTCTGCTCACAGCAAGGAGTCCCTATCGTCAACTAACCGGCTCTTTTTACACGTTAGAAACCTTCGACCAGTAGAAAACACTGTGCAAGCAAAAGTAAAAAAAAATATTAGTAGCACCAGAGTACAAGAAACTATAATATAACTCCATCACACTCTAAACTCTTAAAGCCTGTAGATTATTCATTAGAAATATACTCGCAATTCAGTAAAAAGAAAACAACGGTCAGGTAAGGAGGTATGAATGCAACAGGACAAGCACTAAGTTGACACAAAGCAGGTCCCAATATCGGAGAAATATAGTAAAACATCACGCCCTTTTCAGCAGGCCAATTATTGATTCATGTAGAACTTAATGCAAAAGATTTTATGGTTTATGACTGTTTAACGTCCCAAAGCGACTCGGGCTATGAGGGACGCCGCTGTGAAGGGCTCTGGAAATTTAGTCCACCTGAGGTACTTTAATGCGCACTGACATCACACAGTACACGAGCCCCTATTATTTCAATGCAAAAGAAGATAAAGATAAAACTGGAAGGAGGAAACAATGGATCATGTATGACATAGGAGTGCTTGACCTGTCCTGCTTGTTCCTCCCAGCTTTTTCGGCAGTTTTTGCACCAAACTAACATTGCAGATGAAGGACATTTGAAATGCTGCTCTTTCTCATACTGAAGCTGCTGTGTGATGGCCCCGTATACATGTATGAATAGACAAAACAGACGGATGGACAAAAAAATTCATTGCCCATAGCAGGAAAGCCAAGTGCAACTTTTCACTCATTTTATGTGTTTGTAAGAATGTAATGCACAAAGCTTAACAAAAAGAGAAGTGCTACATTTGACTAGTGCTAAACATTTCCAAATTAAATGGGTGAAGTAACAAACAAGACAGCTCTGTGGATTAAACTTGGGGACAAGAATGCCAGAATTACGTTCAGATAGTTGTGCTTAAAGAGCAGTTGGATAATAGTTCCATGTTCACTTTACTTTTCATGCAACCTACACCTGTCCTAAAGGCAGTGCAACTTTCACAGTAAGCCGCTAAGATGCTGCACAACCCTTGCTATCAGGTGCCAAGGAAGTGTATATACGCGCAAAGTGTCAGGTGCTGTCAGGTGCCATTATATATAGTAAATCATGGTACAAGACAGCAGATAGTTCAATACTGCAGAGAAACATTAAACACATCTGTCCCTTAACAGGCCCAGCATTACAGAGTTCATTCATGCCTGTGTGCACAGGCAGCTATCATTGCTGTGCAAAAAAAAAAAAAAGGCAATGCTGTTGGCTTTAGATTCCAGGAAGTACAACAGTCTTCTTAAAACAAATCCCCCCCCCCTTTTCAGTGCTAGCCCCCAACACCTTCCATAGAATGACACACAAAATGCAACTCTGCTGCTGCAATGGCACAAAGATAATGTAATATATTTCCCTTGCAAGTACTAAAAGAAACACAGAAGCAACAAAAATGGGCGCACCTGGTGAAGTGCCTTCAGTGGAAGCTTTTCGTGGTTTGAGGCCACGGTTGATGGCTGGTGGCACAGCAGCGAGGCTGGGTGTACCGGGACTAGCAGAAGAGACGTTTGCATATGCGCCACTGGCGGGCACCTGCTGAGTGTCTCCATCGTCCTTAGCCGGGAACTCTGAAAATGACGGTCTGTACTCGTAATTGAAGACATTTTCACGGCTGCTGAACATTCCCACTGGAGCATTGCAGTATGCATGTTTCCTCGACCCCGAGCCAGCTGGAGCAGGAATCGACACGTTCAGGCCATTGGGGCTTAGCGTGGGCTTCGGAAAGTCGTATGTCTCATCTAGCGACACGCGTGGTGGCAGAGGGAGGCCACTGACCCCAGCTTTTGAAGCCATCTCAGCTGACCGGGGCAGGTCGTATAGTTCGTATGGTCCCCGAGATGCTGCCGCAGGAACATCGTAAGGTTCATGGCGCAACACAGGTTGCGGGCACGGAGGAATGCTGTAGCCGTCACGCACCCCTCCGGCAGATCGTGGCACATCATACGAGTCCTGTGGCATCCGTGGTGGCTGTGAAGGAGGCGGTGGAACATCATATCCACTGGTTGCTGGCCGGACTCTGATGTTGGCTGGCTTAGGTGGCCGCGGAGGTATAACTTCGTCACCTGTGATGTCCGCCGTGTGACCTGTACTATGGGAAGAGGGACGAGTAGGGGGACGGTCGTAGGTTTCATCTGAAATATCTGTCCTAGCTGTTGCTAGTGCAGAGGGTGCCACTGTACCTGCCCGGCCAACCTTGCGGAGCGTCAAACCCGCCCTCCCAAGGGTGTCCCCATTGTACACACTGGTGCTCTGAGAAGCTGCTGGCTCAACAGCATTCTCTCCCCCACTTGTAGGTCGCAGTGGAGGTACAGGGTCGTAGTTGAGGGCCTGGCCACTTCCAGCAACGCATGGTAGTGGAGAGTCCTTTGGGTATGTGTTCCAATTAACCTTCGGAGGCGGAACAGTAGAATCAAGCAGATTGGCTCCGCTCTGGTCTCGCGCTGGCCTTTCAGGAGGTCGAGGCATTCGGCACATGGTATCCATGACAGGATCTGGAGAAGTTCGACCTGTGCTGCAGCGAGGAGTGTCGTAGAAGTCGACCAGCTGCGACTCTGGACATGATCGTGGAAGCCCATTGCCAACAGGCTTTCCAGTGATGCATTCGCTGATGGGAATATATGGATTGGAGTCGTCCTTTGAAAGACTCTCAGGGTGGTCAGTGGAAGTAGAGGGTGGCACTGGAGCGGGTTCAGCAGGCACTGGACTTGCATCGGCTGGTAAAGACTGTTTTGGAGGCTTGGGCGATGGCTCAGGCTGTGCTCCTTCTGCGGCCCCCTCTGTTTGAAAAAAATTACAGAAGTTGTGAGTGGATACGAGCAGGACTAGATTGCCATGGCAGGCAGCACAAGAGAATAGCATGAACCAGCATGTTAATTTGAACTCACAAAATCCCAGTAAGACTGACTGGCAGATGGTCCAAATGGTCTGCCAAATGCTCTGCTTAGTTCATGCTTGCATTCAATAGCTCCTTATTTAAAAATAATGCTCCAGAAACCACTGGATAGCACTTCTCTTCCTAATGAGTGGGAAGATGCCTCAGTAGTTCCAATACATATATCCAGCCCTTGAAAAAAGTTTTATAACTACCGTCCCATTTCCTTTTCCTCCTTTTGCTGCAAATTTCTTAAACATATCCTGTATTCATATCTAATAAAGCATTTTTACACTTATGGCTTGTTAAATCTATACCAGAACGAATTTCGAAAGGGACTGTCCTGTGTAACACAGCTAACCGCATTTGCCCATTGCTTAGATGCAGCCTTAGATAACAGTACCTCTATAGACTGAATTTTCCCTGATTTTTGGAAAGCGTTTGATCTGGTCCCACATGATGTAGTGATACAAAAATTATCATTTTATAACACTGATGGTTGCACAATTGCTTGTGTTGTGGAACACATGAGTGCGTTATGCCAGTTTGTAACTGTAAATACAGCTGATTCGGGTATAGCTGATGTGACATCAGGTATCCCTCAGGGATAGGTTTTAGGCCCCCTTCTTTCTTTTACTGCACATGAGTAAAATCAGTGAACCCAGAGAGTCCCGTACAAGAGTATTTGCAGACTGTATCCTGCCCACAAATATAACCTCTAACACTGATCATCAGGTGTTTCAAAAAGAACTACACACCATTTAAGGGTACTGTGAAAAGTGGAAAACGCAACATGACTTGGAAAAAACCATGTCTATGACATTTTTGAGGAAAAAAAAAGCTCCAGAATCCAGCTCCACTAGAAATCAGATGCATCTCTGAACAGTTCGTGAATATAAATACCTAAGTGTCTATTTAACCTCCTTGCTCTCTTGGCATCGACATGTGGATTATACAGTTGGCAAGGCCTGCATATAATTAGGATTAATACGTTGAAATATGCGCTTTTCCACAGGCCACACATGAAGTCCTTTACAAAACTAATGTACAATCAGTTCTGGAATATGCATGCATGGTTTGCGATTCTCCTACCATTAAGTGACAAAGAAAAACTAGAAAAAGTTCAGTCGCTGGCAGCTTGCTATGCGTTAGGATGATCAGTCAAATATCGAAATTTTCGTGCCACAATAGCAAAATATACATCAAAATGAGAATAGCTAGACCACTACTGAGCAAAGCTTTGGCTCAAAATGTTCCACAACATGTATCATTCTCACACCAGCCTTCCGCGTGAAACATACATTTTTCAAACACACATTTTCAAGGTTCCACTGATGTGAAACCGACTGCCTTTAGCTATAGTAGCTATTTCATTGAATGACGCATCTTTATACCATGTCACGTCGTTCCACTTATGGATTCCATATGCTTCCATTTATCTAAGTGCATCTTCAGTGTTTGCAGTCAACCTATGTATATCAGTATCACAGTTGTCCTCAACTTTGCACTCATCTTTTTTTGTTATGGTTTTTCACTGTGAAATGCACCTCTGTAATCATATTGTTTGGTCAGTTTTTTACTGTAATTTCCAAAGAATTCTGCTACATTTTTTTTCTTTTTTCATTCACCTGTATATTATACATGTATTGTTACCAGTATTATGCCCCTCACTGTAATGCCAAACTGGCACTGTGGGTACAAGATAAAAAATAAATAAACTTGAAATCTTTACCCACTGCAGTGGCTTGGTGCCTAAGGTATTTTGGTACTAAGCATAAGGTTGCAAGCTCAATTCCAACACTGGGGGGTGATCATGGATGTAGGAGTGATGCAAAAAAGCTTGTGCACCAAGATATCAGTGCCTGCCTGTTAAAAGAAACTTGGGCAGTCAAAATTAATCCACAGCCCTGCAGTACAGCATGTCACACAGCCCACATGCAAAACCACACTTAAAAAGCAGTAAAGTTCAGTATTCAATAACATGGGAGTGAAAAGGTGAAGCTGGGCATGGACTCTATCAAACTTTGCCATCCATTCATTTCTAGAAAGGCACCAATAACACCATCTTTGGCATAGGAGCAACACAGAATGTGTGCAAGTGCCATCACTGTCTGGTTTGAATTTACGTGGACACCAACAAACCTCTCTTTAGCTCTTTTAACACTGGATAAATCTACAGAGTGAAACCAGGGATGCTGTTCAGTCCCCAAGAACAGAAATGCGTCCAGCAAAAGAATTTTGGAAAAGCTGCTGGAGAGAGTTTGTGAACAGCAATTGTTTGGAATGAAGCTCGAACAGGATAACGGGAGCCAATCTGATGCACGCTCATTGTGCTTGTCATTAGTACTTATGAAAAAGGTAGCGAGGAGGAGTGTAATGGGATGTCTTAACCGTCTCACCTGTTTCAACCCGCATGCGTAGGCCGCACACCTTGCAGATACAATCCACCCATTTGTTCATGACTGCTTCTGAGTCGGCCACTAAGTAGTATGTTCGCTTCGCTGTCTTGATGTCAAACATGTATTTGGACTTTGTCACTACCTCCAGCTCAGCATCGACCTGAAAGCCACACATAATAACTTTGACATGATTGCTTAGGCAAACCGTTCACGTACATTTCCTAGTCCAGTACAAAGGTGCTTGTGAAGCATTAGAAGCAACCACAATAAGCTGAACTGTTAAGCTTATTTTTGGTACTCAAACACAGAGAACATGGCAGTATTCAAGAAAAAGGGTGAATTTATGCTTTGTGCCTACTTCCCACCCTTCGTCTCTATGTTTTAGTGCTAAAATGTTTTCTTACTTTTTGTTTTTAATCACATATATTTCAAGCAGCCCAATGAGAAGAAACCACTCAAGACATTTTTCAATTACTAGCCTCCACATGCTGAAATGTCTTCAATGGTTTCATGTTATAAAGAGAGTGGGGGATAGGGTCAACTTCAGCAATTACTGCTATTGCACTCCATTCTCTTAGAATGCCTTCACTCTTCAGTGGGGCGGGTAAGCTGTTCACAATATGAAGGTGGTAAACTGGGCGACAGAAGTTAATGGAAGCAAAATTACAACACGGTGACACTTAAATTGACGCAACCTCTAGATGTCATCAAAAGAAAGCAAACGTTAAAATAAAAAGAAAAACAAGGCACTAAAAGGAATAAAAGCCAGGCTTTTACAGCCATCAGAAATATATTTAGGCTCTGGACTTGGTCAGAAATGCTTGACAGTAGCACATGATACCTCCAGAAAACAACATACTGAGTGTTAGAACTATCTTCATTAAATAATCAGCAACCTTCCATTAAGGCACCACTTACAACACATACACTCAGTGTATTGATATTTATTTATTTCAGATACCCTAAGATGCCTAGCGGGCATTACACAAGGACTGGGATGAAATATGAGCTCTTCATGAGAGTAATAACACATCTGAACGCTGGTTGTGTTTTTTACATGAGAACAGAAAATGTATCATCGGATCATCTCTGCCACTGCAGAAGTGCTGAAAAACTAGCAGTGAAAGAAAAGTAGCCAGCTTTGAGATATTAAAAAGCAGACAACGAATGCATCGGAAACGTGACTAGTTTAATGGATCAGCTAGGACTGAGACACACTATGACAGGTCTGCCTACCTGATCACATTGATCAAGATCAATGGTACCCTTCAGCTTGCGGTATGACTGGTCCGTGTAGTACTCCAAGACATACTGCTGAGGAACTTGACCTGATGGTCGCAAGACAAACCAGCGCCTTCTCCATTTCTGCAGGTCAAAATCGTGAAGGAATGCCACATGTTAAAATAAAACAACTACTAATTCCTTCATCAAGGGTTCAATCAACTCAGCAGCACCTCCTTTCCTTTTTCGACTGCATTCTTGGAACTAGCATCAAGCCAGCTTCTTGACAGAAGCTGACTTCCAACAAAAACATGCAGTGCGAGCAGAAAGCAGCGAATTTCAGAGATGCATTTTTATTTCCCAATTTTAGAGATGTGTGCTTTTGCGTTATCATACCTTCCACAACATTTTTCCGCAGACCTTTAGGTGGTTAGTTAGTTTAGAAAGAATAAAATGAGCACAAAAATGCTTGGCTGTGCAGTGTCCCACAAACTTGTTTCATTGTATCAAAAACTTTCTTTGGCTAAACATACATAACCTTCACAGTATTTGTTGTCTGAAACCTGCAGACCCATTCCCTCACTCTTAATAAGCTGTAAAGCGGCTACTAAATGGTGCGAGGAAGTGTTAAGCGACTGTCATACAAATGGGTGTGCCAGTGAAATGCTTCTTCAAGGCGCATTATCAGCCGCCCGCACGGGCGCCAGCAAACAGGGCGTTGCGCTCCCGGTTCGTCGTCGGGCAGGTTCCGCCTTGATACTGCCTTATCAGAGAAGCACTTATTGTTCCGCTTTCTACACGGCCTCTTCCAGACGTTCCCGCGAAGAGCTAGGCTTCCTAAAGACGAAACAGCTCACATCCTTCCTATTAAAACACTGCTGCTTTCATAACGGGTTTCCTCGCACGTTTCATATCACGCGTAAACACAGACTTTCGGTGCTTTATTCCGTCCAGATGAGAGAGCTTCTGCACGGCGCAAGCAAGTTCTGATCGCAACATACCGTGCAACGAAGGAAAACACGGAGCGTGAACACTACAACACGTTGGTCGATAAAATTTCTGCTACGTGCGCAAAGCGGCGGACGCACGCAGCTAACTGGTTGCGACAGTCACTGCAAACGACCTTACTATTTTAGCATTTTTTGATGGCACCTAGCAGATAAACGTTGAAAGCCGCTAATGATCGACGCAAGGTCAGCTTGTTTCGACAACACGTCGAACAGCTGACATGTCCGCCACAACGCTGGCACGAACTCCGCGTGCGTACACACGCTTTTTGCAGCGATGAATCACAGATGTAGAGGTACGCGCGGCGGTGACTTCAAGGTAAACAACGTACCCTGCAAACAATACAAGGCGTCGACAACGAAAAAAAATCGACCAGCGCGCGAAGGAAATAGAGCAGCCTCACTCAAACCTGTTGTATTTCGTGCGACGTCAGGCAATCTCCACGCGCTGGGACACGCGTCCACGAGCTTACCACCCGCATAACAACAGTTCAACAATCACAATTGAAAACATCAGGAAAGCGAGATCATCGTGCAAAAACAATTGTGAGATTGTGAAAAGCTTACAGCGCGTCGAATCCTTCGCTCCGGCGGCGATTTCACAAGCCACCCTTCGTAGACAACCTCCATGGCACCGTCCTGGGTGCGAAGACTCTGGTTCCTCTTGAGCTTGCTACGTGCGATGGTTTATGGGAAGCAGGTGAGTGCAAGAAATCCAGCTTATCAGAAAAATCATTCTTCAAGCACTGTCACACGTTTCTTCTGGCGAATCAGGCTGTCGAAAATGTTAAATACAACTCATGGCCTATCCGTCCGTGCGTACTACATACAGGTCCCCATCCGCCTCGCCTCGCCCCCCTCGGATGCATCATGCCGGAAGTCATCACTCACAAAACTCACGCACACCCATTTCATTTCGGAAATTTTCCTTACTCGTCTCCCTAAAAATCAGTGTGCAGGTAATATTTCCTCCACAGATTAAACCAACGTCTAAAGAGAAGGAAATAAAACAACCGGAAAAACTACAACGGCTGCGAAGCCGCCTGTCGTGCGCTGTGGGAACTAACGACTAGCGATGCTAGCGAGCTAGCGACGCGCACGGAACTAGAAACCAACAACATTCAACATGGGTCGTGCTCTGTAAATCCTCATTTATCGGCGAGTAGCCCTAGCTCGCAATGATAGGCAGAATGTGGACCCTGTTTAGCTACTGTTTGCGCGGTCGCCGGAAAGTGAAGACAATTTATTAGTGCATTTCTGTGGCAGCTAGTTGAGCACAATCGGGTCGGGTGCGCGATGGGTTCCAATGCGTCCGTACTGCAATGGCACTGCAAAAACTGTACCTCCATAAACCCGACAGACAGCGGATCTTGCATACGTTGCGGCGCAAGTCGAACCGTGCCCGAAGACGACGATGTATCCAGGGAACCATTGCCTCAAAACTCCAAGGATGGGTCTTCCAAATTCACTCTTACATCACGTCGCGTGGAGAGCAGAGTGGAGCCCGGAGCTTTTTCAGTTGCTCCCGAAAGGTAATTCGTTGATGTAGTGGTTCGCACCTGCATGTAGCCAGCATGACTGTTTCTTTCACGAAAGAAAAAAATCAATAAACTTTGAATCAAAAAGCCTGTGCATGCTTTTTCTGCTGTGGTTTTGTCTTCTCAATCCGTAGAAGATGCGCACGAACTTTGCTTACACTGGGTCACAGGTAGTGCCGAACAGCTGTGCATTACCTTGGAAGTCGCACACTTGTGTTAGCGCTCACGACCGTTAGCGAGCCACACAGCCGAGCACTAAAGCAGAGATGTCGAAGAACTGCTCATAAACTCCACTGCAGTGGGTAAACACTCGGCAGTATATTTTTATCCAACAGTTTTTTTTTTTTCGTATGCGCATGCAGCTCAACAGTCTCCGAGCAGGCATTCGATTATCATTTGAATCGGAATTGGGCTGCTCCTATAGACTTGTACCGCGTAGAATACGTTACAGTTCAGCGCAGCAAAACAACAGTCGGGCATACCTATACCCGAGTACTTATCGGTGAGCGAACAAGAAACCCGATATGAGAAAATCGCGTGCTTCAAAAGTAAAGCGGAACCGTACGCGCCAGGCGCAGCGGATCGATTGTGCGTCACAGCTGATCGACTTACTCGAAGGTTTCAAGTCGCCTGCTATCTTGTCGGCCACGGGGAGGAGCTTTGTACTGCACTGGTCTAGAGTCCGTTGGGCGCGTTCCTGTGCGATATTTCTGCGGTATACGGTCCACCGCTGGCGAACAGTAGTAGTAAACGAAGCGCGAGTATACGACAGCACACACCCGGTGAATTCCGTAAAAAGGCGGCCTCTCCCACGCGCGTGCACCCGTCGCAAAACTACGTGTGTCTGTTTTCGGCTTTCCCTTCGCTGTGCGAGCGTTATCGGCGCCCCGTCCGAAGGACACGATGCATTACTCACTCGCGCCGCGCGCACGTCAACCGGCGTTGCGTCGTCTCCCACGCCCACACGAGCGCGCTGCGCAACGCGCGATTTGGTTGAAATATGCTAATAACAAATTCGTGGATGATTTGGTTCGGAAGATGCGCGCTCTGCCTAGGTTGCTTGTTGCAAATGCCAGGATTGTCAGCTGCTCCTAGCAGTGACTGCAGGTGTATATATGACTCGTGTAATAAAGCTTTCAAAGCCACTTTCTCATGCGAGCTATCTATAGCCATTACAACAGAGGAATTTTATATTATCAGCACAGCTCTGTTATTCGGAATGCATGTAGCGCGACGGAAAGGACAAGGAACAACAGGTGAACGGTATCAAGGAGGTTATAAACTTTATATATAGCCTCCTTGAACGGGACAAGTGCTGCTCTCATCTGGTTTTATTGATAGATGAAACACACATTTATACTGTTTATTTAAACGTATAAATTATAAATGCAGTATTAATTATAATGTATGTATAAATTATAAAACGTTTTATAGAACTGTATAAATGTGTGTGTTTCATCTATCAATAAAAAACAAAATGAACCAACTCCCCCAGCAGAAAGTATTGCAGCACAGCACTGTTTATCACAAAAAGACAGGAATGTTCCTGGTTGCAAAGCTGTGTGCACAATGCTGAGCGGCATATGGAAGGAATGATGGTAAGGCTGCCACTTATGCTTTATGTAGCGATGAATATGGATTAATTGATTGATTTATGTGTCTGTTATCAGTTTTTTTTTATTATGTGGAGATGTCAGTGTTGTAGTCATTACAGTATGTAGAAGAATGAATACTTTTACAGTAAAGAAAAAACATCCTGCACCCTTAATTCCCTATAATTTAAGAGTCAAACACTTCAAACTTTTGTTCATGGAATGAAATTTGTGTAGCCTGCATGTGCATGTCTGTTTAATAAATTACTGCATTTCAAGAATTTTCATATGCATAACTACTTGTAAAAATGTGCTCAAAACTTATTTCAGCCATTTAGTGAAGTACACTGATGAGCTGATAACTGATATTGATGTGCTGAGTTAGTTTTTGAAAGCTGTATTTCTCATTGGTGCACCATCATATGTTTCTGTCAGATGGATTATTCCATGCCAAGTGACCCAGCATCCTTTTTAACATCACTGATTTAGCTGGAAAAACTTCATGTTGATGGCAGTACAACAAGGGTGTTTCCCAAATTATTTTTGCATTTAAAATATTTCGTAGTTTGGTGATGTTTTCATTTCCTCTGCACACCTTGCGCAGGTGGTCTCATGTTGCTTTTTTTTTTTCTGAGAAAAATTTTTGGGCGGCTGTTATTTTATGCATTTCAAGGCACATATATAAGATTGCTCTTACTAGTCAACCAAATTTTATTACAAATATTACCTAATGACAGACAATTCTGGCACACAGAGTGTCGCTCAAAATTAGCAGTTTTGGTATTTTTTATTTAAACAGTGCAAACGTTCGAAGCATACCAATATGCAATCACATTGCCATTAAAAAAAAAGAGAGAGAAGTGTATTACAAAATTGTTTTCACAGAGGTATGCTCGGCAGTATTGCTGGAGGAAAGTTCAAGTTTTTGCAAATATAATGAGTTTAATATCCCGCAGCTACACATCATCTATGAAGGATGCCATAGATAGGAAAGGGCTTGAGATTTATTTTATACCACCTTCTTTCATGCGCTGACATTGCACAACACACAGGTGTTTTGCATTTCACCTCCATCAAAGTGTGGTTGCCATGGCCTAGATTTTATCCTGCAGCCTAGGGCTCTGCAGATGAATGCCAAGCCACTCAGTGTAAAGTCTAAAATAAATGGCGTTCTGCTGGATAGCGCCTGGCCTTTGCATGAGTGAAATTTTATAAAGGTAAGGATATTAGTTTTGAACAGTAGAATTTATTATTTTATTTGTATATTGGCAGTAGCTTTCTTTTTTGAGGTATGAGGGCACTTTTAAAATATGCCATATTTTTGATAAAATTCAGTTTTCCAAATCTTGATTTACCAAAATGTGGATTCATTCCTGAATGAACTCCAACAAAAATTATGTTTTTAATTAACATCGATACAAAGATACAGCCAAAGTTGTAACCCCCTGCATACCTTCTGAAACCGAAACAAATTTCCCCAGCCAAATAAAAAATGAAGTTTTACATTATTAGTTATTTTTTCTTGTTATTGTAATAACTGTTTCTTATCATATGTGGCTATTTTTGTTGGTATTTAGTGACTGAAATGCTCACGAAAACAAGGCAAGACATTTGGAACACATTGGATCGTTTTGTTGGGATGTGAACACTGAAATTTGGTTTGTATGATGGTACGTGTCATTTCATCAATGGTATTGGAGATACGCTAGACATTTTGAACCACACTGGGATGAAACCCAGTGTACAGAAAGCTTGCCTGACAGCTAGGTGACCAACAGTGTATCTGGAAATATTTATTTCGGTCTACTGATGCTGCAGAAAGCACAAGGGAAAAAAAATTGAGCTGCCACTTGAGCAAAATGAAGGAAAATCAAGACCAGGGAGGATCAGAGCTACAAATATGGTGGATTCTAACCATCCTGGACATTGTTTCATGGCATTTCTAGTTATTCCTAATATTCTTTATCGTTTTTCCTGAAACTTGCCTTTTGCCATTCTTTCTTACTTGAGAAATCCTAACTTTATCTTTGTACATGGTTTCTATTGAAACTTTGCGTACTTATTTCTTATATATCTAGCTGTGCAATGAACTGCATTAAGTAAAATCGTGCAATTTGTTTTCTTAGTGCTGTAGTTTTTCTCACAAGATCGACTATACAAAATCCTTTGCGGTTGATTGTTCCGCTATTACACAATGACAAGTGGTGGTATAATTATTTTGGTTCATTGCATAGCTCATGCTTCTATGTATATAAGTGCAAAAGCTATTTGCCTGGAGATATGAACTAAATGGAAGTTATGATCGCTGGCGTCAGATGTATATTAAGAGAAAAAGAAAAGAAAATAAGATAAATGTTTTCAACTATTTGAACATTTTGATTAGGCTAAAACACCGTCCTTTTTAAGCCAGATGACTAATTTAATGCTTTTATCTGCTGTTAAAAAAATTGGCGGTGGTTTAGCTCTGGTTAAACCTGGAGTGACGCGATGCTACAGCTGGCAGAATGGAACTTGGTAACGTGACCAACGACGTGACAAACCACGTGATCAACCAGGGCGCCGCGCCGCCGGCAGCTGCTCCGCACCATGTGACCAACCACATGACAGCGTGGCGGCACAGCCACGGCGCCATCACGCTGAAGGCTCGAAATGCTACCGTAATGTAGCTATCGCTACAATATCTTTTTTTTTCGGGAAAGTGGCCTCACACCTTAAAGAAGCATATAAGATGCCTCTGCAATAAAAGAATGATAGCCTAATACAAGCTCTTTTTCACAACTAAGCCATTATCCAAAGAACACAGATATAAATCTAAATAACTTCATACCAAAAGCAAGAACTAAACAACAGAAAAAGGTGGAAGGGGATATCAATAAAAACATACAGGGAATGGAAACACAGGGTCCACACTATCTATTATAAACAAGGCCTTTCACATATCTAAGAAGGAAAATTCGTGCATAAGCCAACCATCCATCACACAGTGTGGTAAGGACCTGGTATATCTAAGCAGCATGAGTGAAAAATTCTTCAGTTTCTGTTTTAAAATTCTTTGCATTGAATGCTTTCATTAAATGCATCCTGCGTTTAATTTCTCCCTACATTTACGGATGCCCTCTTCAGTTCCTTTTTTTTTTTGGTGTGTAGTTTCATGGCGCAGATTCATGTATCAGTATCCTTTGGATAAAGGTTTTGCTTTGAGAAAACACTTGTGTTGTTTCATCCTTTTTTCTAGTGTGGTTAGTTGTGTCTTTTGAAAGATAAATGTCATATAGCTCACATATATAGCTTTCCATCCTAATACAGCAATTTTTCCTTGCAAGCGTTCCATGGCTGGTAATGGCATGGTCACCTACCTTTGAATGTAACGAAACGAAAGATACAAACTGCAATTAAACCCTTGGGGTCAATGTTTCCAGCTTGCCTTGCATTACTACCACTGTAATAACTGTGTTTCCTATTTTCTATTTTGCATGCATTAAGGGTCCCATTACAGAAACAACTTTCTTGTCTTGATATCATCACTACTGCACTTTTAAAAAGTGCTTGTATCATAGAAAGAATTTTCTAGCACAAAAAGGGACACACACACAGAGAAAGAAGACACAGGACTAGGACCACTACAAACTATTTTGATTTGCTGCGAGCCATGCTCATATATGGTTCCCAATAAACGAAATGCACGCACAAGAGGCGCTTGCACTCATTCATGATTATCAGTCATCAAAGAAAATTAAGATCAGCCAGTCTCTTCCGTGCCATAAAGGGCTACTAAAGTGTCACTGATACACACTGCTTCCGTTTTTATCTCAGAGGAATGCCTCCAAAGCTCTACAAGCTAATATATTTTAGCCAATCGCCAAAACCCTATTCTTATAAAAGCGCGGCTCACACATTTTTCCTGATAGTCTTCCTAACTATGTGCCAACTAGCACAGCAACAAGTGCACCCTGGGGTCCTTGTAGATGGTCCTTCGGTTCCCAATGCTGTAGTTCTTAATTTCAGCTCATTGTATTTTTTGTTCGAATGAGAATAAGACTCAATGGAGCCATACTATGTCTACTATTCGAGTCCAACTTCTTCTTCCGTCTACATCTTTCATGCTGTTTGCCGTTAAAAAATTTCGTTTGCCCTTAGAAATGTCTCACCCGTTTGACCATAGTTCTGAGTTGCATCTTGGCTATTCAGTGACTTTTGTTTCAAGAAAAATTTGTTGTGAAGCCACGATTGCAATGCAATGGCAGAATACATGATTAGGTTCTCAAAACGAACTGATTAATATATTTGTGGTTGTTTGCCTATGTACACTGATGACGTGAGCCCATTTCATGTGCACAGTTAGTCATCTCACACACCTTTTGCAATCATAGTATCTCGGCTCCCACTCATCCATGCTCTTGATTAACCTTCACTAGTGCTAAGAAGACCTGACCAGTCCATCACTGAGAACTTCTGATCTATGGGATGGAGTTGGGCTCCACGCATTGGCATTCCTGCTTTGGGGTATTTACTTTGAAAGTACAACCCAACTGAACTTGTTTACCTCGGAAAACCTCGATAATTTGAATTCCGGACAATTCGAAGAATTTCTGCGGTCCCGTATTTCTAATATAAAAACTTGACCGGATAATTCGAAGCGGCAACGCGCACCAGCCCGGTTAATTCGAAGATCTGAGGTGTTCTGCGAGGATGTCCGATCCCGATTTCGCAGCAGACCGATGAAGCGATGGCCAAAGGCCAATGCTCGATATGCGAAGCGCCCCTGCCGGGTACCCTCATCATAAAAACCAGTCTGGTACGGCTTGCGGACAGCCGAAGCACGCGCCTGCAGTGGAAAAGACGTGCTTCACTGCAGCACAGGCGTGGATACCAGTCATACCACTTTCGAAGTAACGTACTCTCAGCGCTTCGTCAAGGCACGGCCGGACTGGAGGCAGTGGTGCTCGTCGCTCCTCTCCAGTCTGGTGGTGGTCAAAGCAGCTTCTAGCGCGGCACTGTGGGCATTTTCCACCTCTAACAGCATCAGTGCGTGTCCCCCGATGTGACCATTCTTGCTATGTGCGCGCACAACGAGTTGACTGTGTGCAATGAGGGCCTGCGCAATGAGGGCCTGGCAGGGGAGGGGGGCTATGCGCATCGACTTATATTTGGAGTCATCTTTATTTTTGGCCAGCAAGGGCTACGGGCCGGACATTTGACTTTTACGCGGCAATATACGGTAATTGCAAATTTCGTCCAGTAAAGTTACCGCTTTCCCACAACGAAATTTTTTGCCTGTGTGCATTTTTTTGTTATGGCAGGTAATTGGAAAACTCGGTTAATTCGAATATTTTTCGTGGTCCTAATGACTCGAAGTGACGAGGTTTACAGTGTTAGTGTTACTCAGATCAATAGTCACCATGTGGAAGGTGCCGTGCAAAGAGAAATTTGATGTGCATGTAGGCTCAAGGTCGTGACGTTAGTTGAAACAGAACTCAACCTTAGCATTTTGCGCAACTAGACACGCTGGCAGAACAAAGAGCTGAGTACATCTTTTTTAGGACAGCACACATCGCCATTTACGGACTGCCACCATGGCTGCAGCTTACATATGTAGGCTGTTTAACCCTTTGTCGGAAAATATGGGACGCATACGTCTCACTTTGTTCCGCTTAGTAAAGGGCTCGTAAGAGGCAGTGGGACTCCATCAGCAGTCCCAGTTGTGCTGTGCTCCCACCTATCTTAATGTTTCAACGATTTTTTTAAAAATGGTTTCAACCGCGTCGACTGGGTGAGGTAGCGAGATGAGACCTTAAAACTTTGTTCCTTTTTTTGGGTGTGTTACAAGTTTTTGGCAATATTCGGTCTGGAAAAAAAAAACAAGATCAAAATGCCCGGTGAGTGGTTCCTTTTTTCTGCATAGAGAGGAACAACTGTATATTACAACATGTACTTGTCCTGAAGATTTGAGATGACAAGTAATAAGAGGAAAGCACATTTTTTTTACCGTGCTGAAAATAGCTGGACATTTAAGACTGAATATTGAGTGGTAATTCTCAAACATTATATGTATATAGAGTTTGTTCTTGGGCACCAAATCATCAGAAGCCGAACATTCATAACCGCCAGCAGCAAGAAGCCCCTTCTGAATGAACATGGAAGGTAAAAAAAATAGCCAAACATAGTTGCTGTCTTGGGTGAAGTTCGGCTCATCGGCAAAGAACACAACCCTGTGAAAAGCGAACAAAGGCATAGACACTGTTGATGTTCCACGATGCAAGAAGTAATGCAAACAAGTTCAACAACAAGCAAACAAGTGCAAACAAAATAATGAAATGGTTAGAAGAAACTAACTCAGTGAGGGAAACTGTGTGAGTCAATGGGACCAAAATACGTCCCATTTTCTTTACCCCCATTTAATGCCATGGGGACAAATATGTCCCAATTTTTTTTACTATACTATTGGTACTAAAATTGTGAAATTTGTTGACAACTGTTCCTGTGCACCTCATGCGCTTGTGCAATCAAAAATTTTTCATTAATTTTGCAAAAGGTATATGCTGTCCCATAATTAAAGGATTAACAGGGTTCTCAATACATGCAGAAGTAGAAAATAATTTCTTGCATTTGAAAATTAATAGATGAACATTACTTATGTGTAGGCCACGTGCCAATATCGGCATTGCTGTTTATGGAGGATTTTTAGGCCAATTATCATTGCCGCTTCCTGGCCCTTGAAAGCTATTTTCTTGTGAAAATAGCTGTGTTTAGTTTTTTTCTTGCAACAACACTAGTAGGAATTATTTTATGCATACAATTTTAAAACACACTCATCTTGAGCAGCTACCAGGCTGTGTAGCTTGTGCTCTTTCGGTGATTTCTTTTCTTTCGGTAGAAAACTACGAATTTGTAATTGCAAGCATAGTCCAGTATGCAAGAATGGCCTGTTATATGCTAATATATTTGAAAAAAAAACAATCCATGCACACAAGTGCAGCCACCTGCACCAGTTCACATGGGAAATGATAGCATCACTAAACAGCCATAGTATTCCATGTGCAAAATTAAACCGGAAGTCCCTTTTGTACTGCTGCCAGTAAGAAAAAAATTACTTTCAGCTTAATCTGCGGTAGTTCATTTGGCTGCAGGTAATTTTGCATGAAACAACCCAGATGCAAACATTTCACATCTGGTCAGAGATGCATATGCTAAAATTTGCTCTTCATCCTTTTCCTTTTTCACTAAAAGGAATTCCACTGCGAACCAAGAACAACACATCTATGATCTGCCCTGTGATGATAATAATACTGAAAGTCCTCAAAAACAAGAAAAGAAACCCCGGTGCATTAGTTGGCATGGACTGCCAGATGATGAAGATGACTCTGTCATAGATGATATTCCTGATGACCTGCCACTGCCACCACCACCAGAAGATGCAGATGACACCACAGATTCTTCGGGAGAGTCCACTAAAGACGAGGAGCCTTTGTATGTTGAGCTTTCCCAGTGCCTGTCTGAAGACGCTAGTGGTCTAAGCAGCAATGGAATTGTAGCTGGTGAGGTTGTTATCGATAAGAATTCACCGGCAAACTACCTCGACCACACATTTGTCAAGTGCATCAAGAAGAAAAAGCCCAAGAAAGATGAACCTGCTGAGCAAAGTACGCCAGCTCGACTTAGTGAAAAGTGGTATTGCTTTCAATGCCAGGAATGGAACTCTTTGTCCAGCAAAGTTTGTGTGGCCTGTGGAGAACCCTTCTGCGATGATATTGTTGCCACTGGAACCTTAAATGGCAAAACTCTGGGCCGTGACACCACCATCAGCTCTGCAGATTATGCAACACCCCCAGAAAGCCCGTCGTCTCTCGTCCCAACCATCGAGGAGCCACCACGTCGCAGGCAACAACCGCTTATTCGACGGGCCCTTAACCGTCTTTTCAGGCTCAGTGCAGAAGGTGGAGCGCTCGTCTCAGCCATTGCCAATGCCCATTCTGCAGATGATGTGACACTTCTGGATTCCCCATGGACATGCAAGCGATGTGAACGGCACAACGAGGCATCCAATGCCAAATGCCCTGGCTGTGGGCAGTCCCGCATGCCTGCTGCTACTTTCCCATTGTTGCTGCCACGTAATGCTTTCAGCCTAGGCTTCCTGGCTGAACTACTTGGTTCTCAAAAGCGCCATTTCACAGCTAGACGAAGTCGTTCACTCTCTGAAGTCAAAGGAAACCACACAATGGATGGACATAGGAGCTCCCCATCAAGTCCTGCCATTGGCAATGGACTGTCTACTCCCAAAGAGGACATGTGGACCTGTTCAGGTTGCTCGTTTGCTTATAACCCATCTTCAGCTACTAACTGCGAGGTCTGCGGGACATCAGATGGTCGTGGAACCATTTCACGTTGGGTCTGTGTCAAGTGTACCTTAATCAACCCAGGCCAAGACCGATTTTGCAGTGCTTGCGGTGGTTCCAAGCTGAATAGCGTGGCAGCAAAACGTTATCAAACACTCAAGGCTCATGAAAGCTGGGTGTGTCCCCACTGCACCCTGCGCAACCCAAACCACCTCGCTGAGTGCTGCGCCTGCAGCACCCAGCGTCCACCACTCGCTAATGCAGGCACAGCGCGGGCTAGCACCCGCAACCGGCGGATGACGAAATTGCTTGGGGAGCCTGGAGAAGATGCCTGGGAATGCTCATCATGCACATTTCTCAACTCTGGTCCACACGCAGCCTGTGAAATGTGCTGCACTTCGCGCAGCCTTGTGTCCCTCCGACCAGAGGCAGCGCGGCCACGTGGTGCCACGGGACGTGGCGAGAGTGAACTGATGGAGGAACTGCGGCGCATTGAAGAGAGCGAGGCACGAGAGCGGTGGGACCACATTGTATCTTTCTGCAAAGCGGTGAGTGCACCAGTTACAAACTCCGAGGAATGAAAAATTAATCTATATGGTGGGGCACGTGGACAGCACCTGTGGTAGTTAGTGAGGCAGCCAGACTCAAGAGCCCTACTCTTAATTTACTAAAATCACTTATTTTGGAACGTGCTGTGAGGTACACCTTTTAAGGACAGTGCAGAATTTTTTGGAGCATGACACGTGTAGAGCCTTTACTTTTCATGTATGTTACATTGCTAAATATTCATGAAAACTGTTCGTCCTTGTCATGTTTTTTTTACTTGCTAGCCAAACTCTATAATAGGAGGCCAGCAGAGAGACATGTATGACAGAGGTTCTGTAGAAAAAGATTTTCCTCTGTGCAGTAAGCATATTTCGTTCCTAATGTCCCTAATACTCTTTTCCTAAAGATGCTTAGTCCAGAAGTACGAGTCAGTCGAGAAGTGCATGTCACTCTTGCTGCTATAAAAATATGCTTTCATTGCAGATCTCATGAGATCATTCTTCTCGTGTTTGCGAGCAGTTGAACCTGCCAATCTAAAGTAATTGTGATGTGGTCCTAAACTAGCTTGGAACTATTTCTCCTTCCATTCCAATGTGAATGCCTACAGAGCTTACTTGCGTTAACCGTGGTTAAGGGAGTTTTGATTCAAGATTCTGTTATTCATAGCTTTGCTGTAGTGTAGCTTATTAATTAAGTGAAATTACTGTGCTACTTGGGTGAAGTGAACAAGGACTGAGAAGAGGTGATGAAATGTTGTAAATACAGGGAATGTGGGAACTGAAAACTGAATTTATTTTTCTTATTTTCTGTGTGTTTGCTTCCATCTCGTGTCTTGTCAAAGGCCTTGCTTAGTTTGCCAGTGTACATTGCCTATTGCTGCACTCGCCTAGGTCAAGCTGCATGATTGCCACGCTTGCATTGCCTTACAGAACAGGGAGCCCTTTGTGGATGACTCATTCCCGCCTCTGCTCAAGTCGCTGTACTATAACCCTGACGAGCCAAGGGAAGAGATTGCAGTCAAGTGGCTTCGGCCTTGCGAAATCACCTGTGACCCCAAGGAGTCCAAAGTATCTTGGACTGTGTTCCGGACCCCGATGCCTTCTGATATATCTCAAGGTCAGCTTGGCAGGCATCATGTCTGCCCCTAAATTGATTTGAATCCACTTGTCTGTTTGTAAAGACAGTTGAACATTTATTTTGCATTTTCATCTCTCAGTTCTTTACTTTTTCTAGGATAGTGGGGTCAGTGGTGCTTAGTACATTATCAGCACTTTTAATTAAACAGTTTAGTTTTTAATTTAGCATCTCAATTGGACCCAACGCAACCTCCATGCAGTATAAGCATGCACCTATGGGCATGCTTTGGGTAATCATCCAAGCCTTTTATAATTGAGCAGTGCTAGTTTCAAGATGAAAGAAGTTTCCCAAAAAAAAATGAAATGTAATTCAGGTATGTCACACTTTGGTCTGTGCAGGTTTCCTATAAATTTTTTTTAATGCATAAATCTCTGAGAGGTGTTTAGCTCTTGTGTACAGCGAGATGCACTGAAAAACATGCATTGATAAATGCTGCCTACGAGGCCTTTCTACCCTGTCTTATTTGACAAGTGCTGGAGATGGCTCAACATTTTGTGCCATGCACTAATTGTTCTCTTCTAGCTGTAAGAAAAAAAAATGAGAGGATCTCCTTCACTGCCTTCACTTGACTGAGAAAAAATTCATCTTTAATGTCGTAAAGACAGATTGGCTGGAAAGGCACATTTTCTGGATGCTGGCCCCTAGTGGCCAGGGGAGAAATGAAACAACAAGGAGATTTGAGTGAAGCAAATGATTATGACCAAGGCTATGTGAACTGCATAATAAGTACCGGTGTTATAATCCTGTGAATAATGTTTTGCATATGTTTGTCATACTTGTCTGACAGGCAACCTTTAGCAAGGCATGTTGGTCACATGTTCCCAACGTAAGCCCAAACATAAAAACACATGCATAAGCACTGGAGCTCAAATAGCATTGTGCAAATATATTAGGAGCACTCTTTTTGTATTTCCTGCACTCTCAGCATCCTCACAGGCTTACATACTCTTTTGTTCGCTAAGTCAAGAGGATGAACTGTGTCTTGTGTTTAGTGCATAGCCTCTTACTCTGGACGGATGTGCGACAGACTCTCTGGAGTTGTGCTCAAATGACAACTGAGGAAGTGCCATCAGCAGTTGTTGTCGGCTAGCTGACCCCAGCCCGATGTCTTGTTTTGTGCTGCAGCGTTTGTTAAAATGCTGTGCAGGCATCCTAGGCAACTGCTGGCTTCTGTCGGCCCTTGCTGTGCTGGCTGAGCAGCCAGAATTGGTGGAGCGTGTCATGGTGACGCGCTCCATCTGCCACCAGGGCGTCTACCAAGTGCGGCTCTGCAAGGACGGCCAGTGGACTACAGTGCTGCTTGATGACCTGCTGCCATGTGATGCCAAGGGCTGCCTCGTCTACTCCCAGGCAAGTAGCACGGTTGGAGCCCTTCTCTCAGACCCGATATAGTTACCGGCAAGTTACACATGCTGAAGTAGCACCAATTGTCATGGTGCTCTGATATATTTATCATTAAATCATTAGGTAGACTTACAGTTGGTGTGGTCTTCTTTAGGCATGAAATCAGAATCGGAATGCTTGAATGTGGCACTGAAGAGGTTTAAAGAAGTGAGTTTGTCAGAACCAAAGGTAACATTACAGGTTAGCTTGTAGTTTTTCTGCATCTGGGGCTGTCAAAGTCACACTAAAGGACCTTTTGCATGCAGTGTCAAATTCAGTGACATGTTGAATAGAAACACGACGCGCGAGGTGATTGTCACATCAGAAACCATTGCTGTGAGAGCTTTAACGTTATGCATAACATGGTCAAGTTACTTTGCACATTACCAGAGCGGTGTTAAGGCACCTTATTTAAAACTTGTTTGCTTAGTACCGCATGGTGCCAAAGTACTTATGACAAAGCATTTCAGGCTTATGTTTGCTCTCAGGAAGAGGGTGAACCAGAGTTTTATGACTGCAAAAATGGTTTAGAGAGAGAGAGAAAAAAAAGTGCTTTATAAGTGGTGACTGCAATAAAAGCTTCGAACTTCAGTGAAACAGTTCTTGAAAAGTTTTTTGGTATGTTATACAACGTCAAGCTATGTTCTTCAATTGCCTTAAAACACAGGCCAAACGGAAGCAGCTGTGGGTGCCATTGATTGAGAAGGCTGTGGCCAAACTTCACGGCTGCTATGAAGCACTTGTGTCTGGCCGGTGCATTGAGGGACTGTCGACGTTCACCGGTGCACCATGTGAAAGTGTACCTCTTCAATGTGAGTACCCAAGTGGGGAGCATGCAATCTTCCTGCTTATGTGAATGCTTGAAACCGCAGCTTGAAGTGGCAGCTCGAATTTTTTTTCATTCTTCATATCGCATGTTGAATTAACCACAGCCCCTGTGCCTAATGCTTGGGAGAGAGAGGGGGCTCTAATAAACGTTCCATGTCCATGTTACAAAATTAAATTGACAGGCTGGAGTTGGGGCAGTATGGTGGTCGCACAACACATATGTATGCCTCAAAGTAATGTTAGGTTTAGTGCAGCAGGTGGGGCTGCCCAGATCTCTAAGCAATACAGGACATGGTGTGGGGAAGTTGTTGTAAGGGAGATGGTGCAGTGACTGAATGGCGTATGGACAAGAGATGCCATGGGTGCAAATTATCAGACTAGGTGCTACACTGTTGACAGCGGGTTGCCGGCGCGTGTGAGTAAGTTATGGTTGTTGACATCACAGCGAAGGGAATCTGTTTGTTTTTGTCATCAGACGGTACGTCTGAAGTCAAGCTAACAAGTTAAAATCTGTAATTAACAACAGGCACTGTAAATATATTAACAAGAAAGAAATGGATGGGTGAGCATGTTTTTTGTCAAGATATCTGGTTTGATGTTCTAGGCTGCTAGATAGGGAGATTATTACCTGCTCTCTTGTTTACCGTTATTACATTTTTCTGATATTTTACCTATTTGGCAGTCATCTCACATTCCTAATTCTGCTGCAGCCTCTGTCTTTACAGTCCATTCTGTGAGACCATAGCCAAGTGCCTTCATGTTTTACGTGCTTGGAATTGGCAAGAGCTGACTGTGTTCTATCATTGTGTTGTATACAGAGCATTTCCTCTTATGATGCCGTCCCAGCAAGTGAAAACAGCAGCAGTCCAAGTGTGGAAGGTGGCAGTTTCCTTCCAGTTACCAGCCTATTTCTGATAGAAATGTGAAATAAAACCTGCTTATCCAATTGCGTCACTGCCTTCACCCTGGTTTTTCTTCCAGACTCATCTTCTCCCAATGAAGAAGGCATTGATGAGGATCTGATTTGGGCACAATTGTTAAGCTCAAGGGCTGCTGGGTAAGTAGGGCCTCCAGGTCAAACTAGGTGTCATAAAGGCTTCTTTGCTGATATAGCAAGTGTGTGTGTTCTTTTTAAATTGTGGTAGCATTAGAAGCCCCATTGGAGAAAAAAAGCAGTGTCATGTGTCATAAAAATCGCTTATGGTCGAGGAAATGTGATGTCACAATGACATCACCAGACTGGAAGTGATGTCACTAGACACGACATGACCAAGTTGGCAGGTGCGCTGGTCACATGACATGGCCGAGCGCTGTGGCGGGCTCGGCGTCACTTGGCAGGTGCTTGGTTATGTACGGACGTGTTGCGACAGCTGCGTGTATCAGGCTGGAACGGAGCGAGAATCAACGCCATGTGTGCCTACTGTAGTGGAAAATCGCCACAAATGGAGAGGACAACAACGGCAGGATGTTGCTAAAGATGGAGTATCAGCAGCTGCACAGGCTCAGCATATGCGGCAACCAGCAATGACGGAAGAGAAGAAGCAGGCCGCTGACTTCAAACTTTAATGCTCTCACATTCCTGACACTTAATGCAATTAGGTGTCACCTAACTTTTTTAACGTTGTTTGTGCATTAAATCTAGAAATTGCAGAAGCCAATGTGAATGAGCCCGATGATGGGATCTGCGCATGTGCCTCTTGTTTATTTCTTTTGATAAAAGGTTTCTGATGGGTGCCTCATGTGGCTCTGGCAACATGCAAGTGAACGACCAGGATTACCATGCGGTAGGACTGCGCCCACGACATGCGTACTCTGTGCTTGACGTTCAGGATGTTGAGGGTGTCAGGTGAGCTCACCAAGACTATGCTTGCCACACGCAGGTCACATATGTCAGCGCTAGGGAACTGATTCTGGAAAACAGACTGTTATGTTTTTGGAAATTCAGCTACATCTGCAGTGGTTGCATGTTTGCTGGAGTTAGCATCCCTTTTGTTAGAACCTCTTCGTGACTGCAGGTCATCCCACTCAAAAATTGTAAACAACTGCATTGTTAGCTTGGGCATTCACTCAGTTCTTTTAAGAACTGCCCTCAACAATATCACTTAGCTTTGAGGCACAAATTGGATGGTTGGAGACAGTCACTTATTCGATACAAGTAATTGCGCAAATAGGCTCCTGATTGATTACATGGGTAAAATGAGGCAAAAAAATTAGCAGACCAATGCGCACCACCTAAAAAAAAAACAAGAAGAGAAAGGCAGCAGTCTTGTGGTGTGTCCACCGCTTGTTGCACAATATTAAGAATGTGACTCTTTGATGTGTCCTCAGAGTTGCTGTTTTTGCCCCTGTCGAGCTCATCAGTCTGTGCGGCTTTATCCAAGGAAAATTTGACAAGCAAAGCAGTCAAGCGCACGCAGCCTGCACTCTGAAGCATACATGCCGTTATGTATGTTGTAGTTTGGCGGTTGTGTACTCCACCCCATTCGGCTATTGTGCAATCTACACAAGGGAAACAGGCTACAGTCTCAACATGCGCCTACATCTATGAGAGCTATTTAATTACCTGTAGACTGGGTCACAAAAGCATGTGCTGCAGCATATGGATGCACACCAGCTTTTCATGACACAGGTGTTTTTTCCGAGCACAAAGACAAGATCACTTACGAAGTGGTTGAGGCATTTCATATAGCCACGAGTTTGTGCATGTGTGTCAGCCATCTATTAGCACTTACCAGACGCAGAAGTGGTTTTTTGAGAAATAGTTGTCCGCTTGTCTTTCCCTTTGTGGTCTTCTTGCTATTGGTCCTATTTATCTGTACATTTAATATGTTTTGAATCAATGAGCCATTTAGTTGCGAGTCAGCACCCATGCTGTGCCTTTCTTGTTCTAATCTCATGTCCTTTAATGCTGTTCGTTTAGAATGTTGTCATGAGCAGTGATGACAAGCCAAAAAGCAGAGATCTGTAATGCACAAGGACTGGCGACCTTGTTGGTAGAAAGGCATGATGCCTGCCAGAGAGACATGACGGAGCTATGAATGCCGTGGTGCAATACACAGGGTGCACCTATGACATTCGGCCTTTTTGGTTTGGTGCTAGTGATTGTGTAGGCACAAGCTACACAATTCTGTTCTATGGCAAGTTGTGGAGCTCTTGGTTTCATATTAGTCACAAGAGAATATGAACAGTCTGTTTTCTTTTTTTTTAAACTTCCAGGTTTAATGCACGCTATTCTTTCTTGAGTGACTCTGAAAAAATGTCATGTTTGATGGTTGTGTGTCGGTATTAGTTATTCTGTGGTGTAATCTTTTTTAAAATTCTCTTTGATTTAGGATGAGACAAAGGACTATTGTTTTTCAGAGTTTATCTTGTTCAGTATGTGTACCAGCTAGGGGTTGCAACCTCTCATACAAATTTGGATGTGGGTTTCCTAATTGGGAACTTTCACTACCAGGCTGGTGCGGCTCCGAAACCCCTGGGGCCACTATTCCTGGCGAGGTGACTGGTCCGATGGGTCTCCTTTATGGACACCCGAGATGCGGGAAGCACTAATGCCTCATGGTGCTGACGATGGTGTATTCTGGATGTCCTTCAGCGATGTTCTCAAGTGAGTAGTGAAAGCTCACTTTAGTCACAGGTCACTTGTTTCAAAATGCAATTAGCCGTGGATGTTAACGGACCTGCATGTAGCGACTGAATGCCTTGATGTTACACAAAGTTTCTCAATTCCCCAATGCTGCCACCATTGAAGCTTGGGCAGTGTGTGCTCTTCTCTGCATGGTTCTGGCGCTGGCATCGAGGGGCTTTAGGATGGTGGGCAGACCAAGAGGGGAGACATTCCACTCTTCCCACTCCATACTTGGCGGTTTTATGAGTCTGCATAAAAGATTCTTCTGACCGTGATTACCTGCAGCGATATTGGACAGCTTACAGCGCTGGTGTCTTGAGTAACAAATGTCTTTGAATCCGGTGTCAATTTGTTTCGTTCACACATAAACACAATCCATACCTGGTTGCTTATACATTAGGTACTGAGCAGCTGTCGCGAGTGTGTGAGTATAAATACCTTGGGGTTTATTTTTCCTGTAATCTAACTTGGTCTAAGCGTGTTGAGTACATATCAGCGAGAGCTTGCAAAATTTTGAATTTTATCAAAGGTTTGTTTGTTTGTTTGTTTGTTTGTTTGCTTGCTTGTTTGTTTATAGGGGTTTAAGGTCCCAAAGCGACTTAGGCTATGAGGGACGCCGTAGTGGACGACCTTTAACGTGCACTGACATCGCACAGTGCACGGGCCTCTTGAGTTTCGCCTCCCATCGAAATTCGACAGCTGCGGCCGGGATCGAACTCACGTCTTTCGGGTCAGCAGCCGAGCGGCATAACCAGCCACCGCGGTGGTTATCAAACTTAATTTAAGGTCAGCACCTCCCAAAATTAGAGAACTACTTTACTGCACTAACGTACGATTGTATTGGATTACGCCTGTGTGGTTTGGGCCCACAAACAAAATCCTTTCCGATATGCTTGAAGGGGTACAAAACGATGCCGCTCAATTTGTTTGTAATAATTACAACTTTGTTTCCAGTGTTACTTTACTTAAAGGGGCTCTGAAAGGGGCACTAATAAAGTTGCGGTATGCCGGGGACGTTAAAGCACGCTGCTTCACGAATGTTTTCCAGCAAAAATCTTTTAATCGCTTTCTAGAAGCTGAGTTATCTGTTTTCAAAATTTGCATTTCAGCGTCTTCGCGCCTTTCTCTCTCCTCTCGTCACTTTTTGCACGCTGGAAGGTTGGCGGTCCTCTGCCGGCCCCACCTCCGGTAGCGGAGCCTCTTCATCTGCCAGAGCTAAGCGGCTTATTGGCCACGGCCACGGTAGCTGCCCAACGTATGAACGAATCTAACCAATAGCCACCTCTCAACTTCTATACGCAGATGCGAGCGACAGAGGAGGGTGCGAGCATGAAAAAGTCGCTGGGAAGGGCTCGTGAACTTTCGCGCGTCATTCTGGGTCCTCTGCTGTGTGTAGAAGTGTATTATTTGGCTCAGGTTTTCATGACAACACAGTGTAGTGATTGAGCAAGCCGATGTGCTCTCCTCGGAAGGTGCTTCAGAGCCCCTTTAAGAAAGGGTTAGAATGGGAATTATTAAGCAGGCGCAGAAGAAATGTACAGATAGAGATGCTGTTCAGATTTTATTTCAGCATAGTTGAAGCAGACAAGGAAATGTACATTTTTCCTCCTCATTTTACATCAAAGAGGCGTGACCATCAATGGAAAATAAGGGAAATTAATTGCCAAGCCAATGTCTTTCATAACTCATTTTTCTTGTGCACCATCAACCAATGGAATCAGCTGCCAGAAAAAATTATTGAAAGCAAACTGAAGTTTCATTTCGGGCGCGATTGTCAGATTTATGTATAACAGTAGCTATTTATAAGTTTGCGTCTTTTGTGTCATTATATATTTTTCCTACTTTTCTTGTGTGGGCCTCACGGAAATGTACATATTCTGTCTCTTCTGCAATAATGTCTTCGGGCACTGCAGGTATTTGAAAAAACAAAAACAAAAAAAGGAACAAACAAACTTCATCCTTAAGGACGTAAAAGAGTGAACTGATAACAAGATAACAAGACAGAAACTCTTGATTTGTTCCCTCAGTTGTCCACTGGTGAACAGAATACCAGCCAATGGACGCAAGGTTTGGAAGAAATTTGCAGTAAAGCTACCACCATTGACGCTACATGCTATTTTGTGTAGGGTAATAAAAGTGGATGAATGTTTTTTATGTACTGATCTCGTATTATCAGTGAACGAGACATTGCAACTGCTGTGTTTATTCGCACAATGAATGCAGCTTTTTTTTTGTGCGTAAAGAAAAAAGAAAGCATACCATTTAGAACAAGCATTCTAGAAAAAGGGTACCATAGTGAAAAGGGGGAAGTTCACCTATCTACACACTGGACTCAACCATTTGGCGAGTTCACCATTCCAGCTGCGGCTTAGAAGAGCAAGAAATATGGGCCTAACGGTTGGTTGCAATGTCGTTTCTGCAGGTTCTTCGACTGCATCGACATCTGCAAAGTGCGACCCGATTGGAATGAGGTTCGTCTGCAGGGTGTCCTTCCCCCGCAGACAGACAAGGACAGCCAGGCTGTCACTCTGCTCACTGTCCTCGAGGGCACCGAAGTGGAGTTTGGGCTCTTCCAGGAAGGCCAAAGGTTGGGCTCATGCGCCAATTTCTTCATTGCTTTCTTTTTGCAGTATGCTGTTTCTGGATTTTGCAGAGCTTTGACATGCTTTTGTCTGCTTTTTCTCGCATGCTTTTCAATCCCTCAACATCCTTCATGGCTTTTATTGCATTATAGGGGCTTTGTTGTTGTACTGAAGACGAAATGCAACCATGGGCTAGCTTTTTAGTATGTTTTGGGAGTGCCCTTTCAGATGCAAAAAAAAAAAAGAATCCTGAAAATGTAAAGATGAGATAGGTCCCCTCAAAACATCAGCAAATGCACTTGGTTAAAGGATGTTTTGAGAAGCTGTATCAAAACCTGCAATAGTGCAGTTTGTATGACAGAAATTACTTAAAAAATAGACTAGCATCTTTCTGCACAATTAAATGTTGATTGATTGGTTTTATTTTCAAACAGTCATTACAGAGGTATAATTGCACTAACATCTGGACCCCTAGCTAAAAGCTAGTTGGGATCCATACAAATAATTTCCTTTAGTAGTTAATTGCAGGCATAAAAAAAGCTAACAGGACAGTTACGACTGTGTAACGCAAGATTCAGCGATAGCTGTTGAGGCGTATAGTTTTGAGAATATTTTGAGGTGGAAAAGAAAATGTCTGATGGCCTAACTCTGTTAGCCCAAGACATACGTAGCGAAAGCCCAGTGACTTCTGGATTGGAAGAGCTAATATATGAAACTCGTGCATTCGCTAGATGAGCCTTTATTCATGATTAAACCTGAGCTGTCGTGGCGGAGTGGTAGCGTCTCCACCTCAAACACCAAAGGCTCTGGTTCGATTCCCAGCCTCGACACAGGTCTTTTTTTTTTTATTCAGTGAGTGTGTGGGGGTTTTAGTGGCTCCTATAGATGCCGCCACCGAATACGTTGGTTAGCGGTTAAGCGCATAAGGGCGGGTAAGGGCGGCTCCGCTGCGAGGCGTGCGGTGTGACGTCATGCCGGATGGCGCGGCATCCGCCCAGCTGCGGCGGTTGCTAGGCGACGGCTCAAGGTCTGTCTCTGTGCCTCCTCGGAGCACTGCCACAGCGAAATCGCAAGTTTGTGGCCAGTATAGCTTTTGCTACAATAGTGACCTCATATCGCACTGGTGTAGTGGTCAAGTGATGCACCCCTCCAGTGGCAGGTGGCTGTTCCAAACACAAACACTCGTAGGCTTATGTGACCCAGGTTGACCGTGATATCAGGTGGGTACGTTATTGACCGGCGGGTGCGTGGATGTCATTATAGCACCCACCAGTTACGCTGACAGCGATACTGCCGGACGACTACGATGCGCAAGCTGGGGATGGGCGCTTAACAGCTATCGCTGTAAAATTAGTCATAAAAATTGTTACTATGGTCAGTGTTATGTTTAAAGTGTTCCATCATAGTCATCTGTATGCAATGCAGAAACAATGAAGTCGTCTAATGAACCTGTTCCTGGTTCTAATGAACCCGGAAAAAAAAAAGAATTAAGGTTAGGCTTGTGTGCCAAGAATTCAAGGGCTGCATGCAATGTTTTGGGCACGATCTCTGCAGGAGTGCCGAACGTTCCCGGCGCTGCCAGCTGGACCTATGCGTGGTGGTGTTCCGGGCGCAGGACCCTGCCGCTGGTCTGGTGGGCCCATTAGTGAAGCATTCAAAACGGCAGGTGCGCAGCTTTGTCGGCTGCAATGCGGTGCTAGACCCAGGCTCCTATATGGTCGTCTGCCTTGCCTTCAACCACTGGCACACAAGCCTCACAAAGATTGACCAGTACCCAAAGTTTCTGCTGGCCATTCACAGCTCCAAGCGGCTACTCGTCGAGACAGTCATCCCACATGCCAACGTACTGGCTGATGCCATCATCAATCTGACCGTAGCCAAAGGACGAAGGCATGAGGTGCGAAGGCTGGCTCTTTGCTTTCATTGGTACACTAGGACTTTTTTCTCGTTCCTTCGCACTCAAGTATATTTTGTGGGTTATAGGGCACTGTAGAAATAGCGAAAGCACAAAGTCCCAAAGCACAAAGTAAACTGACCCCTGTCTTCTGTATCCAGCAACGTCTATCATGTTCTGTCCATAATATATGAACTTATATTGTTTGTGTGAGATGAATTTTTTTTCTTTTTTTGCCTGTAAACATGCAGTCAAGCCCACTTATAATGAACCTGACAGTTGCGTGGATTGCATTTGTTGTATCAAAAGTTCGCTGTGATTGGACTTCTCATATCGAAGCCAGAAAACTAACTTGGACAAATATGGCATTCATTTCTTTAAAAAGTGATGTTTGCTGTGTTTGTTTCTTCAAAGCAGGATATATCGGGGCGCTATTCACACTCTCCAGTGCGGACATGTGCTCTTTGCCGAGACTCTTGCAAACAACAATGTGCATTAGGGATGCAATCTAACCAGTCGTGGAGGTCAGCTGGTGGGGGGGACATGGAGGATCAAGACATTGCTGTCTAGATCAGATTCCTGGTGGTCGGGGAGTGCCCATGGTTCGTGTACATTGGCTTTGCTAGCGCACTGCTCTGCACTGTAGGCACCATCATCTGCACAAACGAAGTAATCCCAGGAGACATCCAGCTATATGTGCATCAGTGACGTATTGCCACAAATCCACAGGCATCTCATCATGTGAGCACTCCTGGCCATGCAGCATATGTGCTCACAGATTGTATCAAGGCATTGGTATCAGCTGCTCTGAATGTTCTCTGTGTGCTGCCTGCACGTGGTAGCAATGCAGAAGAGGTAGCCGATTGAACAGGTGATACGTGCCACTCTACCTGCTGGTCTAGGAAGGCCTGAGCAGTTGTCGTGAATGTGTCAGTTTCCATCAGGATTATTGTGTCTCTAAAGCAGCTCATTCGCAGCAGGGCCTCATCCGTGACCGCATGGTCACACTGGAGAGCTTGGAAAGCAGCACAGTGGACTTTTTAAAGAAATAAACGCCACTTTTGTTTGACTGTATTATTTTGCGTTTAATAGTACAAGTGCACTTCAGACTTGTATTCAGACTTGTCAAATCACTGCATTTGGTTGATCACCGACCGTGCGCTCTAGCTTCATTTTCAGTGCTGCCCCTGTCTTGCTCCCCCCACTTTGTTCTCCTTCTACTGTAAACGCTTTGTCGGCCAGCCAGTGCACATGCATGCATTGATTAATTTTTTATATCATCAGCGTTCTTTCCCAGCAGTTATCTACAGTTTCAGTGGCATCTTTTCAGGTTTTTTTTTTTTGGTCGCAACATTTTTTAAGGTGCGATATCACGCGAACTTGGAGGTGCTCTTTGGTTTTCATGCTTTCGAGAAGCGCGAATTTTTAGACATCGGCGGAGAATTTCCAGCTCCTCCCCGTTCGCTCTGACCGAGTGGTACGGACATGTTTGTTCGTTGCAGCTGAGATGCTGCGCCATTGCCGTAATGTATATTTTGATGGTGGCACTGCCCTTGTTTGTAATAAGAGAGTGTTTGTTATATTTGCGGCCGTTATAAGTGGGCTCAACTGTATTTCGGGCTTTAGTTCTTGTGTGTGACCTGACTGTTCCCTTTTATTTTCGAGCTATCTGTACACATTTGGATGTTGTAAATTTACCCTGTCTTTGAACAAATAAATTACAACTATGCTACTAAGCTGAAGGTTATGTCAGGCATCCAGCCCACCAGGGATCTGCTTGCTTACGTTATTGTGTTCAGCATCTGGCAGGCTAAGTGTCCTTGCCACATCATGGCTCTTACCTTTACTTATGTGTCTAGGGACGAGAAGGCATGACTGCATACTACCTGACCAAGGGCTGGGCAGGCCTTGTGGTTGTTGTGGAGAACCGGCTACCTGACCGCTTTGTCCAAGTGATCTGCGACTGCTCTGAGAGCGTCAACGTTGTCTCGACCAGAGCCACCCTCAGGACTGTTGACAGCATCCCCCCGTTGCACAGGTGAGCACTGCTATTGATGGGGCTTTACAATACAACATGTGCACTCAGTTTGTAGCCACCCTGCATGTGTCATTTAGGCTGGTGTGTAACCAGCCCAAAAAGCAGCCCTTAAAGAGAGCTGGCTTTTAAAATTTTCTCCAGAGAGCTTGCTCTGTTTTTCCCAAAAAGAGTGCTGCCAGCATTGAAGAGGTTTCAGCAGAGGCACTAAGGGGCCCAGCAGTGTTGCACCACAGGAAAACCTTTTCATTGCAACAATGCTGCTTATAATGGATGCCACTTCCCTGTTCCTGTTGTTATGGTTCAATAACCACGTTTACGTGCTTGATATGTGCACCCTGGATATTCACCACAGGCTTGTTTCGAAATAGAAAAAATCGGCTTGCTTTAGTGAATAATAATAATAATAATAATAATTGGTTTTTAGGGAAAGGAAATGGCGCAGTATCTGTCTCATATATCATTGGACACCTGAACCCCACCTTATGGGAAGGGATAAGGGAGGGAGTGAAAGAAGAAAGGAAGAAAATAGGTGCCGTAGTGGAGGGCTCGGGAATAATTTCGACCACCTGGGGATCTTTAACGTGCACTGACATCGCACAGCACACAGGCGCCTTGCTTTAGTGCTGATTCTCACTTTTCTGCATTAAGTCTGTTTCAATTTGATGGCTGCAGCAAACTAATAATTCAGCCTTTATCATGCCAACCATCAATGAGCACCGAGCATCTCGAACCAACCGAAGATTTTGCTGTATGGGGCTGTTTCACGCTATATCCGCTGAGCTTTTGCAATGAGTGATCTTCCAGCAGACCTCGTGCACCTCTGGAAGTGGCTCTTGGCCTTACCTTCATATATGCGGCTGAGCCCACCTATAATTAATACTTGAGAGTCACGTAGATTGCGTTTGTTTTATCCAAAGTTCGTAGTAATTGGACTTGTTCTCTTAAAGCCAACAAAATAGACAAAAGAGGTGTTTTTTTTTTAAAAAGTCCACTGTGCCACTTTCAAAGCTCTCCAGCATGCTCATGTGGTCTTCCTGGTCAAGACCCTTGCTCTGGATGAACTGCTTTAGGGGAGCGACAATGCCAATAGTGATTGAGGCATTCACGGCAACTGGTTTGAGTAGGTCGGCATCCTCATCTTCGATCCTCTACAAAAGTTGTAAGGTTGTAGCAACGAAGCTGCTGCTGTGCATGTGCGCCCAGAATGCCAACCTTGTGTAAACACTAGAGTCACGCATGGGGCTCCAAATAAAGCGACATTTCACTGCAGCTACTAGGTTCCTTTAGCAATCTTTGCACGGAAGTAGAGCCGCATGGCCCTACAAACCAGGTGGCAACTAGCACCTCACCTGGAAGCCATCAGAAGTTTTAATTGATTGGTGTGCTTTGCTCGACTGCTGTGCACAGATTCGGTGCAGACTGGCTTGCATAAAATATGAAGAGATGATTAAGAAGTAGAAGAGAAGCAATTAAAACCAAGAGGACCTAGTGCTAATGCAATGTCATTGCATAAATGTTAATTAACTGCCCCCATAATTTTTCTGCACCAATACTTCCCCCAAACTCAGCTCACCAAACGAAACCCTCATAATGATGAAGGTGAGGACACCCTCGTGAAGGTGCCCATACACAGTTAGTGGCAAATTTTATCTCGGAATGTTACACGATTGCATTGCATGCAATTTTATGCATTGATTTACAGCTAGAACTGCTCATTCAACAAGCAGTATCATTCCTTATTTTATCAGTATAAGATAAGGAGTTTTTGTTTGTACTGTAGTTCTACATTTTTTCCTGCTGTCAGGCTATCTAATGCAGATTCAGAAGAGGTGTAGTAGTGTTACCCTTTTCACCAGAAATAAAAGATGGAAATGCAGGGCAGCCAAGTCTACCATTGGCTTGGTTGCCAATCAGACTGATGATTGTTAGAGCATATTTTCATAATTTTCTGTCTTTACCACATTTGAATTCACTGTATTCAGACATTAACTGGAACCTTGGGAGAAATAAGCACAGATATATTGAAGGAGAGTGAAATTTCTCTACGCAGGCAAGTGATCATCGTTCTCACACAGCTCGAGGGCAGCGGTGGCTTCTCCATTGCCCACCGGCTGACGCACCGGGTGTCCTTTACGGGGGGCCTGCACGATTGGGGGCCCTCAGCGACCAACCATGTGCCGCCCATTGACCGGAAGGTGTATGGTTTGCACACTCCCAGGCCACTCTGATCTCCTCATCTGCAGTGGCCAGCCTAACACTAACGCTTTTTAGCAGTTTTGTACTGCAAGACTCGTTCACATCTTTTCATGCATGTGCAGGTCTTGCACTCGGATATGGAACCAAGCAGTAACTGCGGTGGGTGTTAACTCCCTGGTCTGAATGTCCTTTCATGTGGGGTGAGTGCGGATTGAGTGTCTCGTGAAGTAACCTGCTCAAGACACTGTGAATGGGCGCATTCAGTGACATCTCTCTTTGTGCTTTTTTTTATGACAGGAAACCTGTAGCTGCTAAAAGGCATTTTTTGTGCTTTGGCACTATGAGGTCACTGAGTGCTCTTGCTTAAAGAACCATCAGCGGGTGCAACTTCTTTTCTAGAAGTGCAATGGGCTAAATATTTTGCGGTGGTAACACAGTGAAGGCAAACAATTTCTTCAACACTGCTGTAAAGGCACTAGGGAGTTGGCATATTAGAAGGTCACAGTGCAGGAGGTGTTGTTTACAGTGGTCTAGCACAAACTTGCTGGTTGCATGGTTGCTACAAAGCATTTCAAGTGTGGGTTGCTCTTTGGCTGTGCCTCACTAGAACCCGATGAAGCCAGCCAGCAATTTCCTCGGTAGGAGTCGATCACTTGGTAGATCACGCGACATCAACACAATTGCCCACAGCTGGCCTCACATTGTACATGTAAGTCAGGGAGGTCTCATTTTTGAACGACGCGTGGTATAGCTAGGGTGGAAGGTCTTCTCCTCTAGCAGAAGGGTCGTTTTTTGCAGTGGGACTTTTATAGTACTTTCAGAACACACAAAAAAGAACTGCCAATGTTCCATTACTGTACCACCTGTGATGGCAAACCTGATGAGTAGTGCAGCTTGTTTTCTTAGGAGAAAAAAGCTGGCCTTAGAGGTGGTAATGGGACTGGGTGACGTATTTGCCTTGGCATTTGAGTGCGACGTGAACTGTCCGCTGGTGCAAGGATGTCGCTTACTTCGCAAACAGGCAGATTTGCACTGTGACTTGTGAAAACCTAACTAAAAAAATTTCGTTATTGTGTAGTATGATTGTCCCTTTGTTTTCACCTTGAAAGGATGCTTAGGCTGCCACGTTTTTTATATTGCAGCTCCTCTGTGTGTGGGGTGTTTATATTCTTGTAATCCGGTATGTATCTTTATTCTCGCCGTAATATTTGTATTTTTCTTTTCCTCCATTTCTCTGCATCTCCCTGTCAGAAGCAACATTCCACGCTCTGCAGAAGCATTGCCGAACGGTGCATATAACTCCTGCATACTCATGAAGTCAGATGCGTGGACACACATAAAAACTGATATCTTTGATTCTCCTTATTTTTAGCATACCAGAAAATTCTCAGTTGAATCTTTAGCACGCTACAAAAAAAAAAAAATGGCACTGAGGATGTTTCTTTTGCTTTTAGCCTTGTCCTTCCTCACATATTGAGAGGTTGTTGTGAGATAGTACTTTGGGTATTTTTCACACTTATTTACACAAAGGTGATTACTTATTCTTTTAGTTCAGTCAGATAAATACTCGTTGCTCAAGTCATTCTGTACTATTTAAATAATATATTTATTCAGTCTGTTATATTGTTGGTATCCAACGACACCCATGATGTAAAGCTTTGGGTTCCTGCCATGCTCTCATTGCAGTGGTGACTCCACAGTAGACTCCCTTTAAGTTGAGCTTCATGGGACCCTATGCATATATTCATCTTAACAGAAGTGGCTGAAATGCCCAGTTGTACGAGGGCATCAAAGGTAAACTATTAATGAAATAAGCAGCACTCCAAGAAATATTTTCAGAAAGCCTGCGTGCAATGTCTTCAGTCGGCCATTCAACTGTTGTGGGTTTTGGCCTAGTCTGCAACGACTGCTCTTTGTTTGGGTGGGAGAACCTCTGCCTAACTTCTAAACAAGCTCAGAATTTCTACACACCTGAAAAACCTGTCGTCCTGTTGAAAAAGCGACATTTGGCTTAATGCATGTCAAATGCAAGGATTTGATTCTTCTGTCAGCTTTGCTCTCTTCACTATATAGTCACTTTCCTTACACAGTGTAACACAGGGGCATAGACCTATTGGCCACTTCTAGCCATGGGGTGCTAGATTGTACAGCACTGTTAGGTTTCATGTTAATGAATATGTGCACGTTTTTTTTTTTATGTGGCGCCTTTGGAAAACTATGTAAGTAATGATTTCCGAACTGTTTATCACTTCAGTAGATTTGGCTCAACAGAGTTCATCTTCTGAGGAATTCAGTGCGTTTTTGACGAAGCAGCAGATACAGTAAATTTACTTACACAGCATGACTCACCTCATCCCTGCTTTTTCAGTCTATGGGTAGAAATCTAGGTCTGTCTTATTTTGTACGCAAAATATTGTTACTCAAATGAGCGGTAGTATTCTGGTCATAAATGGTGTCGATGTGATGTCATGACATCAAGTAGTCCTACTCCTACTGTTTGTTCATCTTATTTTTTACTTGATGTTTTATGGTTGTTATCGCCTTGAAGAAGGTAGCATGGCCTACTATGTGCAATTACTTAACCTTGCTGCTACTTATTTTGTGTTACTATAACTCAAGATTTTGATATGCAACAAGCATCAGTGAAGAGATGACCAATTTATTTTTGCATAAAAGCTTATCTGTGTGTGTTAGTGAAGCCTACAGTAGCAGCTAACTCTCACGTTTACTGTGCTTATGGCTGTAAGCTTCATTTATGTCAACATTGTTTGCTGGAATTTTATTTTGTAGTTGCTTTTCTCTATTTTGGCTTAGTTAGCAGGAGTAACACAATGTGAATGTTTTTCAGGGTTTTTTGCTTCACCATGCGTCGTTTTTCTAGTCACTCAAAATTTTTATTAGTGAACATCTGTTTGAGGTCATGTCAACGCTTGCAGAGTTTCTTTGTCTTAGTACTTGGGTTTTGTTTTCCTATGAAGCTAGTGCATGACTAATATTTCAGCAAATATGAATTCACCATGTATGCTTTATACTACACCAGGTGTTTCAGGGAAGGTGATGACTAATTTTTAAAAATAGGATTTTTGAGGTAACAAAGCTTTTTGCGGCGCAGTTATATCAGTGTTGGCGGACATCCAAGAACAGACGAATCATGTTGACTAGTAAAGTGATTAACTAAATTTTATTAGTTAACTATTACCAATAGGCACCTGATTGCAATTGGAGATTTGTGGTAGGTCGTTCGTAATAGCCATATCAGTTTTTAGAATCTCGAAAACACAATTACCCTCGCTGCTATGGCTCAACTAATTTTGGCGACGTCGTGCCAAAATACATGTGCTTTTGAGAATCATGCAGGCAAAGCAACTCCTCCAGTGAACCTAACTACTCAAAACAGCCAAATTTTGTCGAGTCACAGTGCCGAGGGTAATTGTGTTTTCCAAATTCTAAAAACTGATATGACTACTACTAACGGCTGGCTAAAAATCTAGTTGAAATCAGGTACTTGACTTTGCCTATCGGTAATAGCTGAAATGTCAACTATTAGAATTTAGTTGATCACTTTACTAGTTAACGGTTCACCTAGCTGTATTTTGACTTCTGCCAGCACTGGTATTACTATGCCGCAAAAAGCTTATCTTTAGCTCAGAAACCCTATTTTTTAAAATTTGTGATAAGCTTCCCTGAAACACCTGTTATATGTACAAGTTGGCCTAATTATAGCAGTCTCATTTATGAGGGTCTGCCTAAAGCCAGGTTTCTTTTCATTTTGTGCTCTTTACGGACATGTCAGTTTGTTCACAGTGTGATCTTTCAGCAATGCAGTTTTTTTCTGTTGTTGTTGTTATCAGTCGAAACGTCATGTCTAAAGTCAAATCTGAAAATTTAGTGTTGCAGCTTGATTTAGTGTAAAGCAGTTTCAGCGAAGAAGCTTGGAATAAATTTGGCTTACCTTGGGCCTTCAGGACTTAAACAGGCATATGGCATTCATAAGAATTTTGATTGCATGCTGGTAAAAAAAGATTATTGACAATCTCTGCTCTATTTTATGATGAAAAGCAGGGATTGGCTTTAAATCTTATGAACCAAAGCAGCGGACGAATCACTTCAGAGGGAAAACTTGAGTTGTTGCTCAGCCCTGTACAAAAAGATCTCACTTGTGTTTGGGTTTCGAAGACAGCAGCTGCAAAAGAAAAACACAATTACAAGATCTGTTTCATAATGTTGTGCAGGTTATGTGAAAGCAAAGCATAGGTAATACGCAACCGTGGACCCCATTTTACACGGGAATTATGGTACCTTTCACATCGCTTTGTTCACTTGGTTCTCACCTATACTGTGTTTAACTGAGAACTAGACATAACTGCCAGTTGATTCAAGAGATATCATATCTTCAAATATTGTGCATGCTGCAAGGCTATAGGAAATTTAACGGTATATTTTACAATTTCTTTATTTCTTTTTGTCAGTGCAGTTGATATTCAGCTTTCTAGATTTTCCAGAAAATGATACTTTTGGTGTAGTTACTGTTTGATGTGCAGTAAAACCTCATTGATACGTCCCCGGTTCATACGATTTCCCGGTTCGTACGCTCAACATCGCGGACATTAAAAAAATGCCCCATAGAGTTGCATTGTATTTTTTCCCGGTTAATACGTTCCCGGAAAACACTATTTCCCGGCTACTGCGTTTAAAATTTCGACAAAATGCGGTCGTATTATAACGTTTATTGACCAACCGCACATCTGCAAACATACAAGTGGGCCAAACGAGAGGGCACGCAACGTGGTTTTTGCGGCAGTCACCCGTTGTGGCGGCTTCTCTGCAGTACCTCGATGTCACGAGGTGAAGCATCATTATCGAGGACAAAATATAAAAACGGCGCGCTAGCATTCTCGAGGGCCGTTTCTGCGGGGACGCGGTATGAAGAAGAGAAACGCCGAGGTTTCTTCGCGGCGCATAAGGGAAAGGAGGCGAAGCTTCTTACGAGCTACAGCGATGCGCATATATACGAACGGGCCGGGTCTGGGAGACGCGGCTTAAAAAGCGAAACACGGCGACAATCAGCCGCCGCGGTGGCTTTTCCACAATACCTGGAAGTAAAGGGGCGAGGCATCCGAAAAATGACGAAGAGATTTTGGTTACTTTCGTCACTGCCGTCGACAGACCGGATGCGTTACGAATTTCCTTCCGCGCTAAAGACAGCGCGAACGCGGACTGAATTCAGCGAGCACTGGAATAGGATCTGTTCAGCTCTTATGCCGAGAAATGCCAATCGACAAATGCCAATCGAACGTGAAGTTGTCAATCTTTTTACCCCATTCAACCGTTACATTTCTCAAAATCAGGCGGTTTGGATCATACGTTTTCCCGGATAATACGTTTTTTCCCGCAGTTAAAAAATAAAACGTATCAACGAGGTTTTACTGGTGAGGTTCAACTGTACAGATGCGGCCAGAATATTGCGGAGCACGCTTCGGAGTCTGAAATATCCTCACGTGTCCCAAAGAGAAGATATGATGGCTTCTTGGGTTCATGTGTAAGCACACTAGCGGCCTGTGCTATCATATGTATAAAGTGTATCCTAATTTGTGCTTGGTAAGGCGGGAGAAGAGTTTGATCGCCAAAACGTGCCCCGTAATATTATGGCCGGGACTATACATGCATATTATTGATGAAGTTGTTTGCACACCTCATGTATTAATGCGTGCTGATTGGTTTCTTGCTGATGCTTATCTTGTTTGTTGAAATCAGGTGCTATACCAGGGCCTTTAAAACTTTCCTACTGATTACAATACCCCTGCATAATGGTGTGGAAGAGCTTTTTACTCCACCTACAGTGTGCTGTGTCGCTGCATTGATTGGTAGCCAAAGCCTTCTATTGCGAGAGAGTTGAGCATCTTTTACACACACATGGCACGGTGTGTGGCTTAGTGGTCACAGACTTCTGTGTTCTTTTGTAGAACATGCACAAATGCACTATAAAAGTGTAGAACTTGAGCATAAATTAGTGTTTGTTTTTTTATGCGAAAAAACTTAATATTTTGTACTGCATAATTGTATTTCATTGTTTGATTAGCTTTATTTAATTTTGTAGAGAAACTCTTCGCAAAGCAGTCTCTGTCCATATGCAATGGTTCTGCTATGGGAGCAGCTTGCAGGATGGCAACTTGCTGCCTCCTAAACAACACTGGCACCTCTCATAGTGGCCACTTTTTTCTCTAATGAAGTTTCGCAGGAAGTTCTGTGCCCAGTAAGAAATGCTATCAAAGGACCCTGGTGCTGCTTTTTAATCATTCACAAAACATCTGCCTGTCCACATTTAATTTGTATTCTTGTTGGCAGTCACGTGTTGTGATTGATAAGCGTTTGGTAACCAAGTACGGTGGAATGCCATTAATTTGAACTCGCTTAGTTTGAACTCCTGGTTTATTGAAAGTGACGTCTTGGTCTCGTCAACATCAAGTGTATTAAATTACCTTTCCTTAGTTTCGACTTTTTGAGATTCAAACAAATTTTTGTAGGCCCCAAGAAGTTCAAATCATCAAGAGTTGACTATATGTGTATCTCATCAATTAAAAAGCGTTTGCAAGCATGTTCCCCAATTTGTGACCAGATCGTGGTTTTGAAACAGTGTTTCTGTAATGTGAGTTGTCAAGTTAAACATATGATGGCATGTTTGGCCACTACTTGAAAATTTTTCTGAAGGAATGTTTTTTAGCTTGCGTTTGTAATCTTTTTGTTCATTTTATACTTGTCCTGCACCTCTCTGCGGGCAAGGAAATTGAGTATTACTTCTTGCTTATTTATACCTGTGTTTACATGTTTTTACACTCGTTGGAAACTCATATTTCTTGTTTTTGCTGAAATAAAAATTGCACTGTTGGGCTCAGTAAACGCACAGGCACGTTTGGGGAGTCTAGTCACCAATGAAAGGCACAGACTATCTTTGTAATGGAACCTTGGAGGTGTGCATTAACAGCCCATCACACCACATAACTGACATTTTTATAGAAATAATTACTTCTACCACTGGATTCTTGACAACTGCAGCTCAGTACTAGTGGGAGAACTTTTTGTGATACATTGTAGAGCTGCTAGTCAAGTTGGCTTCAGTTTGCAAAGAAATTGTAAATACTTTCCACCATTTGTATACACAAATGACAGCATAGTTCTGGATCGTGTCACTGAAGTGCATGCAGATCCTTGTGTCAGTGAGCATAGTCAATTTGCCCAATTAGGTTTTGCTAATTCCTTTCGAGCGAAGCAACACTATCTGTACTGATGGACTTGCATAAGTTATGTTCAACTCCAGTTCGAGGCATTTCCATCGGCCATTGAAAAATTGACTCCACATTGTTTTGCAGTGATACCAACCTTCTCGATTTGTTATCATGTGCAGGCTCGTTTCACGCTAAGTGTTCGCACGTGCTGGTTTTTGTACGTGGTTGATGTCAAGAAGTACTTCTTCCTCAGAGAAAGAGAACTGCTTTCACATTCCAAATTTCTCTTGAGCTGCTTGCAAACGCCTGGAGTGTTGTTTATGCTCGTATTGTAACCACCAATTGAATAGGACCCCAGTCTGTCCAGTCTGTATGATCCAAAATGGGCTTTTTGCTTTGTGTACTATTTTTTTTAAGAAAGTGTTTGTGTGTACAATGAATCTTGATAGTGTCGGTCGTTAAAAGCTATAAAAAAACTGCATACATGATGTGGTTAGTTCTCTGTTTTCTTTTGCCCTGTAGTGTTGCTGAAGTAATATTATGAGCTGTATTATACTGAAGTAATACTTTGGTTTCTTGATTGCTAGTCAACTTAGAGGGACCTGTCTGTGTTTGTTTATTAAAGGGACACTGAAGGCAACTTCATGCAATTTTTGTTCTTAGATAAAATCGATTTTCTGGCTTTTTGTGGCTTTGTTGACATGTTTTTGGCAGGAAAAGGCGAATTTATTGGTGAGAAAATTGCAGTTCAAAAAGAACCATCTCACACAGTCAGTTAACACAAACTTGTGGTGTTAATAACGGAAAGGGCTCCGTGATTACGAACTGGAAGTGCCTGGCAGTGCGGTCTAATTTCGGGAGATCTGCACACAAAAAACACATTCATGTCATCTCATTTAGTCTGAAAATAGCATGTGGCAGTGGTGCTTGAATTTAATTTTTTTTAGCTTATAAAATCCTTTTTTACAATGAAAGCAGCCTCTTTGCCAATAGAACACAGTAATCGCTCGAAAAAGGATAAACTCAGATTGTCCTCAGTGTCTCTTTGAAGAGTGACATCAAACAGACAAAGGGGTGCCAAACACCAGCACTACACAATTAAATCAGTGCTGTTCTGTTGCCACTCTTCCATTCCGTGTATGTTCGGCTTCCTCATCATAACAGCGGTACTTACTGGCATGCAAACAGTGTCTTGCAAAAGCCACAATGAGACCAGAATCACATCAATGGAAGGAAACAAAAATTAAGCCAGAAAAACAGATGACGGGTGATGGAGATCTGAAGATCCTCATTTGTAAGCGTTCTTCTTGTAGCATATTTAGCGAGCCTGCATGATTAATATGTTAACTGAATACATGCCGAGAGAACTCTGGGGCTCTCTGACAGTGGTAGTCGTATCAAACACAAATCGGCAGAAGCCCACACCCAATCTCGCCCGGGTAACATTTATATCACCGGTCAGTAGGTGAATGCCAATGTTTCCAGTTACAATATGCTAAATCACTAGTGATACTCTCTACTTCTGAAAAAGTTCTTTACGCAGTTATCACCGTAAACCAAAGATCAAAGAACTTTCGAACCTTTGACCATCCTCTGGGGCAGGGAATTCATAATAGCGATTGCTGTACTACACACCACTGTGCCACCCTTATGCCACTTCACCACTTACAGGCCCACCTGGAGCATATAACCATAGATATGGCATGCTCAAGAGAGCCCACAGCCCAGCTTGCACATCTCATATGTCTCTGGCCCACAGTTTTCTTTGGGCAGCAGGGGGAGTTTTCAGTTGCATGCTACGGCACCACATTGACTCTGGTGAAAGTTCCTTATACAGATACCATTTCAAAGCTTTGGAGCGTTTAAAACAGAAGATCTGATTGGAGCCATATCTGTTGCAGGACTTTCATCTGAGCTAGCTGGATTTCTATGGGCAGTGCCTCGGCCTGACCCGATTATTAGCACCTGTTACTCATTCACAATAAGAAGTCGTTATGGGTTACAGATTCTGTTGCCATATGGGATAGGCATGCCCTCATCCTCCTGACTTCATGGTGGTGCTCGCTGCCCGTAGCACTTGGTCAAACTTTCACTGACTGCAGAAGGCAGCGGTTACCGTAACTGGGCTCTCCAAGGAGCGAGCAAGGGCAAAAGTAGTGTGTGCGTGCTGTTTGAGATAATAAAAGTAAAAAAGAAAATAAAAGAGGTTCGAGAACTAATAAAATTATGTCATATACAGTATTGTGCGTTTTTATCGCTGACACTTTCAAAAATTTCCCCGCCTCAACCGCTGGCTCATTTGCGGTGAAACTGCACACAGAGCTTGCGTATTATGGTAACTTTTGTATCGTAGCAAGTTTGACAACGGTACTTACTTAGTTCAGGCGCACACGATGCGAAAACGTAAGCGTCTACGAGAGATTGGAGAGCCAAAACCCGCAGACGACACTTTTTCGCTGAGAACCGGCAGTGACGCCATCTGTTTTCGGCAGCGGAAAGTGTCACGACTAGGCCGCCGAGGCGAGCGTTGCAAGGAGCGCGGGCCCTTTGAATATGCCGTTCCGGCCGTTTCGTCTGCTTCAACTGAAGCGCTTACAACATTTTCGGCTAACTGAGCGGGAAAAATATCAGAACAGCTGATTTAACGAGGCTTTACCTTTCAAAGAACATTGTTTGCAACGCTCGTCTCGGCGGCCTTGTCGTAACGCTTTCCACTGTCGAAAACAGAGGGCGCCACCGCCGCTTTTTAGCGAAAAAGCGTCGACTGCGAGTTTTGGCTCTCCGATCTCTCGTAGACGCTTACGTTTTCGCATCATGTGCGCCTGAACTAAGTAAGTACCGTTGTCAAACTGGCTACGATACAAAAGTTACCATAATACGCAAGCTCTGTGTGCAGTTTCACCGCAAATGAGCCAGCGGTTGAGGCGGGGAAATTTTTGAATGTGTCAGCGATAAAAACGCACAACACTGTATAGCGTTAGGTGTTCTTGTTCTTTTTGCATTTTTTTTTACCGGGTGTTGCACTATTTAATATATAGCTAAAGCACGTTTAAGCATGTAATGCAGCGAAATTTTCGCTCAAAGTACGGCGCAAGAAACCATGAATGCCACAGAAAGAAGACGTTGCTGTTGCATTCGCTGCATTGCCTGCATGCCTTGCGGCAAAGAGCAGCTGGAAATGTACAGGCGCTGTTGGCATGCAGGTGGCGCTACTGCGCAACTATCTGTTTTGCCGTCTACCATGGTTTTGCTACGCGCAATCGACACGATACGCAGAGAATGGTTCATAGCAATGACAGGGCGTCGTAGGTCATGTTTTCGGCCTACTCCGTAATGCGTAGTCACCCTCAAACTTGCGTTGCGTCTCATACGGACCGCTGACCTGCGTGCACTCGAAACTTGAAATCACTAATACCACTTCCAAATATGCACTCAGTGCTGTCATTTATTTACATTGAACGGTACGTGCCCAACATCGATGTATTGATCGATTTTTGCCGATATTGAGATCAACTCTGCGCAGGCACCTTAGCAGCCCACTTCCAGTTAGCTATCACAAGGTTTTGGGGATGCATTTGCAACCATAAAATAAACATTTGCATGAAACAAGTGATTTCACGAGTATGATTGCGACAACCATGGTTGTTGGCCTTGGATACTGGGAGGATAGTGGTGTGCGCCGTGTTGTAAATCTCTGGGGCCATGTGGCACAGTACCCGTTTCTTCTGTCATCCGTGAGGGGGCAGCACCGCGCCATTTGGTGCAGCAGCAGAAGAGCAAGAGCTGCGAAGGAAAATGGTTTAGCGTCGAAATAATCGACTACATCTTGCAGCGCTGGCCAGCCTCAGATTTTGATCAACCTTATTTCGACAGGAGCCATTGCCGAGGAAAGAGGAAAGGTAGGTTCCTACATAACTTTCTCCCGTGGCACTCGCAAAGTGTACGCTCATCAGTATGCTGGGAAGCAAAACTACGGACCCAACTGACGTGTCGATAGTTCATTAGCTGTGCGAAACGCTCCTTACGTAAAACAATTTGAGTTTAAGGGCGCGCGCAGTAAGCACTTATGCAGTTTAGAAAGACGAACTCGCTATGCTTATAGCACCACTTGTTGATCGTCTATCGCCAGCTGACTTTCGAGAATTGGACAACAGCCACAGAGAATTTTACTGTTTTTGCTTCAGATGTCCGAGTCGGAAGAGGCGTTTGAGAGTGCCGATGAAGATGTCGACGAATCGAAGGGGAAAAGGCGTGGGCGAACCACGTCCGAAAAGCTAAGCGACATAAAGGAAACCGACTCACCTGTGCGCGACTGTAGAGGCAAGGGGAATGATGAGCCGTCGTCTCAAGCCGCGCCAGCCGATGGTTCAGCCGAAAAGTCAGCGCCTGGGGCAGGAGACAGCGACGCCAAGGCAAGCGCCGAACCGAAGAAAGATGATGCCGCCGAGCCCGCTAAGGAGAAGGAAATGAGCGTCTTGGAGCGCCTGGCGCACGTCGCTTCAAGGGATGAGAAGGTGCTTACTCTCGCTCGTTCCTCGAGCTCTTAATTGCACCATGCTCGCGCCACTTGCATACATGCACTGCACTTAGACGCGGCCATTTGAGTCTGTGTCATATTCTCACTTCTCCGAGCATCCAATCGAAAAAATGCAGACATGGAAGCCTCCAAGCAAAAAAAGATGGCACTAGCATGTTGCTCCTAGTGTGCATGCTGGTTGTTGTTTCTCACTTCTTGACTGACCACGTTTTTGTAGCTAAGGGTCCCAAAGACGTCGTTTCTTTGCAGAGAGGAAAGGCGTGATATCATAGTTGCCATTCTGTAGCTGCACCTTATTCAGCACAGTTCGTTGCAAAAAATCTTCAAGACATGCAAGCATACAAATGTGATAAGCATATTTATGACGGACTTGTTTTGCAATTCGGCATAACCATTAAGCAAGCGATAAAGTTTTGTTGTGTACAGGTACTGACCAGCTAGAAGATAACTCGCAATGAGTTCTCTTGACAATGACGATGAAGCTGATTCCATGCATCAAGCTATTGGCTTAGGATTCCTGTAATACACCCCTCCGTAAATACCTTCTCGTGACATTATTGGTGGAGATCAAAAGTTGGACTGTTGCATCAGCCACTGCCATGGCACCATGGCTACGACTACTAAATTAGCGGTCTCTGCACTGAGAGAACTGGCAGGCATTGTAAAGAGCACTTGCGGTAACTTCATTGTCTTATAGCGGTTCACTGACCACACATAACACTGAAATGTAGGTGCCGGTGAGAACTGTTGGCAAACAGAACGGTGTAAAACTAAAGATATATGAGACGTAGTGTGAGAGACTAGAAATTACAAATATGCACCAATGCATGCAACACAAATTCTACATTACACATCTTTGAGCTTGTCTATGTGAATTTATGTGCATATCAGCATGGTAATACGGAGCATGGGAGTGCCAGCTATACAGCATTCTTGAGCTGTCTATCAGCACTGGCTCATACTCTTGGGCACTGTCAGCATGAATGAACGCTGCTCTTAGTGGCCTCATTTTCATTTTACTCTTTGTGTTATCAGCTTTTGATCTTGAAAATCGGCTTGACAGCTAAAACATGAATGAAGGATTAAAACACGAGGCGTGCTGTTCTTTCATCCTTGTCTTGCGTGTTCCACTGATTTCCACTGAGTGTCAATATGCCAGCATGCCTAGCTATTTGTCTCGCTACAGCTTTTGCAATACAACACAACGTCGAAACATATACCGTTAAATGGACATATTCTTTTTTCTTACTACTGCTATGCATAGTTTTGTTTGAGAAGTATACATGCTTTAGCAACATTGGTTTAAGTGCTGTGCTGTTTGTGGGCAGCTTTTTTTTAATTGCTAGTGCCTTAAATTGTAGGCTGCTTGATATTTCTTGCATTTTTCAGAGCTCGCCGATCAACTGGGGCTTTGGAAAGTGGGGATCATCCATTCTGTCGACAGCTGCAACGTCAGTAAGCACCTTCACCAACCAAGTCTGTAAGTGGTCTACAATGGCATGACTAGTTGTTAACTCTGTTTTGTTTCTTTTGCACACCATGTGGTTGAATCTGCATTAACTAGGTGATCACTAAGAGCATTAGTGTAAGAACACGGAAAACAGTAGTTGCAGAATATATATCAAGCAGTAGCTGTTTTATGCAGCAGTTCTAACAAATTGTAGTGCATAGATTTAAATTTGTTCAGGAAGGTGTACAAAATATGTTCATAAAAAGTTTTAAAGATAAAAAAAAAAGAACATGAAAATTGACTTCAATATGCAATGGTTACAGCGCAGGGCATTGGCACTGTCATTGAGACAGTTGAGTCAACACTGGGTGCTCCAAGCCCAGAAGAACTTGCCCAGGAGTCGGAAAATGCAAAAGTCGAAGCACAGCCAGATTCTTCTTCACCAGGGCCAGGTATCCCGGATGCAGGTAAGCATTTTCATAGCTTAAAGGGACTATGCAGTAAATTAATTGAGGTTACATTAAGCAGATGTGAGATTGGAATTCGATCACTTGTCACCCCAGAGCAAGAATTTTTGAGCTAGCATCATTAACAACGAATATATAGACGATAAAAAATTACGCTCCTCCTCTCCCCCTCAACTCGTACACGCGGGGCACCAGAAAAAAAAATAAAGAAAACAGATCTGGGACTGGGCCCCGCCCATTAATATGTCATCCGCTGACGTTCGGTTAGCAACTTCCGGTTGTCGCACTCAGCGCCCCATCAGCAGCATCGGCAGCATCTCCGCAGTCTCTCTTCGCCTTTCTTCATTGCAGCGCGTGTCGGATTCTTTTGCTTCTAGTCTGTTGTTGCGGACGAAAAAGACACTGCGGGTGGCTTTGGACCTCCCGAGAGAAAGAGGCAGCAGAGGTAAATTGAGACCATATGTGCGAAGGCAGTGACCTCGCTCGCGCTTGCCCGAGGGGCTCGCGCAGCGGCATGAGCAGACGACTTTCACGGCTACCGGAAGTGTGCCCGTGACGTCGTGGCTGCCGTGGCTCCAGCGAATGACAGCGTGTAGTGGCCTGCCGACGTCACGGAACTAGTGACGTCTATTTTCACGATTTTAGTTGGAAAATCTGTCACTACGAGAACACCAATCGGCTCGCGAATTTTGAAGAACACGGGTTTTAAAAATTGATAATAAATTGCCGGCTCAGTTCTGAAGACACGTAATTAGTACAAATGCTTCCTAGCATCATTTCTAAGCATTGAAAACATTTACAAGCGACTTTTAATTCATTGCATACTCCAAGAATTCAGTGTTGCTCCTTTTCTGCAAGGGCACAGAGTTGACCAACTACATGCATCTTTTGGATATTTAAGTAATTTATGCTTAGGGACTTTAATGAATGGAATTATATGTGCCCTTTAAAGAGCCCTTGAGCCATTCTTGCGAGATGTGTATGTGTTAATTTTCTGAAACTCGCCATTTTTTGATATGGTCAGTATCACAGGCACCACCAAAATAAGTTACCGTAGTTTACCATTGTCATTGAATATGGTTATCATCATGATCGTCAGCCTGACTACGCCCACTGCAGGTGAAAGGCCTCTCCAATTAACCCTGTCCTGCACCAGCTGCGGCCACCCCATCCCCGACAACTTCTTAATCTCATCCACCCATCTAACTTTCTGTGGCTCCCTGCTAGGCTTGCCTTCTCTTGGAATTCAGTCCATTACTCTTAATAACCATCGATTATCTTGCCCTCTCATTACATGCCCTGGCCAAGCCCATTTCTTCCTCTTAATTTCGACTAGGATGTCGTTAACCTGTGTTCATTCCCTGATCCACTCTGCCCGTTTCCGGTCTCTTAACAATACACCTATCATTTTCCTTTCCATAGCTTGCTGCATTGTCCTTAGACTTATCTTAAATTGTGGAGGCCCTCAGAAAGGTGCGTTATAGTGACCACAGGATGGCAAGGTCTCGAATTAGCCTAGATTTGAAGAGGGAACAAAAGAGACTAGTGAGGCAGAAGCCTATCAATGAGTTAGCGGTGAGGGGGAAAGTAGAGGAATTCAGGATATCGCTGCAGAACAGATATTCGGTTTTATCTGAGGAAGATGACCCTAATGCTCAAGCAATGAACAATAATTTCACAGCTATCATTACGGAGTGCACATTAGAAATAGGCATTAAGATGGTCCAACGGGATACCGGCAAGCTCTCTCAGGAGATGACTAAGAAATGCCAAAACATGAAAGCATCTAATCCCACTGACAGATTAGAACTGGCAGAGCTATCCAAGTTAATAAGCACAAGGTAACCGACATAAGAAAGTTTAATGTGGAGAAAATCGAGCGTGCTCTAAAGAACGGAGGTAGCCTAAAAGCAGTGAAGAGGAAACTAGGCATAGGCAAAAATCAGATGTGTGCATTAAGAGACAAAGAGGGCAATGTCATTAGCAATATGGATCCAAAGAGTTCTACACAAATCTATACAGTAGCCATAGCTAGTGTAATCAGGACGTAAATGGGAAAGGCAGTAATGCACAGCAATGGGACATCTCGCCATTAATGAAAGAAGAAGTAAAGAAAGCCTTTAGAGCAATGCAAAGGGGGAAAGCAGCTGATGAGGATCAGTTAACAGCAGATCTGTTGAAGGACGGAGGGGAGATTGTGCTAGAAAAACTAGCCACCCTGTATACGCAATGCCTTATGACCTTGAGCATACCTGAAGCTTAGAAGTATGCTAGCATCACCTTGATCCATAAGAAAGGAGACATCAAGGACTTGGAAAACTGCATACTGATCAGCTGACAATTCATTGCCTATAAGGTATTTACTAAGGTAATCAATAATAGAGTCGGGGCACCCTTGGACTTCAATCGACCAAATGATCGGGCAGGCTTTCGTAAAGGATATTCGAAAATAGACCATATTCACACTTTCTCACACCTTCTACACAGAGTGCAGAAGAGCCTTATGTAGAAGTATTGGAAAATATCTAACAGCTGCACAGCTGCTGTAATCGGTAGTAGAGTCGGGACACCTTTGAACTTCAATCGACCAAATGATCAGGCAGGCTTTCGTAAAGGATACTCGTAAATAGACCATATTCACATTTTCTCACACCTTTTACACAGGGTGTAGAAGAGCCTTATGTAGAACTATTGGAAAATATCTGTAACAGCTGCACAGCTACCATGATCCTCCTTAGAGTCAGCAATAAAATTCCACTAAGGAAGGGTGTCAGGCAGGGATGCACAATCTCGCTCATGCTATTCACCGCTTGTTTACAGGAGGTGTTCTGAGGCCTGGATTGGGAACAGTTGAAGATAAGAGTTGGTGGACAATACCCTGAGCAATTTGCGATTAGCTGATGAGATTGCCTTGCTAAGTAACTCAGGAGATCAGCTGCAAAGCATGATCAGTGAGTTAGACAGGCAGAGCAGAATGGTGGGTCTAGAAATTAATATGCAGAAAACCAAAGTAATGTTCAATAGCCTCAGAAGGGAACAGCAGTTCACAATTGATAGCGGGGTGCTAAAACTAAAAGTGGCAAGGGAATAAGTTTATTTAAGGCAGGTAGCGACCGCAGATACGGATAATGAGAGTGAAATAAGTAGAAGAATAAGAATGGGTTGGAGTACATTTGGCAGGTTCTCTCAGATCATGAATGGCAGTTTACCAATATCCCTCAAGAGAAAAGTATATAAAGCTGTATCTTATCAGTACCCACTTATGGGGCAGAAATGTGGAGGATAACGGAAAAGGTTCAACTTAACATGGTTATGAGCGCATCGCAAACACATTCTGAAGAGGGCACAATGAAATACACAGCATTGTGTTGTCTGATTGGCTTGGCATTGGGGGCACTTTGCAGGGGTGTCGGTGGGACTACAGCATCTGGCATGCTTGAATGTTTAGCACGGTAGTGAAGCAGATGTGAAAGTGAAAGCCTCAAAAGCAAAGACCCTACAGAGCAGGTAGGGGGAAGTTTTAAGTAGACAGGGCAAGGGTGCAGTCTGTCATGCCTACTTGGACATTTTTAAAAATATTTTCAATACTTTTGTAGATGTATTGGGCAGTGTCTGTTATGGTGTTGGCATGAACTTGTTGAGAATTAGGAGACGTAAGTATAATTAAAGCTTCTTTCTGGGCGAGTTGGTGCATTCTGAATCAAAGAAATATAACAGAGCTAACACATGCATCCACAGAACAAGAAAAGAAATACTAGACGCAAGCTATGACTGTCAACTGAATTTTATCGATGCAAGGGGGACGCCTTATAAAGGTGAGGAACAGATGGGAGCGACACAGTTAGGGATGAACATACTGTGTTGCTCCCATCCTTTTCCCATCCGTTCATCGCCTTTATAAGGTGTCCCACTTCCATCAATAAAATTCAGTTGACAGTCAGTGCATGTGTCTAGTATTTCTTCTCTCGTTCTGTGCAGGCATGTGTTAGTGCAGCTATATTTCTTTGATGCAAGTAGAAACTGTGAAACAAAAAAACTGATTTCAACCTGTTTAATGTCTGTGATGTGTGTGGCAGATGTAAGTATAATAGTGTAGGAAGGATATTTAAATGGTTAAGGGCTGGTTAATGAGTATGCTTAATGCTGAGCCATTTGTACATCCTGCAGTAATTTGTTAAAACATGCAGATGTCTTTAGCCTGCATAAGCCACATACATGTAGGTATAAAACAGTTGACAGCACTGAGCCAAACTGATCCATGTCGCCATGTCCTGCTGAACTCCATGCTAACATATGTTATCAGTAATCGGTCAGCTACATATATTAAAAATGGGAGCAAGCACAATGACTGGTACAGTTTGTTCTGATTTCTTATTTTTGTGTGTCCACTGATTGCTGCATTTCAGATCAGTCCAAGGCTGGTCAACCCGAAGAGAAACAAGACAGCTCGGGAGTCAGTGGCATCTTCAGTGGAGTCACAGCAATCACAAAGGCCATTGAAGCGACTGTAAATGAATCCTATGCCCTGCACTTCAAGCAACCCTTATTTGCCGTTGTTTCTTATTGGTCTCATGACATCCTTTTATATGGACATTGCTAGTTTACGCCCACATTCTGAGCATGCTTTGGCCTGCTGCACATGACTATTCTTCGCAATGTCCCCGTTGATTCTACCAGCTAGCTCTTTTGGGGGGGGGGCATTGGGTCGCCTGTGTACAGCTCAAACAGTGTAGTCAAGGCAGGCAGGAGGGAAACAAATAGCATGTAGTTGTTTTTGTACAATCTCATGAAGTGTGCCGTGTCAGTACTTGCTCTCTAAACTGAGGTCTTCTAGCTTTGGATAGCACACTGTTCATGAGGCGGAATGTCCATTGTTAGTCTTATATTCTTTACTTTGATCTTTGCATCATAGAGGAAGCAATTGTGTGTATACTCGAGTTGAAAAATCAATTACATCACTGTACATAATCATATTAGCTGTTCAATGCCGTAGCAGGAGTCATTTAACATGCCTTCAGAGTGCGAGTGCTTTGGTCGTTGATTTTGCACAAAAACTGAGCTTTTACTGTGCCTCATCAAATAAAGCTGTCATATCAGTCCTTTTAGAAATTTAGAAATGGCATGTATATGGAGTGCTTGATAAAGAACTAAAAAGTTAGCAATACCAAATGAAAATTTCTGTAGTTATGTAGATGTCTTGCTGTCCAGTAGCTACACAATTAGTGCTGCACCCAGAACCTACTTTAGAGAGTTGTTTCATTGGCAGGTACTTTTTGTAGTTGGAAGAAAAGTCTTAGTTTCCACCCTGGAGACAAAATATTCTACAAAGTAATTTTGCATGCTGTGCAGCTTGGCTTGCAAACAAATAAGAATGTTTCTTTTGAGCTTGTAAATGGGAAGATTGCTTGCGATAGGGCTAGTTAACTGGCAGAGAGAGAGAGAAACACTTTAATGAAAAGCAAGAGGTTTTAGCTGGCATCTAACATTTTGACATGCTACTCTGCTTGGGGAAGGATACTGGGGCTAGAAAGACTGGAGGAGAGAGGCAGATAAAATTAGAAAGAAGGAAAAAGGAAGAAAAAACGAATAATACAAATAAAAATAAATGGGCATTGAGTTTGGGCTGAGATGCAGTAACAACTGATTCTGCAAGATATTAAATGATGTGCAATGGCCTACAAAGGGGCTGACAAGTTCACTGCATGAAAAGTGAGTATTGGTGAGATGCAAGGAGGTATTAGAGTTCGTTGGGTAGACCAGTATTGTCTAAAGAGGCAAATAAAAAGTTGATTGCAGAACTCTGCTGCATAAAGCAGGCTAAGGGACCTAACACATGGTTCACTGTTAGAGAGACTTGGATGAGTGACTCCATACAATGTTCATAGTATGCGCGCCTATAGGCGTACGCTGGGCAGTTAAGCAGAATATGTTGTGCTGTCTCTACCGAGCTGCACTTGTCGTAGTGTGGACTGTTTACTTGTCCTAAACGGTAACTCAAACTGTTTGTAAGTGCGGCGTTCAGGCAGAGACGATGATAAACAGGGGAAACATTGGATCTGCAAGAGAACTGTGTACTGCTACGTGAGATGAGGCACTCATAGGTTGGGCAGTGTGCGCCCTTTGCAAGGAGTGTTTTGCAGTTTTTCTATTGTGTGCATTTTGTGTATCAGGGTTCGAAGGTCCTGAGTGGTGGCCTTGACACACTGGAGATGATTGGCAAGAAGACCATGGACATCCTCACTGAGGGAGACCCTGGCTTGCGCAAGAAGAGAGCCATGTTTGAGGGCAAGACAAGTCTGTCCGAGGTGTTGCGGGAGGCTAAGATGAAGGCCGAGAAGGAAGCTGAAGAGAGGAAGGCTGAGGAGGCAGAGGACACGGTCAACTACAGCAAGCTTTTTGATGAACACCAGGGTGAGCTAAACTGTCTGACATGTTCTTAAATGGATTATGGCACTTGCTGTCATGTGTGACCTCTCTGCTCTCAAGTGTTAGTGCACAGCATTTCGTGATGACACTAATAAAAATTAAACCAAGCAGAGATGTTAGCGCCCTTGGGACGTGAAGCAGTCGCAAAATTGCTCTGTGGTTGCAACCTGTGGTATTACTTGAAAGCGTAGATAGTGTAATGTGATGTATTAGCAGCCACTACCGCAACTGATACTCTTAAATACGAATCGAATATCATACATATTCGATTCGTATTCGAATATTCGCACACCCCTAGAAATTAGTAGTAGGATTGCACTGGCAGCATGTGGTTGTGTTTTTTTTCTACTTTCTATTCAAGTTATATTTCAGGCAAAAAACTAATACACTACTAATTTCCCATTGATCAACACCACAAATTAAAGAAAAAATACATTCCCGTATGCTTTCCTTGGTTTCGGTGGCTGTTGGCTTCCTTCTTAGTATGTCATAATGAGCCCCTCATTTCACTAGCCTTGTCTCCTCAGTAGTGTCTGTAAAGGTATATTTTGGATTTTAGCCGTCTCTTTTTTGTGAGGATGATGAAGATTTCCCTGCTTCACAGGTCTTGTGCACCTAGAGGCCTTGGAAATGCTCTGTGGGGAACGGAAGACAGCTGTGCAGCAGAAGCTCATGGAAGCTGGAGAAGAGGAAAAGGCTGAACTTAATGGATTGCTTGAAAAGATCAAGAAGACTTGTGAGAGTCTACCAGCAGCTGACGACACTCCAGGTAGTATTTTAAGTGCTGCTGAGTACATAGTACCTACCTACCGTGCCATGTTGAACACTCCCATTGCTGCAGTCTGAAACATTGAACTGAGAAGAACTCGTGAAGTTCTTGCATTCACTAATTATGATGGCTGCTTGTGGTGCAGCCACTCAGATGCAATTTGGTCACTATTCCTTTTAAAGGTGTGCCCTTTTTACAAGCAGTCACGTGGTCCTCGCTCAGCTAGCTTTCATGTGTTGAATTGCAGATGACGAGCTTGAACAAGAGTTTGAAAAGTTGGTGACAGGACACCTTTCCGAGATTGGCCTCAATCTTAGAGGGGAGAAACTGAAGGAGGTAAGTGTGCATGGTGCTGTCAGAAAGCTCCACTTTTTTTTGAGCCTGGGTGCAGTTTTGCATATTTATGTTTGAATTTATGAAAAATTGAAAAGCTGTTGTAAATCCTGATTTGCTTGTGGACGCAGATTGACGTTGCATTGTTTTGCTCCAAGGCTATTATTGTTGACTCTTGTGCAGACTGATCTAGAAGTCAGGGAGTGGCTGCGAGACTGCATGGCACGCCAAGAAAAGGGTGAAAAAGTGGATGCCAAGGTAGGTAAGCTGCTGGAACCTGGCTGGAGTAGTTCTATTACTCACCATTTATTAAGCTCACTAGTTGACCTCACAGTTTGCACATGCTTACAGTGCAAATGTGGCTGTCCAGTTTCTCTTTGTGCACTGAATCGAATGCGGTGGAAGAGTTTTTTTTTTCCCTTTGTTGTTCAATGTTAGGAACACAGTGCTGATCATATTGCTCATAACTTAAGACTACTTAAAGTGGTTTGTAACACTTCTGCAACCTCTCCTTTGAAAATTTTCTCATGAGCATGTACTCTTATGTCCTCCTATACAAGAAATCTAAGTGAAACTTTGTATTCATTGATACAACAAAATCCATCCTGATAAAGTAGAAGCCACAAAGTATGACAGATTGAGAGAGCAAAGCAGGTTGAAAGAGACGCAAGGATGGGGCAAGGCAGGTTTTTCAGGGTTAGTTTTAATGCTGCTATTGGACCGTGCAACTTATGCTTATGCTGTTAGTGAAACTCCTAAGCGGGCACCAACGTAGCACTCTGACTTGACTTGGCTTGCTTTTTTCCTAGGAGATTTACAGGCGAGGGATTGAGACCCTGGCCGAGATGACTGCCAAAACTATGGAGCTGTACCACAAGGTTGCCGAGCTTCTGCTTGTGAAAACTTCACCTGACAGGACGCCCATGCACTATGCCACTCAGCTGACAGGGTGCGTCCTCTGACTTCTTGCATATTTACAGCTATTTGTTGAATTTAAATAATTGAAGCACTTCATGCAAGGTTGATAAATACTGCAGTGGTGGCCAAGTGGTTGAGCATCCACCTCGCATTCGGGAGGTGCGGGGTTCAATCCCCAATGCCGCCGGATACCCACCGGTGATAAAATGGGTACAAGCTTTCCCCTGGTCTGGTGCTCGACTTATTTAGGCTTAAATGCTTGGGAAATGGGTCATTGACCCCACCTTGAGAATTGAAAAATACCTTGTGCCATGATGGTCTTTGGCCATAGATGCCCTTGCGCCATAAAAATCTGTCATCATCATCATCAGCAAGGTTGATAAATGTAGCACAATTGAATGAGCAACTGTGCACCCCCCCCCCCCCCCCCCCTCACCCCACTCTCCTCTTTTACTTTCCGTGCGATAGAAAACTAAGTTAGTGCAGGCCTTGTCGGTGAAAGATGACTGACCGACATGCAACTTAGTGCAGCAATTCCCTTCACTAAATTGCGAGGACATACTGGTTAATGACATCCTAATCAAAATAAAGAGGAAGAAATGGGCTTGGGAAGGGCATGTAATGCAAAGGCAAAATAACCGCTGAACTCCTTCAGGGTAACAGAGTGGATTCCAAGAGAAGGCAAGTGTAGCAGAGGGTGGCAGAAAGTTAGGTGTGCGGATGAGATTAAGAAATTCGCGGGGATACTGTGGCCACAGCTGGCAAAAGACAGGGTTAACTGGCGAGAAATGGGAAAGGCCTTTGCCCTGCAGTGGGCGCAGTCAGGCTGATGACGATGATTGCGATGACTAGTGTAATGGTCTGCATAGGTATCAAATGTGTACTCCAGTGCACTGCATTTTTAAGTAGTAACTGCATATGTGTACATGAGCTGCTTAGCACAGCATTTTGTCTTAACAGTCGCCTTTTGCTTCTTGCAGTCTAACTGCCGTGCTCTGCACTGAAGTGGCCATCTTGTCAGCGCAGTGTGGACGCTGTCTCAACACAGCTGCTGTAAGCCTGTCTTGCACTAATTTAACAGTGGTCTCTTTAGAAGCATTGTAGGCGACATGCAAATGCAAAAAAAACTTTGTCTTTGCAGGATGACTCGGAAGACCCTGATTCAGTTACGCCACTGATCACCAACATCTACTTGGAGGTGAGACACTGCTGGCGATGCTTCTCCGCTTTCGGGTCCTAAAGAGGCTTCCTACAGTGAATTCCAAATGTACATGTGTGAAGGGCCTATGAAGCATAAAGTATAATCAGGAACTCTTCACTAAAACTTGCTTGCATGCAGAACTTTTGTGCCTTTGTCATATTTAAGTGCTGACTACGTACCACAGGCATGCTGTCATGCGTACTATGCAGTCTTTGGAATATGATTCAAAAATGCTTTTTTTATCAAGAGCCATAAATAATTGGTGGGCGAGATTTTGGAGCAGTTATTGGGAAGGTATTGCCTTTGCAGTGTGTGGTGTGTCAAACGTTGTGGACTCTAAACTAAACTTCGTGCTGCGTTTTGTTTTATCCACATGAAATTGCATGGAATAAAAATCATTTGAGCTAGAGTGTGGATAAAGCTAGGTTTTTAGCAGAACTCAAATTGTGCTTATTCAAATACTACAGTTAATTGCAACATGGAAGCATTGCCTGTATTTTGAAGTGATCTTGGCTATGATTTGCAATTTAGACTAATGTTTCACGTGCAGCGAGTTTTGGCATTCATTTGGCTATGTAATGGCTTTTTACTGCATGAAAAAAAATTTTTTAAATGCTGTCTTGCAGGCTTCAAATAGCAACACCTACATCCAAGATGGCTTCCAGCTTCTGGTGCCAATACTACAACTGCTTGCTGTGCAGCAAAAGCTTGGCTGAGCTGTTGCTTCCGACTGCGGACAGCAACTTGTTGCATGCTTAAGTGAGGAACTGACTGTTGAAAAAAGCACTGCATGTGGTGGTCTGAACGCACAGCACAGAATGCTTGTGTTGAATGCAGTGAATATTAAGTGAACTGTTGATACTGTAATTCAGGCCTAGCACACAAGCTTTGTGTCGATTAAGTCATAGCCTGCTGCATTTTTAAGAATCCTGAAGGCTGATGCTCAGGCTTGAGCATTGTTAGTGTGCAGTATGCACATAACTAGAGGCGGTAAGCTGTACACTGGTAATTTTGCAGCCAGGCATTCCACTTCGTGAGCTCAAAATTGCACTACGAAGTTTGTTAGCTGTCATGTCAGATGTTTCACGAATACTGATGCTTCAGAATGTACATACTACTGTGCTGGGATATGTTGTTCTCCGCATCTCACTGTAGTCACTGTTGTGCTGGTATGTTTGTGTACATAAAATATACAAAACCGAGGTATTGCACGGGGCTTTTGCTGGGTGTCCTGTGCAGCCGAGCTAGAGAATGAAAATGCTACATTTAGCTTGAGTCTGAACTTGATATTTTTGTTTGAGTTTCTCTTGTGTGCCTAACTGTACTTTTATGTATTGGCTTATCACTGATTGTTGATCGAAGCAATGGATGGTGGCCATAAGCAGTCTTTATACAGATACTTGCAGAGTGCATTTGAACACACCTGACACACTAGCGTCCATGAGTTGGGAGGCAATATCTTTTTTTCTGTTCATGGGTGGTGTTGAGGGTGGTTGTGCCCTGTACACCATGGCAGCTGTTAAACTGCACTGCTAAATGCTTAGAGAAGTGTGCTGTGCATGTGTGGCTATTGCTGTAAGTCTCGCTCTTTTTATGCTGCGTAGAAAGAGGAATTTTATTGACAATGCAGTATTTGTCCTTTTTACATTTCTTTTGCTTATTTGAGGTCAGAATTTTTGTTTAGGAAATTCAACCATGCTAACTGACTGCTAAGCTAAAAGGCGTGATAGCACAGTACAGTGATGATGTGGAGTGCATTTAGTAGGTACTCTGCTGAAAAAGTCTGAAAAATGAGTTTCAGATAGTGCAGCAAGCTATAGAAATGGAAGTGATGGGGTAGCGCTAAGCAAAACAAAGAGCACCACATGCTAGGAAGCAGAGTTGATATACTAGCTGAAGTCTAGAAGAGGATTATAGACATGGATGGAGCATCTAATGTGTATAACAGACAACCAGTGGTTTGTTAGGATAGCAGTCTATTCCAAAAGAACGGCAGGTGGGTAGTAAAGATTAAGAAATTTCTGGAATAGGATGGCTACAGTCGGTGCAGGACGTCTAATAGGAGATACATGGGAAAGGCCTTTGTCTTGCAGTGGCCATTCCTGTACTGATAATGGCGGTGAACACAGTAATGATGCAGACAAGGCACACCTGTCGTCTCGCATCACCAAGAGTACCATGCATTCACCTATGAAGAATGTAGTCACCCTCCGTTTTTGTGAGGTTTACGCTTAGTCTCATGGGCCACCTTGTGTATGTCATTTGTTGGCTGGTGCCAAATGGTGCTTTTACTGGGCATGCTCATTCTCTGTTATCATGCATACGCAGCCTCTATGTGCAGGGTGCTGATAAGGCTTGTAACGTCTATGCATATAGAGCGCTATTCTTTCATGCTTGTGTAATCGGGCTATACCTTCTTGCTATCAGTTAATGAAAAAAAGAACAGTTCCCTTGACTCAACAGAATTTCTTTGCTACTTGTCGCAGCGGCTTCGCTTTATCTTTTGTGCAAAGCATGTTTTCTATAGAATGAACATTTAAATGCCAGTACAGCCATTAATATTTATTACTACCAGCAGTCATATATATGAGCAGTGCTGCACAGCCGACATGTTACATTAATGAAAGCTGCTGCAGCACTTGCAGGCAGCGAGGATGCAGTATTTATCCGCTGCGTAACCTGTCATGCTTTGCACTGGCCCTAGCTTAGTCACAGGGCTGGCTATGTGAAGCTGCTGTGAATTCAAGAGTGTGGTTTTATGAGGATTATTTAGAACTGACAAATCCTGGCATGCTGTCTTGTCAGGAAAATTAAAAAAAGAGGAAACTGTGAACTCTGAAGGAATTGCCCATTCTTATTAGTTGGGTGTGTAAGTGTTCTTTCATTGCTGGCTCAAAACCAGGCAGATGGCTAGCTTTTGAAGGAGGCTTTGATAAATTCTTCAAACCAAGTTTTGATACCAGGTATATCGAAAATGCAAGTAGTGTAGGCTAAGTGCAGTCTGTGGTTAGTAACTGCCCTGGTATCAAGAAACACAAACCTCCTCACACATTCAAGGTGCCCCAAACTCTCATCTAATGCCAAGTAAAAAGCCTTGGCATAAACTGATGCAGGGAAACCTTGCATTGCAACTGTCATCTGCATCTTGGAACACTGCCCAATGCACAGGGACAAGACAAACACCAGAAAAACTGAATGAGTGCTGTCAACACGTTTAGCGCATTAAGTGCACGGGATCTGCTAGGTATAAAGTCATCACACTGGTATCATATTAATCCGCTTTCCATTCTCTCTTTACCGAACTAGAATTAATCTTAAAGGGCCACTGAAAAGGGTGTTTGAGGTTGTCTATAAAATGCTCGCATTATGTAGAGTACAGGCCAACGAGCGTTTATGCCGCGTACGAGACCTCAAAAGCAAGCCGATAATTTACAATACAATTTATAAAACTCCCGCTTCCGCGGCTAGCAGTGACCTGCGGTGCTCGGCTTTCGCCCGATTCCGCGCTCGTTACGTCAGCAGCAGACTGCCAGCATTGGTTCGCGCACTTCGGCAGCCAGCGGACAAGCGCTGACATTTCAGCGTGCAAAAAGTGACGAGAGGAGAGAGAAAGGCGCGATGACGCAGAAATTCAAATTTTGACTACAGATAACTTAGCTTCCACAAAACGCATCTAAAAAATTCTTGCTGGAGGATATTTGTGAAGCGGCATCCTTTAGCATCCTAGGCACATCGCATCTTTGTTGAGACCCGTTTAAGTAAAAGATTCTTCAGAACTTCTTTTACTGAACTCCCTCAACTTAAAGACGAAATGGGTACTAAGAACCCTGTGGAACAAAATTTTCTGCATTAATTTCATAATTCTAGTTCAGTAGCCTCTCCTTTGTGTTGTTTAAATGCCTGGCAAATATTCCTAGCACTAGTGGTTCATGAGAAATTGGGTCAGTTGTTACAAAAATTGATGTTTTGAGGTAATTGGCTTTGAAGTAAAAAAAAAGCTTCATTACAAATTTATACTCAACAAATGTGTGTTGATATAGAATTCAAACAGCCACCAAGCTAGGTAGTCATCTCCACTATCAATGTTTCTTTTATTTATTTGTTCTTCTAATTTTAGGGCCTCTTTGATCAGTTGTGCAGCCCTTTCCATTAAGTCATCGCAGGTTCGCCTAATAAAAACGCTAAGGCGCCCATGTGCTGTGCAATGTCAGTGCACATTAAAGATCCCCAGGTGGTCGAAATTATTCCGGAGCCCTCCACTACGGAGCCCTCCACTACGGCACCTCTCCCTGTCTTCTCTCAGTCCCTCCTTTATCCCTTCCCTTATGGTGTGTTCAGGTGTCCAATGATATACGAGACAGATACTGCGCCATTTCCTTTCCCCAAAAAAACCAATTATTAAGACAACCATTGTGCCATTCAGCATTCTGGTGAAATACCAAACATGTGAATGTCTCCTCAGGCGATGCTGCCATCATTAAAAGCAAGACCAACAAGGACATCTTTTGTCAGCAAGTGCCAAAAAAATTCAACACCAATTTTCGTTTTGAGTCTTTTCATGGAGACATCTTTTTTTGCTTTCTCAAGCATTTGCTAGCCATGGTCAGGAAGTTGCTTTTAGCTTGTCTGTGCATGCTGTCGACAGCAAGTGTTCGAAAAATAACTCTTCGAAGACAATAACTGTCATATGAAGTGGCACCCTGCGCCAGGCAGCAAAGCCAGAATTCAAGAGCATGATGGTCAGCACAGGCTGATTAGCGCAGAGTCAGTGCTTCCCGAACCAGTTCTATGGCATTAGTCATTCCAATAACTGCCATAAGCGAGTCCCAGAGGTGAAAAAAAAAAAAAAATCGATATACCTGGTGATATGACGCTCAAGCAGCAGAACAGTAAAAACCGCATTTCAGACGAATAGTCTAGCTATATTTTAATAAAAATAAAATGCGAGGAAGCTTTTCTTTGTTGCCAGATGAACACTAACAATCCCTCTAAACCTGGAGAAAATTAGTGTACCTGTTAATTTTTTTGAGGCGAAAGGTTCACTACGCTAGGTAAAGCAGATTTCGCCATGCGTTGCCAGTTGACCTTCAAGTGAGCTAGAGGTCAAGTGTGGCTATAGGCCTTACCATGCATTCCACCATGGTGTCACACCACTTGACTTTAAACCTTTCGATTCGCTGGTAGAGGGTGATAGAATAGGCCGCAGCGTTCATTAGGTGACCAACCTCTTGTGATGAAAGATTAATTTGCCTGCCACCTACCATGGTGGCAGGGTGGGCACGCTGCCTATCCAGTGTGCAGAACGCACTCAACATTACAGACTCCAAGCTACGTCTACTTGCCTGATACACCACAGCTTTCACTCTCTAACCAGGTTCAGCAGTAAAACTGCAGTTAATTTTTTCCAACACAAAAAGAGCTACATGTTGCACATAGTATGGGTGGTCACCGCCTAGCTTTGGAAAAATGTCATTTTTTGTGTTAAAACATTATTGCCGAGCAAGTAAGACATTGAATCTTGTTCAGGAAAAGGAACAAATTTCATCTAAAAAAAGAAACCCACAGTATTCTATATATATATATATATATATTTATTTAGCCTACCCTGTGTGCTCTGCAGGCCTCCCCTCTTTTTTTTTCCTTTCATGCTGTTATCTTCTTGCTGATAGTCGGCACTCATCCCGTTTTTCTGCTGTTCACTCTTGTGATGCGAGTCATGCAGTGTTCCAAGATGCAGTCATGCAATCTGAACATTGCACCCGGTGATCTGCTTTGCTGTCACATGCAGCTGTTAATTTCTCAAAACATTTAGCTGTTTTTCAGACTGTGCTTGAAACTCGATATTGTATTATGAAATTTCAGTCTTCAGAAGGCTTATGGCTGTGGAGTTTGTGTTGCATGTTTACATGTGCAGCAAAAGGGTCAAAGTGTGGCCCTTAATTTGCTGGGGTTTCTGTGTTATGAAATTCACATGCCCTTATAAATTTGTATGTAAATTTCTCTAAATAGCTGTGCATTAGCCCTGACCTAGCTGTGTGCATATGTGCAGAAGAATCTGCCTTCTATTCCTTTCTTCTACAACATTAATCTACAAGCTGACCTGCATGAACAGAAGCAAGTTGACGTTCACAAACACTCCTGGTGTCTTTACAAGCCTCCTGATATATCAGCTGTTGTGGAAATGCACTGAACTTCTGAGATTACGTACATTGCTGTCTTGTTCTTACTTTTATTTTTCACTACTTTCGCATCACACTTGTGGTAAAACCTGATCTGTTTCCTTTTCTTCCCCGCAAGCATGTTGTTGTCAGGGTTAGTGGCCTGTCATGTGGCCTTGCCCTCTGAATTCACTTCTGGGCATTGCCCTCAACCTACAAGCCATGAATAAAAATACACGTTTATTTGTGTGTCTGTCACTTTCTCTCCATTCGCTCTAATGAAAAGATGAAAAGACAATGAAAAAAAAAAAACGTTTATTTCTGAAGGTATCACTTTCTCTTTTTTTGCTTCAACAATGCATCTCTCAAGGCAATCTGAAATAGCAAAATGAAGATCGTTAGAGACATTTTATTTGAAACAGGAAAGAAAAGGACTTATTTATTTTGCATGCCCTCAATCGCCGAAGCATTGTAAAGGGTAGAGGGGAGTGGGTTTCAAAAAGCAAAACAAGAACGTAAAAGCGGCAGCGTGAAAGGTTAAAAAGCAAGAAAACGACATTTGTGTGACATTTGATTCATAATACTTAGCGCAGTAGGGTACACACTTGTAGATAGCTTTTATAAGTACAGTAGCTCCCATTCACTCCTGTCGACACCCTTGTGTCTTGTGAGAGACGGCAACAGTTGCTCAAAAAAAGCAAGAACAAACAAAAAGTAGGGGTAATTGGTGCGCACAACTTGAAGTTCAAAAAGTGTCTCTCTCTCTGAATAGAGACGTGGAGTCAGAACCGCTGCCGATGTCACAGGCAAGGTTAGGAAAGAAATCTGTTGCAAAAACTGCCTACTACTCGCCTGTTTTTCACGGAAGGAGCGCTTTTGCTTGCGTTTTAGCTTGTGCTTGACCATGTTGAAGGCCTTGTTCTTGCGTTTCTCCTTGTTGCTTTGGCTAGCAAACTCTCCTTTCTTCTTCTTTCGACCTCCAAACTTCTCTCGACCCTCCCTTCCCTCCTGAAGATCCAAACATGAAGGGCAAGTTAGCATGCACTATGGGGCATGTACTGGGTACAATGTACAATAGACTCCCGTTAGGGGGACACTGAGGAGAACCCTATCAAAATTTTTTTGTTAGGGGAATGTTTCGCCGGGCAAGCGTGCGAATACACAAGTGCTGCCTTGTACGATCACCGACCATCGTGCCATCATAGCTTTTCATCGACCGTGGCGATCATCTGACAAGCCTTAACAGGCTCCTTCACAGTTTAACTAGCACTTGAAGCGGTACTTGGAGTTCCTCTGCTGTTCGGCGCTTGTAAATCGAAGCGCGTCAAAACCACAGGGCACGCAAAGCTCATAGACGCGAAGCGCCATAACAAATTGAAACTCTCCTGGCCGCCTGTGGCGCCGCCAAGCATCCGTTTTCTTTGCTTCCAACATTCAGGTTGTCTTTTGCCTGCCTTCCTTGTGTGATAAAAGTGCACTATTGGTTTTAACACAAAACTTACTTCAATATTGATCTGCGCAACCTGCCTTTGTCAGCCTCAGAGATTCGTGACTCTAAGTAGGATGGAAAATTCCTCCAAGGTGGCGTCTCTTGTCCTATGGCGTCACTACGCTTGTACTTGCGAGATTGGCCTGTGGTGGCGATACCTGTATTTTGGTTCTTGCTATTTTCTACCTTGCAAGAGCTTTGTTTTCAGTAAGAGCGGCGTTTATGTGATCAGGAGCTGGTATTCTATCGATACAAGCTAACTTCAATTTCTCCTCAGTGTCCCTTTAAAGGGGTGCGAAACACTGCTTGAACGTATGCCGGTTACACTTCAGATGGATTCTTTATGTCACACAGATGCTGAATAAAAAATAATTACAAGAATCGATGCATAGGAACGAGAGTTATTCAATGAAGAAATTTCGAAATACAAGCAAACAAAATGCTGCCCTCAACTCGAATTTCGCGCAGCTTCCCATTCCCATGTCACTCTCCCAATGACGACACTTAGTGCGACCAATCAAAACGGCCTATCTGAGCACGAGTTGGCCACGGAAGTTTGCACTCCAAGATTGCCTCTTCTCTGTAACTCGTTCTTTCCAAGGCTGGCAACGCCGTTTGCACGGTTCACAACAACAATGTGAACGCCCAGCTGACCCAGCGATGCTTCATCGTCACGCCGATGGTGCAGAAGGGAACACTGATAAGTGACGTTCCCTGACTTATGGATCCGAACTGGATCCGACTCGATCGCGAGATACTGCGACGGTGTGACGGCCTGCGCAAGATATCAGACACATTTAGCATAGCGCGTACCGCTACTGCTTACTGCGCTACTACTGCCCGTCGCTCCTAGCGCCCTGGTTGGTCATGGCGAGCAAGGAGCGCGGAACGGGCACCATCTGGCGCCGCCGCCCGCTGATGCCTCCACAAGCTGACGATGCGCACTGCTAAACGAACTGCTGTTTTCTTTGCATCCTTCCTTGGGACCGAAACGAAACGTTGTGCAATGGCTCGATCAGATCGATTCCGCAAGCCGTTCTCAGATAACATAGAGAGTAGCATAAGTGCTGTGTGCTAGGTCGTAGTGATGTTTACAGAGAAGCGCAAAGTCCTTCGATGTAAAAAGTAGCCAGAGCCTCTGTTGGTGTATTTTGTTTTGCTTGCTTTACAGCGCTTTTATCTAAAGCAAACTAGTTGGTTTTGTTGATGTAATATAAAACACAAACACTTGACCAAAACATATCTCTAGTTAAAAACCCAACTTGGGGTATATTTACTGTTTGTCCAATCATAAAGCTAGCGCAAAGTGATGTCATATCCGCTGCTAAAAACCGCCACTGTATGGTGACACCGTCAGCATCATGAATTTGTTTTTGCGAGCTAATTAAAATATTAAAAACTGGAGTATACGCAGTTAGACCGATGCTAATAGCATCACTATAACTCATTCTATGCAACCAAGAGGGAAAACAATGCACTGAAAATGTGTTTCGGGCCCCTTGAAGACGATTTCTCGGATTAAATGAACAATGCGAGGCCTTTGGCTTGTCTCCCATGGGACTCAATGTAAAAAAAGTCCGCTTAAGAAGAACTGTTTCGCGTGTCCTCCAGTTAAGATGAACTTTTGCAATGACCGTGAACCATAGCAAACCAAATCTTTAGCTTCAGAATGGTTTTCAAGTAAAGTACGACCAGGTGGCAAATAGCACTACCCACAACAGCACAAATACTACAGCCTAAAAAATGTAGCTAAAAAGAAAACAGGATCAAGACAACTGAATGTAGGGAAGAATAATATGGTACCTTGATTGAAGCCAGTCGCGACTCTTTTGTACTTCTTGGGTTCTTGACCAGCTTCTCTATATCTCTGAGAGACACGAGCTCCTTCCTGTCAATGGAGAAAAGCAGCTACTGTGCACAAAGACTACATCACAGGGCTCAATACAGCTTCCAACATGACACTAAACTGCTCGTGAGGGCTTAGGGCTCCATAGTGTTAATCATTCTAATTTATTAAACTGCTCAAATAAAGGGCAGGTACACTGTACGAATATTAAGGCCCCTAGTTTATTGCAATTGTGTAAAAAATTAGATTTATACATTTTTCATGGAATTGTGTGCTATCACCACATTCTCTTTTTTGATGCTATTGTTGTTATGGACATCTGCAGAACTGACAGTAGGATAAAAAAAAAAAGAACTTCTTTTCCCCTCATTCGCACGAACATAAAGTGAGGAGGGAGTTTGAGAACTCGGGCCAATTTTAAAAGGAACATTAATTATAAAAGGAACATTACAGTTATCGTGCAATCTCAAACTCTTTAAGGCAACCATAGCCGAACCCCCCCCCCCCCCCCCCCCCCCCCCCCCCCAAAAGAAGCACAGACGGCATGCTAAAATATGGGAGCAGCAGATACCTTGGCGTTATTTCAGAGGCAATGCTTCAGATGCATGCGCCAGGATCGAGTGAAGCCAAGCCTTCGATACTTTAATGCACATCACCACAGCCATGCCTCAGCTACTCGATACTTCGAGCTGCCCAGTCCTGCACCCATTTGCCCCTCTTTGCTTTCTCTACTCCACTCATCTCTTTCTGTGCCTCCCATTCCTCAATGATTTGCCTTCTTTCTATATCCATAGCCACCATATCCTCTGCACTTGTAATGCTGTGCCCTTTTGCCTCAAGATCATTAAAAAGCTGATCTTTGAAAAAAAATTTCCATTAATGTAGTCAAAACTTTGACATCTTCAGGGAACACGTTTTTGTGTGCTGATTCTAAATATGTAATTTAATTTAATGCAAAACAAGTCCCCATGCACTTATGTGATATGCTGTGTAACCTTTTGCCGATAGGTTTTAAGGAATTTTTCTGCAGGAAACTTGAGCTGTGGGATTTAGAAGTTGCCACTTCAGGAACGGGAAGGAAAGTTTGTATTCCTGTTGCTGGAGTGGCAACTTCAAAACCCTATAACTCAAGTTCTATGATATGCGGGATGATAATTTTACTCTTATTGGATTTTTTTATGTCAAGACAAACCAATGGCATGCATTTGAGCAAGTTCCCTGCAGAACTTGGCTAAGTCATGTCAATGCTTCGAGCGGGAGGTTTTTGTCATGTCTCATGAAATGTGCAAACAGCCTGGCCAAACTATGCTGTGCCTGTTGTGTTGTTCGGCTGCACAGTTCCACTCTGCTGACACATCCTGGTTTGCTCTGCATTAGCAACTCGACACAGGGCGCTCTTGCACAACCATTCATTAGAAGGGTGCACTGCAATGAGCATTGCGTGGGTCTACAGCACCTTCTGATAGTGGCTTCTGTGCCCCACCTTTCCCATAGTCTGGGCTTCAGAACCTCATTTATCAGCACAAAGTAACGTCCACAGCACACTAAACACTGGCAAATCACTGCTTGGCCAGTGGCTGGTCCCTCGAGCATCAGTCGTGTACCGCATCACTAACCTTGAGAGCTTCAATGTTACAACCTGCTTTTCTTCAATTCGCTGTGTGTACGACAAAAAAAAAAAAGCGAAACACATCCTATAGCAGCTGGTAGCTTAAAACTGACAAACATGCTGACCTGGCCCTCTACTGATAGAAACTGAAATGCAAAAAAGGAGGACTACATATGGGATGACGACTTGCATTCCAGTGAAAGTATGGCACACTGAGAAAGCAAATAGGCATTGTGCTTCTCAGCAATTGACAGCTTGAAATTAGGCAGTAGACCAATATATCTATCTGGACTTGGCTTACCAACAACCAAACCATACAGACACGCATTGTGAAAAGCATAGCCAACAGCACTTGCCTCTCGCCAATAGCAGCATCAGCCTCAGAAGCAGCAGCAGCAGAGGCAGCTTTGGCATCAGCCTTCTTCGTGAACCGCTGTGGCAGCGCTGCTTTCATCTTCTTTGCAAGCTGAGCAGCGCGAACCTTGGCAAACTCCTGCTGGCTAAGGATTCGGGTTTCTGAAACTTGCGCTGCTTTCTGCACCCGTTCCTGTAGGCTGAGTAAAGGCTTGCCTTTCTCCTGGTCATTCATGGGGAAAACAAATAGGCAGGACTTAAGAGCACAGCCGTGCACACATCACCAAGTGTGCAATGCAGCTGAGAACACAGAGTGTCCACTATATTAAACAAGTGAGCAACATGAAAAACGGTTCAAAAACTTGCATAATATTGATGCTAACTAAGCCTTACCACTAAAGAAAACTATGCAGCTGATGTCAACGCTGATGAATCACAATCACTAGGATGACAACTGACCAGTCGGGGTACATCAGGCATTACAAGATTAACAGGCAATTGGAAGCAGGAACGCATGACAACACTTGGAACACAAATTCCATAACGAAACAAATGCCACTAATGAAGCCAAAGCAAAAGCGGGTCACGTATGAAGCTCGGTTGACTAGACAGCAGAAAAACAGCAGCGCCGTAAAAAGCATTACCTGTAATTGCTTTGACAGACCAAAACAAGACACCACAGGCTACACTCAATAAGCCAAAAAAATACATACCGTAGAAGCACACTTCTCACTTTCTTCCTTGATGTCTCCGCCCTTGCCTTCATTGCCATCTTTAGTTTCAGGCACGTTATCATCGTCATCCGAGTGCTGCACATCTACCCAGCTATCAGAGTCATCATCCTCATCGCTATTCTCATCTTCTTCATCTGCACAGTACCACAAGACAGACATTCCACGATTTGAGATACGACATCTCTCTCCACACCGAAGATAAAAAAAAAATCTAATACAAGCAAAAACCAGTTCTCACCAGGATGAAACAAGATACGGAAGAATGCAGACATTACAAATGCACTGTGTTTTCCTTTGTAAAACTCTAGGTCTGTGTAGCTAGGCTAGATATGAATTACCATATTCACACGTATCTGATGCGACCACGAATACAACACAAGGGGAGGTTTGAGACCTCATGAAAAAAAATAATTATTCCGCGATCTCAGCCTGTTCAAATCAACAACAGCCAAAGGCTCACGCAGAAATACGGAAGCAAAGGATACGTCGATACCATTTGAGAGGCAATACTTCAGAAATGTGGTCAATTTTTGGTCACGTGTGTATACAGTTGAGTATATCCCGAGTAGATGCCTCAGGGCCAAAAGATAGATATGCCGTATATACTCGTGTAATGAACCCACTTTTTTTTCTCGAAAAGTTGACATCAGTTAGGGGGGAGGATTCATTACGTGAAAGAAAAAAAGTTTAACCAGATTTTTTTGGAAGGGTCGAAATTTCACATCATACCTCCGTCTGTATTTTAGTTATTAAAAAACGCACGCAGTCAAAAGCATTCGTGCCGCTGGTGTTCACTTTGTTGCGATCCGTCAATTTTTTGATAGCTGGCGGCTAAAAAAACACACAGGATGGCTATGAGTGTCTAATGTGAACGTTTAAGTCTTAGCTTAGAGCACACAACATCTTGGCGCAATGCCAAGTTCGCCAAGCGCACCCTCCTCCCAAATCCCTCTGGCAGGAGCTCTCCTCAAAAGATAAACAAGTGGTGATGTTATCATGTTATCCGCGGGCAGCCTCTTGGCGCTGGCAAGGTCTGCGCTGCGGACAGCACAAAAACTGTGGAACCTGCTACAAAAAGCTAAAGGCTAAAAAAAAAGTAAATGCTGGACGACAAAAGTGGGGGGGCGTGTTCATTATGCGAGTATATACGGTAGGTGTCATTCAGCGCTGTTCCACCTGTTATGGAAAAAAAACTCATGCACTCTACGTGCCGTCATTCTCAAACATGTTGCTGTCAAACGCATCCTGTCTAAATACAAATTATAAACTAAAGAAACTATTGCGCCCATCTGTTGTCACCTGAGCTTTTAATTTGATGCTTGGAATTTTTGCTATGCAGCAATTTCTCGCCTTTCTGGTCTCGTAAGCCCTTTCATGGTTACTTTTTCCTGTGCTTTTAATCATCTGTAGGTGTTTATATGGTTTGATGCAAATTCTCAAATTCTCTCTTCTAATTAGCTGTTAACATTGATGAGTTAAATTATGCTGTCCAACTTTTATGTTTGCTGTAAAATGTTTTCCTCAGTGCACAATAAGATTGACTGACTGACTGATTGATTGATTGATCGATCGATCCAACCAACGAACAGCACGTGACAGTCACGCTCGTTATAAGCGGGCTCGACAGTACAATGCAACACTCCGCCCCGTGCATCACAATGCACTGGTGCTCTGCTCGCGTTGAGTGTCAGATACACCAAGTATAACACTGTGCAGCTACACATGTATGCTGATGCTATCAGCACTTGAGTAAAATTTAGCTGAACAGAGGGAAAGGTCCTTACCATCATTCTCCTCTCCATCAACATTTAACACTTCGGCGCCAGGCACAAAGCTGGCGGCTTTTAGTTCACCATACTGCAAAACCTTAAGCTCTTGCGTTTCTTCTGTCGGCTTGCCCTGGAAGATGAGCAAGTGGCATTATTACAAATGACAGCATCAAGCCAGAACTGTAGTGCTAGGAACTGCGTTCAGTGTGTGAAATTTAGCACCCACATAAAGCATAAAGAAAGGAATACTCAGATATGGTTCTCGTACAAGAGATTGCACAATATAATGTGCTATTACATTACGTGCCACTTGGCAGGCTGAGGCTATTAAAGAGAGGGCACAAGCACAATACAGTACTTGTGAATTCCTCCAGTGTCATTATTCCTCTTTTTTCCCAGTTAAGATCAAAAGCAGAGACTACAAACCTAACTGCGCCTCACAGGTATCGGTCACAAAAAACGCTTAAGCTAGAAACAACACCCTCAAGAGGGGGGAAGGAGAGAGAAAAACCTGCACCTAAGAACTTGTAGCAAAACCATGTTCAGTAAAATTTAAGAATACAGTAGAATCTCGGTGACACAAATACAACTGATACTAATTTCGCGATGATATTAATTTGCAAAATTTCATTTCGGATGTTCCGAAATCTCTTCCGCGCCACTGCAGATGATACGAACATGCAAACCGCAACCGCACCCTCCAGCACTAAGCGCTGCTACTACATGACCGACGTCGCAATCGCCAGTTGTGGTATATGCACCGTGAGTAGTGAGCTCTGGCTGCAGGGCTGTAAATAAAACCCGTCAGCCATAAACAAATTTGCGTGAAAGCATTTTTCATGTTTCTGCATATGAATCATTCGTTGGGAAGATAAAAAATTTCGGATTATAGCAAAATTTTTTCACGACCCCATGAGATTTGTATCACTGAGATTCTACTGTATTGAGTTGGAGGACAGTGATCTTGAATGCCATCATTGACAGAAAATAGAAACGAAAGCCACTTGCTTGTAGAATTTCTGCAGGTTTAGCATCAGCCAAACTTTTTAACAGTGAATGTCTAAAATTATACCCATCTTATGTGAGAAGTGCACACATTTGCACTGTTGCTTTCTCCAAATTAGTGCCATAAGCTAAAGCTTGCTCATCCTTGCAATTGCAAGACAGCCCATACATTGTGAGCAACAAAACAGCTCACAACCAAAAATTGATTCTCCAAGTAAAAATTTGAAAGTAGAGCAGGGGCTCAAGCAAAGCAAAATGGGTGCCATTTATTTCAAGGTCGGTTAAAATGAGTTGCACTATATGCAACAATTACACCATTGTTTTCAAGTATGCAGAAAAGCTAAGTTCCCACCAATCTATTAATTTTTACAATTTAGCATCCACCGCGTCAAAACTAGAGGAATATTACATTATCTCCTTTTTTTCTGCAACTAAGCAATAAAGCCTACCCTGAACTTCCTTGCCAGCATTTCTGGATTGACAGTCCTGAAGAGGTGAATCAGTGACTTGGCAGCTGTTGAGACATCTGCAAGGAAGAGATTGGCCTTCACTTAAAGACTGTGGAAAGTGTCTCTGCTAATGTGTGGTAAAGTGTATGATGGTCACTCCTTCTTTGCTAGCTCCAAAGACGTCATTAAAGAGTTGGCCAGAAGCTGAGCACGTTAATTAAAGCACTCAAAAAATGAGGATGCTAGTTCTGTGGTGGGTATAATCTTCAAATTAACTAACAGTCTCAATTATAATCATGCAAAGTATGGCATGGCATTTATTAAATTTACACAATGTAACTTAATGCCCTCCAAAGAGCCAAATTTACATATTGAGTTAACGAATGGAGACTAAAAATGTGCAGATCTTGATAATTGTTGCGACATGTACCAAACCAGAAACTATGCCAAAATTGGGTGCACTGACAGACCTCTTGCTATCAAACCTTTATGAAGTGCAATGAATTCAAAGAACAAAAAAAAAGTTATTTCAAAATGCTACGTGAAAAGGACTAATGTGCTCACTCTTGTCCCTGTAAGACTTGTACTGAGCCAAGTCATGCAGCAGATCTCCATTCATGACGAGGGGACACCGGGCGCACACTTCACGGATTGCATTTAACCTGCACAAAGCGAATGTAGACATCAGCACAAACTTTACTCACTTTGTTTTCACTCTCCCTCTTATGTTGCATGCGCAAAGGTAGTAATAAAGCACCTCACAGCCAGCTTACCCCACGGTCATGACTTCAGTTGAATTGCGTTCCGTGACAAAATTATTCGCAATTGTCATCACCACTGGCTCTAGAATCTGCAAAGCCAGATAAAATGCAACGAGAGGCAAAAGCTAAAAGCCAGCATCCGAGCAGAATTGTGTCATGAAACAGCACGTCAGGCAACGGAAGGAAGAAAAACAGTGAAAACGTAAAACTTGCATCTGGAGGAACCAGCTCATGGGAGGCTTGTGCAGTGTACTGCAGTACCTTCGTCACCTCTAGAGTAACAGGACAAAAGTTAGAATAATTAGGCATGCATGAAAGTTCAGGGCAAATATTAGCAAGGCAATAGGCAGAAGCACAAACACTGATGGAAATAATGTCATACATAAGTGTGAGGGGGACTCACCCCTCTGATGTGGCTGGAGATACCTTTGGACCAGCGGGTAAAAGTTGAACACAAACAGCTAGCCGAGAAAATTAAAATGCCAAATGTAAATAATTCCAACTGAAGGCCTGAGCAACAAGACAACAGTCTAAGGGAAGCATATTCACCTCATGAATGCCTATAAGGCGAGAGATCAGGTTCATAACAAGCAGCTTCACTTCAAACTTTTCATTCATGTCTTGCAGAGATTTCAACAGTTTCTCTGCCATGGCTGAAAATTTGAGTACAGTGAACACAGCGCTCAAAAACCAAAAACAACGTTCACTGACATGCTGTGTCTGTGACACCAGCAACAGAACAAAAGTTATGCAGGCAAAATGAAAACACAGGCAATCAAGCTTACTTACACTGTGGGTCATGAATCAGGTGAAGTGCAGAAAAATTGAAGACCTGTGCCTTGTTATTCTTTTTTTGTTTCTGTAAAATAAAAAAATAAAAAAAAGAGAAAACTGGGTCGACAATGAAACACTTTGGGAGGGTGAGAATGTGTCAGCGTTATCAACATGCTACCCAGATTTCAACTTATAACAGCTCAAAGATATTAAACTAACTGTTCATTACAGCAGAAGTATATGTGGTTGTAGTACTTTAAAGTATGAGTGATTGTTGTCTCTTGTCACCACATACTTTCAAAAAGAGAGTTTTAGGATTTGTAACAGACCACTAAGAAAAATTATCAGTTGTCATAGTCAGCACTACTTTCTTTACCTGCAAGACTGTTTACATAATGTGGTGCTATTTAGTACATCTCATTTTAGCCATTCGGTAAAATGTTGCCAATGTATGGTACTAAGCATAGCACATGAAAGAAGCCAACAGTCAACGAAACCAGGAAGCATAGGAATATGTGCCTTTTTTTTCCTTTTAATTTGTAGTTTTCATCAACGGGAGATTAATAAAAGCAGAAGGAACAACCACATGCCGTCGTTGGGATCTGAACCCACGGACTCCGAATTTCGCGTCCGGTACCAACAGGTAGAGCACCGGATGTGAAATTCGAAGGCCATGGTTTCATTGACTGCTGGCTTCCGTTATATATTTCATAATGAGCACCTCTTTTCATCCCTTTGTCTGCTGAATAAGCATTGTGCAGTGGAGAATGCCTATACTGAAGCCCTTTAGCAAGCACTGCAACTTGAGTCCACAGGTTCTCACGCTGCTGTCAAGTGGACACTTTCTATCCTGACCGAGTCTAGCCTCAACTGAAGTTTTGAGTGTGCTCAACATGCAACCCTTTTTCACGTTCCCAACCTATCTTAATCAATGAGTAGACCCGATTGGCCTGCTTCATGCCAGGTGGTGCTGCATGCACCTTTAATTGTAGAAATTGCCGCAAAGAAATGAGTTTGTAATCAAGTGAAGTAAACAAAAGATGCGTCTGAACAAAGTACTTTCCAGCAATTTATAAGTTATGTCCAAAAAGGCAGTTTAGCAACTTATCACTTTGCACTTCAATGTTACCTGAGCACAAGGGTAGTAGCGGCAGCTGCTTGAACAGGACTGAAAATCCTACTTTAGGAATTGGTTAGTGTCGCATAGGGCTAAGCTCTGTTGCAACTGAAATTGGCTCTGTAGAAGTGCCGTATCTGCATTGAGCTCAATCCTAATCAACTCTTTATAAGGATCGAAAGTGCCCATGTGACAGTGGTATTGCATACTACTTCCGAATGAAGTGATGACTATTGCAGTCAGAAGTAAACCCCACAGCCTTATTACTATATGACCCTTGTCTGTGATACTACTGCTGGTTGTATGATGTTATTACATGTTCTAACAATAAACTGAAACGAAACAAGTTAGCACTGTTGCACTGAAAGCACTCTCACCTTCCTAGCTTGCTTGGTCTTATCAAGCAAGCGTTTTCGCTTCCGTGACTTCTTGTTCACGCGGTGAGCCATGATGATTTCCTGCATGCTTGGTCCTTCAGGCTGCGGAGAAGTAGAGCAAAGTGCCACTTGCGAGCTGGGCCCTCCAACTTCAAAATTAACGCAGGGAATGTGACACCAGATACACTACCTCAGACTCGCTGCTTGAGTCTTCCTCTTTCTCTGTCTCGTCGCTACCAAGGAAGAAGGTGAGTGCTGTTGCCAGGACCTACGAGGAGCTTATGTCATGAAAAATGGCAAATGCCTATGCCCTTGCAATCACCTTTGTGGCCTTGTGGAAACAGGCTGTGGCTATGGCGTTTACCGTTTTCGCATCATTCCACACATTCTTCTTGTACAAAGTGATCATCACATCCTGAGAGCAAAATTGCAAAAAAGAAAAGGAGAAAAAGAAAGCTTTGAATTATATACCAGTGCATCTCCATGGACATATTTACATAGAATACACATGCTTCTTACTCTTCTGCACTTGTGGCGTGCTTAGAGAAGTGCAGCACTAGCAATGTTTATTGCGAACTCCATGAGCTCCAGCTCTACCTCTGTCCCACGAGCTAGGTGCTGTTGCATGACAACATCAGCCAAGTTCCTCACAAACACCTGAAGCCAAAGTGTGCTGACCAATGTGGCTGTAAGGTAAGAGCTCAGGTGTTTTGCCTCAAGACTACGGGCCCAAGTGGCCCATACTCCTCGATTTCTGTGAAACAACCATGCCACTTTTTACTACAAGAGAAAAAAGCACAGTCTGTGTTAAGCAGGCATTGGGAAGCGGCTAGATTTAGGGTCATGCTCTTCCAGAAGTTACTTCTTGGAGCCTGTGCAGGCTGGCAAAAACAAGCGATATTTGCATACGCCGAAGTATAAAACAGATTATGGAATGTGATTATGTGTGCACGTAGTCACTGTGCCAGCACCTTTATCCTTTACATATTTTTTGATGGTTACTCATGTCACAAAGTACTGCTACTCACAAGTGACGTTTTTGCAGCAACCAAGTTGCTGTCCTTCAACATAGTAAACATGAAGTTTTGCAGAGTCTGAAAAATAAATAGAAGAGGGACAATGTACAAGCATGCCAACATTTTAGTCAGCTTTGAACTGTTACACAAAAATTGCCAGTGCAAGTCCAGTGCCTTATTACTACTACACCTGGCGCTTCCAACATTTCATTTCATTCCTCATTAGCTTGTAAATATCTTATCGGTCAGCTGCCACAGCTGTATATCCAAAGACCCCGCACCTCTTTAGATTAAATGCAAGTATGAATCCCAGCATTACAGTGCATATCGGCCAAGCACTTTATACATTAGTCACATTAGTCTACTGCAAGCACTAGCTGTGAAATGCTCTTTTGTTTCTTGCAGCATACTTATTACAGTGGTTCTAAAATACTAACAAAAAAAGAGGGAATCACAAAATGCTAACGAAGAAGTACCGAGTTCAGCTTGGCATCCTTCCGTTTGGCATTGGTGTTTTTGATGTCTTGGATGATGTGGTTCTTGAGAAAGGTTCTCAGGGCCTTGTCCTGACACCTCAGTAAATTGAAGAAGAGCTCGAGTAGATCAGTTGGCTGGAGCAAACCCTTGTTGCGCAGCAGAATCAGGGCTCGGCAGAAGGTCTACACAAAAACAATCATGCACACTCAGTACTGAAAAAGACAGTTACCAAGTGCCAAGAATAAGCGCACTAGTTATATACAGCGAAGTGTGCATGAATGCCAGAGGTGTTTGTGCAACAATGCTATTCCCAAAGCCTCAGACTTCTAGATGAAGGCATGGAAGTCATGTCAGCATCTCACTGCTGCTGCACAGTTTACATTACAATACGATTGTATGCAAGTTGAAGATAATGCTAGTAATATAAATATAGATGGCTTTGAAATAGATGGTACTATGCCCCAAACATAGCTTCCACAGCGCAGGTTACAAAAGATAGCAGTTAGGCAGATTACACAAATGTGCGGATTTTCATGATGTTCCTGGTCCCCAAAACGTTGGCCCATGATATCGGAGCAAGCTGCTCACCTATAAAAGCACTTATGATGGCAAATGCATCCCTAAAAGCTGTGGAAACAACACCACAAGCATGCACAAAGCTCACGTAGTTTCGTGGCCCTGACACGCACTGTATTATCACATCAAGCGGTACACACCTGGCATCATTCCTTTGATTGCACGTTTGCAATGTATTTGCTTCTTTCGCTCAGCTTTTGGAGATTACGTTATAGTCAATTGATGCAGACTGCAACTGCGCAGGTGGACTTTTCACTGAACAAGTTCCTGAATAAACTTAGTTGCGAGTAGTGCTTGTCCCGTCCTGATTTCTTGTCCTTCGTCTTTACCTGCACTTTAAAAATATGGCATGCTATACCATCTAGCCCAGCGAACAACCTTGCTAAGTCTTGTGTTGCTGAAGCTTTGCATTTTCGGTCACAAGCCTTGCCAAAGCTGCAACACCAAGGTGGAATAAACCTTCACATCACCCACTAGTGCTGTATACGGTGCAAAACACAAAGCACTGAATACATTGTACAAGAACTTATGGTTTACGGCGTTTCTTAACAAAATGAGATGATAAGAAAGTGCAAAAAACAGCTCAAGAAAAGTCGTTCCGCACTTATAACACCCCAGCAAAACTTTTCAGCGACCTTCTGCAGTAAAGCAAGCGTACGGAGTGAGGGTGCCACCTACGCACCATTCGCATTTCTGGGTCCAGCTGGGTGTTGTAGTTCTTGAGAAGATCGACAATCTCCTGCGGAAACTGCCTCATCTCTTCTTCGTAGCAGTGACTGACTTGCGCGAGAAACATGACCAGATCGTCCAGCTCCTTGTTGTGCTCCGTTGGACGGAGTCGGAAGGCTTGGAGCAACGATTCATAGTAGTGACGTTGCAGATTAAACTAGAACAGAAGGGCGGTAAGAAATGATGAAAGAGCAATGAACAGAAGACAGCAACAAACTTGAACAGCGCAGACAGGAGCAACGCACGGCGCACGGGCCTGCGAGCTCAGCTCACCACGCACATTGGCATCAAAGTAGAAAGGTTACTTACTTCATCCTTGTAGGAGAAGGGATCACGTTTGATTAGATTTTGTAGTTGTGGTAGATTGTTAGGAAGCTTGTTTCCCGCCCTTTGCTTCATTGTCTTTTCAGCACTAAAGCTTCGATGAAACTAGTTGACACGCGCACGTGCCAACGCCAGCAGTAAACAACCAGCAGCAGAAGGTGACAACTAGAGCGGAAGCAGCGGAAGTCACGTGCTCAATTGCAGCTTTGCTGACTTTGCTCTGGATTGGCTTGGTTATAACTTTTTAGTGAACTTTAACAAGCAATAAGCATTAAGTTAGACATTTATTTATATTACTTACTTTATGATATAATGTTCATAGTATTATGAAGTACTGATTGCGATTGTTCACAATTTTGCAGTATTTAATGACCACAACAGCGCTGTCGGCATGGACATCATGTTGTCACGTTTTCTTGTTTTTGTTTTGATTTGTGCAAGTTTCCTTGTTTGTAGTACGCTGCTTTATGAGTTACCGAATTAGCAACTGGTGGAAACGATCAGGTTTTGCAAACCAGCTCTATGCGAAGGCGTCGACATGCTTCGCGGGCAGTGGACAAATAGAGCGGCTTTATGATCTTGTTTCGCTGACTGGGTGCAACTTTGACTGGTAAATGCGTTCGTGCCTTCTACGACCGTGCCGTTGTCGCCTTGTCGTTACCTTGCTCCTCGCTATTTGAATGTGTCATTTCATTTCCTCAAGTTCCCGGCATATGAACTAAACGAGTGTTAAGCTGGGACCTTAGTAACGTAGAGACGGGAAACTAAGCTGCCGTTTCTTTTGCAGACATCGAAATGGCTACGGCTTTCGGGGAGGTCAGCGTTGCGAACGAGACTCCGCTGATGTTTTCGCGGAGTAGCTCTCTCGGTTCACTCAGCAGCCTGGATCAACAAGCCGCGCTGAACGCTCACAATCTGGCAGTGAACCACAGGTAGCACGGCCGTCTTTGGTTTCATGTTGTAGTGCCACAGATCTGTCCCTTGTCCTTCCCGTGCTGCTGAAACGGCATATTTTTATTTTTTCATCAGCTCTGCTTCGGCCCCATAGCCGACGGTCCCGTAGTATATAAGTAAACATGATCATGTCTATTATATTTTTAATGTCAGGACGAAGAAGCGCGTATGTAATGCGATTCATGCTAAGAGAGCTTAACATTCTGGGCAATGTTTCAAAGTAGCATGTAGTTGATGCATATTTGAGAACATGATGGGAAAGCAGCGTGTTGACACTGAACGCAAGATCAGGGACACAAGAAGAGGCAACACGGCACGCTGTGTTGTGTTGCCTCTTCTTGTGTCCCTTGTCATATGCTGTTTTCTCATCATGTTCTTGGTCTTAGGGGCATTGTGGAGCATGTGGCTTGTGCACATCCCTATTACATAGAGTTTGGTTCTGGCAGCAATATCAGGCGGAATGTGAATACACCCATGCTGTGAGATTTCATTGTGAACTAAACATCAGGTGGTTGATCAATCTAGAGTCCTTCACTGTGGCAAGCTTCGGAGCCTACAGTAGTACTTTTGCATGTAAAAACCCACTAGTCCGTCAGTCAGTGTACCGAAACGTGTGCATACTGCAGCAGTCGATCCTTATTTTGTAGAAACTGTTCATGGAGTCACCAAACATTGTGGGAGTCAGCATGCTCCATCGGCTAAGGCACTCACAATTTACACAGGGGTGCTCACACTTGGCAGGAATGTTTTATTCATAGGGTCTTGGGCAAGTGTTTTTGTGTAATTGTGACAAGCATTTGCTGTTCTTCTGCAAGCAATAAGAACAGCAGCAGTTTCAAGGCCCACCTTAGTTTACTATTGTCTCTCTTTAAAAGGTGAAACTTTTGTGCTCACTGAGTGATGCCGCTTCACCAAAGGAGGTTTGTTGAATGGCTGAGACATTATGTTAGGCACTCTAGGAAACACTGATGAAAAGTTGGGAGTAGCAGAACAAGCACTAAATGCAGCAGAACGTTTAGAGAATCAAACACACTCGTAAGGAACAGGAATTGCGAAATGCATGCACTGGAACAATTTCATTTTCTTTAGAAATTAAGCCAAGTTTTTCCAAACTTTGATGCACACACTTTCTGGCAGGCTAACTGGTGCACCTTAGAATCTTCGCAAAACTGCTCAAAAATACAAGGACCGTAAAGAAAGTTGTTCTTGCATCGATTCTCCTGTCTTTTTCTTCTTTTGAAGAATTTTTCAAAGGATCTTTAATGCACATTTTTTTTTTTAAAGATGTGTTTTCTCTTAACTTGTGAGGACTAGTGATGCTAGTTGCACTCTCTCAGCTATTTGGCATGACCTGATTTTTTACACTACAAGACAGTCTTTTTGCGAAGGTACGTCACGGCCACGTGAAAGTGGCTGTGCAAAATTATAGCGAAGGGCACATATGTTGCACTGCTTTCAGTCAGTGGAGCTTCCATTCTTTTTAGTCATTGAAAATTGTCTTGCTATTTGTGGACTTCAATTTTTTCAGTCAATTGCTAAGCAGTTCAGCCTTGAAATGCACACTTTTTAGCCTATAATGATCTCATGCATGTTTCTCATCGTTTAGTGCGATTGTATTGCAATGGAAACTAGTAGAACTGAGCTTTGTCATAATTGTTTGGCATGCCATCTTTGCTTTATGTATTGCTTGTGTGCGGAAAAAGTGCCTGTACTTTTTCCTGGCTGGTCATTTCTTAATTTGCACAGCTCTATATATTAGTCTGTTCGAGAGAAGCAGAAATTTCAGATAGTGTCACTGCTGTTTTTGCTAGTTTGTACACTGATCGTTGCTACTTTATTGATACTGAAACTGGTATTTTTCTCTTCATTGCATTGCATCTCTGCTTGGTAATTGCAGTCTGTTATAGCATCACATTTTTGTTAAGGAGCTGTTGTCAAAGGCGCATATTTTGGTGGGGCTTTTAGCTTGTCCTAGCTATTACATGCTGCTTATGTGCATAGTTCAGATTGTAATCATTAGAGCATTTGCAGCTGTGCTTACATTTTTTTTCTTTGACCAGGGCATTGTGTTAACATTCTTCTCATCAATGTTTTTAAATGTACACTGACGACGAATTGAAGTTGGCCTAAATTAATGTATTAATGCTTTCTAATGACAAGAGGTTACTTTCACCAAAAAGAGAGCTTTTGTGAACTAGAAAAAAAAAAACTGAAACAAACAATCTCTCAACCCAAGGTATTGTCACTCGTCGCTTTGAAACAAAGTGTTGGGAGAAAATATTCCAACCTAAACTCCAAATTTCTCAGCAATCAGAGCATCTTTTGCTGCTGAATAAATGCTAATAGAGTCAATAAACTTTCAGCTTTTGGAATACACTAAGCTCAAAAACCCGATGGAGTAGTCCTCAGTGTCCCTTTAAAAGTACACACTGAACCCCACTTTAGAAAATTTATCTTATGGTAGTGAACATATGTGGCTTAGACTAGAACATGATTTGGTTTTTGCAGCCAGCACACAAGTGGAGCTGTTTCTCCGAGTGACCTGCCAGACTCACCGAGCCAAACAATGCCGCCAAGTCCACGTCGCAGATCTCCTGAGCCCGCCTTTCAGCTTCCCCCGTGCACAAAGCCGATGCCACAGCCAGTTGGTGGTGTGTTCCAAGACTGCCCTCGAAGCTTCGCTGAAGAAGGGACTCCGTGTCGCATATCGCAGGCCACTAGCCTGAGTTCTCTCACACTAGACGATGACACTGGCAACATTGAAAAATTGCTTGGGCATGGTGATGAACAGAATGCATTTCGAAGGAGCAGCTTTGGGAGAGATGGTGGAGAGCAAGCACAGTTCGCAAACGGTGCATATTTTGGGCGGAAACACGTCCGAGAGCAGTCCCACCTACAATCTTCTGGTGTGACCGGCATTGAAGAAGGTGCAGCAGAAGTATTTGCAGACACAACACGGCGGTATGCCCAGGAGGGCACGCCACGAGGTTACTCCAGGCCTGAGAGCCCTTGTTCAATGACAAATGAAAGTAGCTGTCCTCAGAATGGCATTGGCTGTGATTGGGACGATGACTTTGAGATGAGGCCGCATCAGGCAAAACATCCAGTGCCTTTTGGGAGTAGTCGTGGACGAAGATGGAGTGGTGAACGCGTGCATAAATCTCATGTCACAAATAAGCACGTCTCGTTTAATGATGACTGTGTCATGCGGACGTCACATGAAGATGCTGCTGTGCCTTACTTTGCTGAGGACTGTGTTCGCGTGTACTGCACAGAAGGCACACCATCTGTTCTTTCCCATGCACCTTCTCTAAATGACCTGGGCAGTACAAAGGCATGGATGAATCCACAAGGTTCAGGTGGACAAGCGCTTGAAGTCTCGCCCGAAAGTTGTCGAAGAGACGGGCCCCAAAATAGCCAAAGCAGCGCGAAGTCACAGGGGTGCCACAAACATGTGTCCTTCAATGAAGACTGTCATCTTCAGTCCCAACATGAAGCAGCGTCACCGTCCTTTGAAGAAGATTGTTTACGTGTTTACTGTACTGAGGACACGCCTTCAGTACTTTCTCATTCCGCATCGTTTACGGACCTCAGCATAAGTCATGATGGAAGTAAAAACTGGGATTCAGCTGAACAATCTCTAAAGACGCCTTGCATAAAAAGAGAAGCACTGATTGATGTCTCTGATGAAGAAGAAGGCAGTGCTGATCTCATAGTGCAGTGTATCCAGTTGGGGTGGCAAGTATCACAGTCATCGAGCTCTCATCCAAAGGCTAGAAGCTGGAATGGATTGCCAGAGGACTCTATCACTATAAATGCACCAATCCCAAAGCCAAGGAGCCGAAATAGCACACCAGGGAAAACTGCATCTGTCACCAGTAAGCTCTCCTGCTCGTCGCCTTTGCCGTCTAGTCACTCACCCTGTCAAAGTAAGCAGCACTGTGTCAGTCAGGACACTGTGTCACCAAATGCTGATGTGCCATCATATAAATTTGGTGTGATAAGCAGCAGTAACCTTGCTGAAAGAAGCCCATCAGAGTTGACATGGAAAAGCAACACTTTTGGGAATGTGGTTGAGCTGAACAGTGGTCTCAGGGGCTTATCCATCACTGCACAGAGCTCTGCTGGAGATATTGGAAGGCCACATTACACAGAACCAATCAGGCCGAATGGTTGCCTGCAGCGGAAGGATGATGTGTGCGGAGGCCTAGTTCAGGAACCGCCATTACGTGAAGATAGTAGCGATGAAGAGAATGATGTCCAGTTGCTGCAGGAAGTTGTGATGATGGGTAGGGCACTAGCTGTAAACTCAGAATTGCCCACCTCTCCCAACAAAAATTTACCTGAAACGCCTCTAAGGTCAGAGCCATATCCACAGTGCCCATCATCAAGCATGCCTTCCATTCCTGTCTCAAGCCCTTTGAAACCACACCATTATGATCAGGATCCCCATCACACTATCATTTCAAGTTGCACAAAAGTGAAAGGAAACTCCATAGAAATGCCAGTAACATCCCCTAGTCATGTCCGCTCCAAATCTGAATCTAGGACCTTTCGAGATAAAAATGAATATTTGTCTGAAAGCAGTGATGAGGAGCAGGACAGCAAGATTTTGCTTGAAGTGATCAGTCTTGGCCGAGCTGTGGTAAGCAAGCAGCAGCACTGCAGTGACGAGAGCACAAAGCAAGGTGCTGAACATGTTCGAGAAAATATCTTTGATTGTCAGGACACAGTGTCTCCTGTGACTGCAGAGGACTGCTCCTGTGCTACAACTGATGATGGACTGCTCAATAAAGAGCATCCTGTGCCAGTATGTGTGCAGCCAGATGTTGAGGACTGCTTAATTCAAGATGATGACGATGACGACGGCAAGTTGTTAGAAGAAGTAATCATGCTTGGCCTTTCAAGTGTGCAAAATGTAGCTCTGAATTTACCACCGCCATCCCTTAGCAAGCAGTCTATAACAGTGCCTACTAAGGAGACACCGATTTCCGTGCTGTGTGCTGAAGATACTGCACGAACTACCAGCGGTGACGACACCACTCACGAACCTGTGCAAGAACGTGTTTGTGCTATAGTGTGCAAGGACGGCAACCTGGAGGAAGAGCGGAAGGACAAGGTGACTACCGTTTATCATTTTGGTGTACAGGATAAGTCATTGTGGTTACTTTCCATGAAAGGCTGCGTCTCAACAGTGCTAGGTACTTGTTTTTTTCTCATCTCAACCTTAGTCCTCAACAAGCTGATCATTCTTTTCCAGAATTGTCATTGATAACAGTGGCCAGAGTAACATCACTTAAGTCATTTTCAGTGTTGAAATTGAGGCACTGCTAGAAAATCCCATACTGTAAATTAAATTTCTCTTCTTCTTTTTGATTGAGGTGTAGTTTAGAATGACACTACAGCCGAGCTCGGATATATCGAACCCGGTTATTTCGAATTATTGGTTGTATTGAACTTGCACATTATCCCCTTGAAAATCCTTTTTAACGTTATATGGAATTCATGCTGCATATCGAACTGAAATATTGCTAGTTTGATATTTTGAACTGCACGCTGTACCCCTGGAAATGGCGCTTCTTGTAATGGCGCTCCTCAATCAATTTCTGCACATGGAGACCCATCGGTTGTGAGGCCTTGGGCACCTGCTGGCAGCGCTAGTGCTGTGAAACCACTTGACAAAGTGAACGTAGGGTGGAAAGCAACTGTACAGTAATTTTAATGAGTGAAAATTCTATTAATAGCATATTGGTAACAAGATTAGATATCTTGTGATAGGCAGTAGCTAGCTCCATAGCACTGTCTGCAACGGCTTCATTGCGAATTACGTTAGACCTACCACCGCAGCAATGACCTAGTTGTTTGAGCATCCACCTCGCATGCAGGAGGTGTGGGGTTCAATGGGCCAGTGTCGCCAGGTGCCCACCGGTAATACAATGGGTACAAGCTTTCCCCTGCCTGGTGCTGTGCTTCTTTAGGGTGAAATGCTTGGGAAATGGGTCTTTGACCCCACCTTAAAAAAAAGAAAAACCTTGTGCCATGGCGTTCTTTGGCTACAGATGCCCTTGCACCATAAAAATTCAGCATCATCATCAGGTTAGATCTACCAATGCCTAGCAAGTGGCGTGCTGCTAGCAGGCTAGTGTTGGTGCATGTACGTTACAAATGAGGTTATCTAGTGCAGTTTGATATATCCGGCTTCGACTGTATTGTTGCTACACCAACTGGCTGCATCAGAAAAGGAAATGTTACTGCATGTCATGGGGTGCTTGTAAACTAGGTTAGCTGTATAGAAATGGCATCTTTTGCTTTTGTAAACTTGTTCGGAAGAGCAAGGTTTAATTTAACGTTTTCAGCAAGGTGTCCTGCTATACTAAAAAGTGCATTCAGTTACAGTTTTTTAATAACTGCAGATAAGGTAGTACACAACGTTTTATCAAAAGAATTTGGCTGTCATTAATTCCTGACAAAGCGGAAATAAATGACTTGTTGAAAGGAAATATGAAGTTGTTATTCTCAACTAGAAAATAAATAATCATTCTTGGGTAGTTTTGAAGTTGAGGTGAATATTTTGGTATCACAATTGTAGGACAGAATAAAATGGAAAAGTAGCAAATGTCTGAAAGGAGGATGTGCAGTGGAGCCATATTTAAAATAGAATGGTGTTAGTATAGATTTTTTTTTTCTTGACAGCATGAGCTGCGTGCAAGTTAGAACTCTGTGCCCATTAGAACTGTGAGTGCGTCACAAGGTGGTGACTATTTTGCAACTGGAACTTTGTAACCAAGTTTTTCTTTTAGAACCAAATAACATCATTGTTTTGCATTAGTCTTATTGTTCTCTTTCATGTATGGAATAAGTTCAGCTGCCATTTGACGCATAAAAAAAATAGGGGAGAAAACAATTCATTATTGCATTTCTGGCACATATCAAAGGATTTTTTTTTGACATGCACATCACATTCTTCAACATTGCCAGATTAGAGCATGCTTCAAAAATATTCAAAGTTACCGTACTTCTATTTAATTTGGAGTCAAAATTGGGTACCACATTATTTGATTGCTTGATCAAAAAGTGTGAATGCTCTTTTTATTTAAATAGTACAGGTCCCTGAAGTATGAAAGAGAGTGACCAGCTTGCACAAAAAGAGGAATTTTCGGTTATTTCTGTGCAGAAGTTGAAAATTACTTTTTTGGATAATAAAGACCAAGAGGAAGACTAGTTAGAAAACTGCAAAATTGTGCTTGTCGTGCAAAGTTATGTACAAATCATTAGTTTAATGCTCAAAATTTGTTCCATTTTGTACTGGAGGGAGCTGTACATGCAACTTGCGACCATGCCTGCTGTCATGCTAAAAAAGAAGGAACAGTGCAGGAAGTTTGTGTTCAGTGCTATTAGTTGCCATCAGTAGATCTGCCTCCATCAGAATATTTTCTGTGCCCCATGACTTTTTCTGGCAATAGAGCTGAAGCTACAGAAACAAAACATGCCCTGGCTTTCTAAACAGTGAAATATAGTCCCTGCTTGCAGTTATTAGTTCTCACTTAAAACAGTATATTGTCAATATTTGTTGCTTAGGGTATATTTCTAACACAGCTGCCAACTTTGAACGTTGAAAGTCAGGTGGGAAAAAAAATTTCTTGATCACAACAAATTTGCTTGGCTGGTTACGAGAAGCTTCAGTAGCTGGCACCAGCTGCTTCAGTGAAGGAATTAAATTACTGTTAGGAGAACAACACACCGGGCAGCTAGGCGCACCGTCATGCGGCTGAACTATTTTGCGGAATGATACAGTCATGGATTCTTCTCCTCAGTAGCCTTCCCTTCATTGCCAGAAAAACTGTCGCTGAGTGTAGTTGTGTTATTTGGTCAGCTGCTTATGTGCGGAGCAGTTGAGCAGAAGGCAGGGGAAGGTTCACTGTATAATATTTGTCTTGCTCTGTGCACTTTCTCAAACTGCACCTAGACTTTTTCTGCTAAGTGGTCTTACGGGAATTTCGCATGCTAGTACAGAACATGTCGACTCGTTCTTTTTGTTGTTTGCCTTATTGCTGTTTGTTAATTAATGTCCATAGTTCCTGCTGTCTTGTCTAACAGTGAGATTCATGGCATGACCAGTTTATTGCTTTCTTGTTTTACGTTTTTTATTCTTCGCTCTACTCAGCGACCTTGTAAACTGACTTTTGTGTACAACACCGTAGCAATGATTTATGCTTTGTAGCCTTATACCGGTGTTTCACCTAAGATGTTTAGCAATTTTTAAGAATATGCTTTTTGAGTTAAAACAGCGCTTTTTTCAGCACAGCATTGTCAGCTGTAGAGCGCATCAGAATATAGCTAACATGTGCTAGCTAATAGGCTAGTTAACTAATATTGAGTAGCTAACTCAACTATTACTGTTAGGCTCCTTATTTATTGAGAGGTATGTAGCCCACCATAAGCAGTATCCATATCCGTTTTTAGATTTTCAAAAACGCTGTTACCCTCGGTGCTGTGGGGCATAATATTTTCGCTATTTTGACGTGTTACATGCACTGGAGGTGTTGCTTTGCCTGCAAGCTTTTTGAAAGTGCACATGTATTGGCATAATGTAGGCAGAATTTCTTGGGGCACAGCTTCAAGGGTAACTGCATTTTCGAAATTCTATAAACTGATATGGATATTACTTACAGTGGGCTACACACCTCTCAATAAATAGGGAGACTAATGATAAAAGTTAAAAAGTTCAAGGAACGGAATGGTGTAGATTTTTACTAGGAATTTTTCAGTCAGTGCATGCGCTCTGTTTTATGTATCTCGATGCTGGTTCCAGCATCGAGCGTGATGGCAACTGCACATCGACAAAAGTGCTGTACTTATATAGATCTCACCCGCCAGACAATAAC